>NW_009970719.1:1923264-1942246 GCF_000747805.2 Chaetura pelagica
TCCTGCTGATACTTATCAGAAGCTTTTTGAAGTTTAGTGTTGAACAAATTGATCATCATTCTGCAAGCCTGCAGAGCAATTCAGAGAACTCTAATAGGTTTGTGAAACAGTTTCCCTCTACAAAAGTTGTATTGATTCTTTCTCCATGTTAGCTTATCTAACTGAATGTTTACTTATTCTATTCTTTGTTAGAATTTTAAATTATTAACCTGTTTCTGAAATAAAAAACCTATTAGTCTCTAATAGTTTGGCTGTCCCTGAAGTACATTTCCAAAGTTGTTACAATTTTGGCCTTTCATTCCTCCAGTTTTCCAGCTAATTTAAATGTTAGTTTATATAACACAGCTACTAGTTAAAGTATTTCTAATTCTGAGTTCCTTTAATGCTTAGAATTAAGCACTATCTAGCCTTAGCAAGGAGTTACTATTTATTTGTTCTTTTTTGTTCTTCAAACAAGTTTTTCTGTAGTGAAAAAGCAATGCAAATAATTCTTTCAGATTTTCTACTAATGTCTTATTCCTTTTCTATATTAAATATCTTTCCTTTCCTATCCTAAGTATCTGTTGACCCTAAAAAATTTGTGGCAAGTATTTAGCTTCTAGTGTGTTTGAAAGTATCTTATTAGTAACTTCAATCTTTTAGCAAATTGTTCTTCAAAGCCTTTTTTTTGCTTCTTAAACTTTCAGATTTAATTTACCAGCACTTATCATCTTTTCCATTCATCTTATCTGAACATGATACTCATTTGCTGAAAGATGACACCAATTTTACTGTTTAACTATTTACAATTTTACTGTTTAACTATTGTTTTCTACTGTTTCTATTTTTCAACCAGATCGATTTCACAGCTACTTTGTCACCCTAATAAGGTGCCTTGGAGAAAGCTCTATACTATCTACAGGAATTTTATTCTTTGATTGGTTCTTCTTGTTTATTTTTAGCAAGTTTTCTGGTTTTACATCATTTTCCATTTTGAAGGTGAATGTCTCTGTAGTGGTTTATTTTTTGTATGTTTCAATCCTGCTGTAGGTTAGAACTGGAGCGTTAGGCTCTTGAGGGTTTTGGAACATGCTCAATGTTTCAAGAAGAAGCTGAGTCTGTCACAGTAGCATTTGTCACCTCAAGTTAGATCTGATACTGCTTCTTCAGATGTTTATCCAAACCTTCATGGATTTCTTATCATTATTGTGTTTATTGCTCTTGCAATTTTCCTGGTTTCTCTTAATCCGTTAGTGTCCAAAAATTGGTATGAGATTTGACATTATCCTCTTGCTGTTAACTGATTAATTAATTATTATGTGTGTGTGTGTGTGGTTTTAGTGGGTTTTTTTGGGGAAGTGGGGGTTGGGATTTTTCTTGTTATTAGGGTTGTGTTTTGGTTTTTTTGATTTTTTGTTTGTTTTTTTGTTAAGTTATATGTTGTAGCTGAAACCTTTTTTCTGGCATGCTTAAATAATTTGTAACCTCGAATGACATGTCTGAAAGATGAGCTTCCTTCCATCAAGTTCATAACTGAGTTAAGTTACTCTCATTTAAAATCAGTCTATTTAAATCACCTGTTTTATGCTCTATACTTCAAACAATTATATAGGTGAATGTGTCTATTTTTTCTATTGGATTGCTTGTCTCCTTATATATGGCTTCCCTAAGGGGGGCTTCATTCACTGAAAAGAAACTTGGCTTCTTAATTCTTAATTGTTTTATGAACTCCTCGTTCCTCATTACACAAAGACTTATTTCAGTGTGATCTGGGTGCTCTTCTGCAGCTCTGAACTTTCAGTGGTGCCTAGGGTTTTTTTTCTGCAATCCTACCTTTCAGCTGGTTGACCCCTTAGCATCTACTGCTGCATGGAATTACTCCTCTTCAAGCTCATATCTTGTTGGCATTCTGTTTTGTTGAACTCTATATCCTCCTGCTAGGAAATTATTTATTTCCCCCAATGACAGCATTAGTTCATGGCCTGGATGTGGGTCTACTTAGGCTGTCCATGTACTTTCTCCATGGATAATAGTGTCACATTTGATTTATGTCACATAAGAAGGAAAAAAAACTAAAGAAGACAGCAACATGTTTTTGATCTCTTGGTCTAGGGTGGGTATATTTTACATCAGTATGGTTGTCTTTTTATTTCTAAATTTATCTTTGTCTTTCTGTGCCTATGATACTTAGAAATGTGCTTCCTTGGCCATATAGAAGTCATCATTTCAGTAAACTGAGTTGTTCTCATTCAGATAATCTTAACCTTTCTAATAATCCTAATTGAACCTATACCACGTTAGCATATGTTGGCAGCTGGTGCTGTCCAGTGTCCTATTATTCTTTTTAGTCACTCTTTCTTAAAGAAGTGGGTAAGAATGAATTCTTTCAGCAAAAAATCCAACTTCCCTTCAGTTTTCTTTTCACCCCCTGCTGGGGCTTTTCCTAAGCACTGAGTGATGTCTTGCCACCACAGGACTGCTCAACAGAGCCTGAAATTAGCAAGAGGAGCTCAGGCTGTCTGACAGCTAGTCCTACCATGGCCGCCAAGTCTGAATAAACAGAAGCAGCTCTTTTGCTCACAGGGGAAATAAGGTTAGGAAAAATATTAAAGAAAAGCGAATGCCACTGCTGGCATGGCAACACTGCAGTAATTGGCTCCTTGTGATTCCTGTTGGCCTGATTCTGAGAGCTACAGATGGGAAGCTTAGAAGCTTGAGCTTGGAATCTCCAGTTTGGAGCTTATAAGCCCTTCCTCCCTAAGAAATGGGAAACTGATCAAAAGCTTACAGAAGTAAGTGGAATTCTGTAAATTCCAAGAACACTTCTTGCTAATTTACTGTTATTAACATGTAGGATAATAACTGTTGTAATCATGAGGTTGCAGGTGCTGTTCTTCTTGAAAATCTACCATCTTTGATCTTGTCCAGAACTCGACTCTGTTTCATTCAACAGCTCATACTATCCATTCCTTCCCATTGTTGAAAGTAGATTTATACAACTAGATACTGTAAGTAATTTTGAAAGGTGTCTTCCTGACACTTCGGTATAAATATTATTAAAGTGACTAATAAAGAAGAAAATTTATGTTCAAAAGTAAAATACAAACCAAAAAAACCCCATTGAGGGACAGAAATTATGAAAATAACTTGAAAAAAATATTTTTCCCACTCAGATATATTTATCAGTTATTGAATGCAAATATTAACCAAATCTGAGCTGTCCAGATTGGCAAATCAAACTGGAATTCTAAAATTAACTGGAGTCTCCATCCTTGGAGTTACTCAAAAACCAATTGGATGCATCATTGAGCAACCTGCTCTAGCTGACCCTGGTCTGAACAGAAGGGTTGGCCTAGGTGATTTCCAGAGGTCTTTTCCAAACTCAGACATTCTGTGAGAATGTAAATATAATCCTTCAAAATAAAAGCCTGATGAATTTAACAACTGTGATATTATTCCTAATATGTTTGTTTCCTGCCATGTTACATTAGGGCCCTGATCCTCAGTCTTCTAAGCCTGCACAGGATCTTATGAAGCAGGTAGCCGTTTACATTTACCATTTTCATTCTCTCCCAGTTTATTTACATGTAAAAATATGTAATTAATCTGAAATTGAGTATACAAAAATACGTCAAGATAAAGAGAACTTCAAAGAATATTGTTGTCTTTGCAAAATCACAAATATTAATCTGGAAACGTTGATGTAATGTTGCACTTAAAGAAAAACTTGCACTGTGGATTATGCAGCACGAAACAGCTGCCTTTATAACCCTGACAATTCAGAAGGAATAAAGAGGAAGAAAAGAGTGAAGTGGTGTGTTTCAGTCACTGTATCAGGTAGGTGCAACACTACTCATGCTGCTAGCAGCTACTGAGCCTGAAAATCAAGCTTTACTGTGAGTGAAATATTAGATCCTATATGAGACTATTTTCCAGTCTAAATGGTTAATAGCTTTAGTGGCATTTCATTAGGACTACTCACATCATCACATCCCAGTGATCCTGTTCCATATCTGCTCTGCCATCATTCACCAAGAAAAAACCTGCTATACTTTGTTTTGATTACCTGCAATATGAAAATACATTCAAAGATGACCTTTTAGTGAGTTATTTTATACATGCTGAGTGCAGTTCTGTTTTGACAGCTGAAATAAACACAATGTAGAGAATATAGCTAGTCAATGCTTCAAGCAGTTTTTATTCTTTTTAGCGTAACAACTAAAACCAAAACTGCTTTAAGCTTCCACATTTAACCTTGGAATTAAATATACATATAAACGTGATGGTCCCACACCTCAGTTCATGTAGACTTCTAAGTATCCACTGGATCATTTGTGTTTCCAGATGCCTTAGAAATTCAGGTTGCCATTTCAATTCCTTAAAGACTTGTCATGCCTGCCCAGAACAGTAGTATTATGGATGTTTGATTAATGTCCTGATATTCCACTGAAATTAGCAGTGCCATTTCGAAGTATTTCTTCTCCTGAAGGGAAATTGTAGCCTGATATGCAGAGGAATAAGCTACAGATAAAACAATTATCTTTTAATGACATCTCTCCTCATTTTCTTATTTTTTTTTCATTATAATACAATAATATTATTTATAAACAGAAAAAGGTTACATAGCCTAGCATATTTCGAGATGCTGCATTTAAAGGACTGAATTGTTTGCCTTAGCAATAAAAAAAATAAATAAAACATTCAATCATTCTATACTTCTACCAAAACAGATTTTGTTAGGTCTGCATCTTTCCAGAGATCATTCACCTTATGAGTATTTTTAATAATAATAATAATGATGATGATGATGATAAGAAGAAGAAGAAGACATATTGATGATGTATTCTGGATAACTGGAAGCAAATATCATGTCTACAGTCTGACTAAGCTCTCCTAAACAACCCAGAAGTCTTTTATTATGCTCAAAAGGGACAATAAGAGATACAAGAATAAATATAATAGGAGAAAAGGTCTGAAGAGCACACTCAAAAGAACAACATTGGTGGAAACTCGATAACTTGTTTTAGTAATCAAACGGTGACACCGAATTTATTCCATGTCATACTGATCAGAATAATTAAATAAGTTATTTTTATGTCAAATTAATGTGGCACACGAGATGACTATGAATCTGTTTTCCATTTTCTTAGTTTAACCTGTTCTGAGCATCTATCCAAAGAGAGGTAGGTGTATTTTTGATCTGAATGAGCAAATTCCTTGGCCTTGTTGCAATAATGATACCGTACAATAAACACATTGCAAATCCTGGAATAAATAAGGAACAACAGGCCTACTGAATTACGTGAGGACACACAATTCTTTCTGGTCCTTTCAGAAGAGAAGCATGTGATGCTACGTTTTTCCAGCAACTATTTTCCTCTTCTTTCCTTAGTCGATATTGGAAAAAATAAATACATAAAAAGATCAGATACCTGTAAATGGAGAAGACGACTTGGTCATTTCTTCTCAAGTTGCTAATCTCTTCTCAGTATGTGTAATGAAAATATGATAGGGATAGCTTCTGTCAAATACAGTCCAGCCATACCACTGAATCCAAGGCCTTTTCTGAACTTCCTTGTTAAATTACCCCTGCTGCAATAAGTAAAATAAAAAATTATCTGGAGAATGTTTCTACATTTAAATAATTATTTTGCTCCTTTCCTTGTATTTGCTTTACCAGAAACTGGTTCAGGACTGGCTTGTGACTTGTGCTACAGTTTCTGACCAAGGAAGACTAAAGATGCCACATTGAGAGGCATATTTATTCTAAAATTTCACAGGTCTTTACTATGAAACAGACAGCTCTAAAATCCTTTCACAAGCCGCTTGATCTGAAATGGGTTTACATGCAATATGCTGAGTTTTCTTCTGCAACATTTCTTACATTCTTCAAACAATTTTTTAAATTTACAGGGTAGAATGTCAGATGCTTTAAACAGCATTCCAAGAACATTGGCAGGGCTTTCATTTCCTATTAACATGTGTGCAGAAAGGAAAAATGTGCTCTCATAAATATTTGCAGTAAATAGACAAACTTAGGTGTACACTCTGAGTAAAGAACTCGGTGCATGATAATTTTATTAAAAATAAGATATGTTCAAAAGTTTTTGGACAACGCTACTGATCCTGGATACATTTTAGTTTTGTATTAATAAAACCTCAGGTGCCTGATTCTATACATATACAAAATAAAGCTTCATTTATTTTCCCAAGACCTAAATAAATATCACTGTCAAATACACAGCACAAACACACATATATATGCACACAATCACATGCACAAAGGCAACTCATTAGAGAACATATGGCAAAATCAAATACTGCAGAGTGTGGAAATGTCAAGCATTTTCTTCCACTTTCATGCTATTATTATTTGTAGAAAAGAGTACATATGAAACTTATCAAGCTTTGCTTTTCTTTTGCCCAAAGCCACAGTAGCCTGGCTTCACACTGATGGATTTTCAACAGTAGGAAAGACCCATCCAAGACAAGTCTGCAACCTGTGCCTGGTCCCCCTAAAACAAGAATTGCTCAACATTCTCAAGAAAGGTCTGCCAGTGTATTTTTAACATAGGCAAAGAAAATATTTTTACTTCACTTTTTCTTAGAAATATATGAATCGTTTTGAGCTGAAATGTTCTGGTTGTTTCTGCAGTGACAGATGGATTACAGATCTGGCAGATGAGCTAAACTTTCAAGTAGAGAAGAGATATTCTACTGTGTGTAACTTTTGGGTATTCAATCTGTCTACATAAAAAGTTAGAATACATATTTCCATGTCTTTCCACATGCATTTCTCAACCAAGCCACCTTTGCTTGTGGGGCTTTCTTGTTGTTTAATTATTAATTTATTTATTTAGCCTTTATTTTCATCCTTAAGATATTAGACAGTTCACTTCCTCTGGTGCAAGTTCTATTCTTTTCACCCTTGTTTTTAAGAATCATCTCCTTTTCTTTGATTCTAACACAGGCAACTACATAAAAAACCTATTTCATATGAATAAAATTATTTTTTTAAAGGTAGGATAATCACGAAGAGGAAAGAGACAAAAGAGGAAGTGAGGAATGAGTTTTCTATTTTGTTGATCTAGTACATGAAGCATGTTATTGGCACTCAGGAGTGCTGTATTGAGTTCTGCTCAGGTGTAGATTTTGTGTGTGACCTTGGTTCCTCTGCTGTTTAATTCATGTGTTTAAGTTGACAACACTGTTTCTCCAGTATAACTAGGTAATGAGAGAGGAATCTCTGGAGGCCATTTAATTCTATTCTAAAAGAAGTGTTTAAAAGGGAGGAGATAGATTTTTTTCAGCAAAGAAAGTGATTGTTTCTCTCCATTGTCTTAGAGGGAATTCGGAAAGTAGCTTAGATTGGATAATAAATTTATGGATAGGTAAAAGTAAATGAGACATATCAGAATATTGAGAAACGTGGTATTTTTGCTGCTTAAACAATTGGTTGAATGTTTATGTATCTAATTAGAAGTAAAAAATTTTGAGGAGTTTGTTGGGTTTTTTTCTTTCCACGCAATAAAGAAAAAGTAGTTTGTTTTGCTCTATGCTTTCCTTGAATACCCACCATATTGTTTTCATTATCATTGGTTTGGGTATGGGTTTTTTTTTTACACATTTTTACTCCTGAGTTTTGACCAGTAGCCTTGAATATTTACAGCCTTTGGAGTTAAGTATCTAGTACCACCACTGTGAAAAGCAAGTGATAATTTGCACACTCTCTTTTAAGTTGAATATACACTGTCTGTATGTAAGTAAAAATTTCCCTGATAGTTAATGTGAAGGACCAGGTATTTCCTTACACGAACATGAAATGTCCTTTGAGTCAGCCGACAAAACTGACTTAAAACGGCGTCTCCACACGGCAGGAAACCCCCTCTGTGTGTGTGTATGTGGGGGGCAGCTGCTGCAGGGGAGGAGCCGTGGCCGGAAGCAGGGGCAGGACTAGGTCCCGCCTGATTGGCTGAAAAGCCCGGAAATGCAAAACTGGCGCCGAAGAACCCCTGAGAGAGGCAGCGCGACACGCCTCTCTCTCTCTCGCTCTCTCCTCGTGTTTGGGGCGGTCGTCTACACACACTGCCTGCCGCCGCCATTTTTTTCCTGCCGCGCGCTGCCGCCCGTCCCCGCTGCTGGGAGCTGCCCGCCCCTGGCCTCTTTGCTACCCAGCTCATCCTACCTGCACTGCCGTGGTGAGACAATTCCGGCTACCCCAGCTTATAGGGGAAAATATAATCCAGCCATTCGGGCAAATCCCTCCCCTCTGCTTCCCTCACGTGGATAAGATGTGTAACTAAGGTGTACCCATATA
Source organism: Chaetura pelagica (assembly GCF_000747805.2). Classification (NCBI taxonomy): domain Eukaryota; kingdom Metazoa; phylum Chordata; class Aves; order Apodiformes; family Apodidae; genus Chaetura; species Chaetura pelagica. The sequence goes on from NW_009970719.1 coordinate 1,931,561, forward strand.
TGTTTAATGTGTTGTAATCACTCCTTTTGAACCTCCTGCCCCAAATTGCTTTGTTTTCCCCACAATAAACCTTGCTGTTGTTAGAAATTTAGTAAGCACTGAGCGAGTTATTCACTCAAAAAAGTCGGGACATAAGTTCCTGTATCCTCTGTGTGAGGCGATACCCACGTGTGGATCTCTCAGCAAATCCTGATAAGTTAATACACTCCAACAAGAAGATATAATAGGTCACGGATCGTGACAGTTAATTCTTTCCCTCCTCCTTTCTTGTATTTTTTAGTATTTTTTTTTTTTAAACTGCATTTGTCAATCTAAGAAATACCTCTTAAATCAAAGAAGAAATTAGCATCTAAGAAGAAATAAGCTGTTTTAAAATAGGCACTTTCATATACACCCTCATGCAGCAAAACAATTCCCAAATACACAGGATATGAGGTGTCAAAAATCCAGATATTTTGTCTAGAAATTATACTTTAAATCCATATAATCACTCCAAAAGTGCATTGCTTGTTTGATAGAGTACTGTGCTCACTTGTCAGAAAAAAAAATAAAAAAATTAATAGCTTTACAATACTCCATTATATGAGGAGACAAGGGAAGAGCTGCATTGCTGAACTTTATTTGCCAAGAAAGACAAGCCTTTTCCACTTTATTATCTTTAAAATCTCAGAAAATATCTGTCTAAACAGCTATTAAAAACTGACTGCAAATATTTTGCTGCCAGAATGGAAAATACAAAACATTTATGGCAAACATAAGCAAAGTCTCCTATCATATTTAGATAGATCACCTTCATAAACTTAGTGGACTTCTGAAAATAGATTTTTTTAAGACAGAAGAGATCTTAATCCCACTCATTTGGGGTTTTACATGTCAGGATATAGCATATCATATACAACTTATCATGTAAGACATCCTATAACTTGCAGTTTCCTAAAGTGGATGTCCTACACATTTATCTTCCTCTGAAAATTTCAGAAAATGGAAAGTCTGATGGAAAACAGAACTCTATCTAGTATCACATAATGAACTGACTTTTGACCAAATAGAGACCTTTGTGAAAGTAATTGAAAATATCTCCTGGGCTTGATCAGAAATCATGTCACATCCACATTTTATTATGACTGATTAATTTCTTGATCTGCCACTTTCGTGTTTCAGTAAGTACTTGTGGGTTTCCATGTGCCCATCTGAAAGGTTCATGAAGTAAAGTTCAGGGAATAGCTGAAGTTTAGCTCTACCAACAGCAAATCTTAACAAATCTGTATTCTAGAACTTTCTGCATTACAGAATTGGGGAAGTGCAGTTCAGTAAGAATTATCCCATTGAGTTTGTCTCTCTGCTGGTGCATGATCTCAGTGTCATATCTCTTATTTTGTTTCTCCAGTTAGAAATTTAACATGTTAGTTTAAACTACTAGTTTAGTTGGGTTTAGGAAATAAATGACTGCATCAAAAAGAACAAGTCCCTGTACTCAATCTGAAAGCAGGTGTCTTTTTCTGGATCACTCTATGGCAGTAAAAAAAGTTACTGTCTTTTTCTGGATCACTCTATGGCAGTAAAAAAAGTTACTTTCTTCAGCTGCTTGTCATACCTTCTTAAACAAGTTCTGACCTTCATTGATCTGTCAGTGGCACAGTTTGTATGAATACACTCTAACCTGCTGAAACAATCTAACACTATATTTTTTCAAAAGTGCTTCAGCTGATTTTCACAATGCTGCAGTGATGGCAGATTTGCAAAATACTCTCATACCTCATGAAAGTGTTGAAGAGTAATGTCAGGTGCTGAACCAGCTTGAGTTAAGAAAGACCTCTGCCCTACTACTTTAATTGCAGTTTAGAGCCAGTGTAAGAAGAAGCAGACTACTTTCTCCAAAATGAGATACTGATGGTAACTTCTGGTCACCAACCACGTGAGCATACCTTGCCCATTTCACTGCAAAAATCAAAACAAGTGAGTATCAACTGCCTTTGGGAATGACAAACTAATTATTTTGATTTCTGCAGAAATGGGCTGATGTTGTTCACAGTTAGTGAGAATCTCAAGGTTGTGTAAGAAGCTGCAACTCGCCCGCTCCTAACTCACTGTCTTCAGGACTGTGGCTCCAGACAAGATAAGAAGGTGAAACATCTAGGATCCGGGGGTGTAAGAGACTGGACAGCTATCAAGCAAGAATCAAGTGCAAATGGGACACACCTAAGTGGGCACACGCCCAGGTAGACTCCAAAGGATGGAATATCAAATAGGCTTTGCCTGTTTTAACAAAATCAGTAAGGGCACTGATTCAATACCAGCTCTTGATTAACTGTATTTGTGATTAATTAGTACTTACATAGAGAAGAGTGGCTTTCCCAATTAACAATATTGGCTTGAGAGGGAAGACTATTTACTTGCATGAGCATAGGCTGTACTATGAAGTTCTCACTGCGACAGAGACAAGTCCTTGGCCTGTTTTTTATATAAGTATTTTTGTAACAGTGAAGTAACCTAAATTTGTGTCTTTCCTTTTGATTGAAACCTGTTATAGCAAAACCTTTTAGCTCCTGAAACTTAAGTGAACTGGATCTTCTTCTGGAACCCTATGTAGAAATTGTTGTTACCAAATGCATGTACTAATTGAGGAGCAGATTTGGGGCACACAAAACAACTGCAAGACAGTTAGATTGTCAATATGAGTGTCCTTCTCTACTGTTTTATAGCTAAGGTAGTTTGTAGAGTTACTATCATACTCATTTTACTGTTACTCCTAGTAAGGCAGAAAATACCCTTGCAAAGAAATTTTACTTTTTATTTCACCCCTCCAGAAACATTTGCCCTTACTCTTTGGGTAAAGTCCTACCAACCCTGAAATGTATTTGGCTATTTCAAACTATCACACTGCAATTTGTATAATGCAGTGTAGACTAAAAATTAAAACATAAATTGACTTATTATTGTCAAAGTTTTAGCCAATAACCAGGTGGCAGATGCTCTGTTATCCCTCCAGTACCTCCCAGGGGAAGATAAACAGGGAAAAAAAGGGAAAAAAGAGAGACAGACTTTAAGATTGGGAAAAAACCCACAACAAACTACAATAGGATTGATGAAGTAGTAACAATAATGATGGTGAATTACAAATACATGTAAATATGTAAATACAGAACCCACACTCCTCAGCTGACAACTACTTCCCAATCAGAAAAAGTCCAAACTGAACTCTGCAGCCTATGGGGGTGTCCAAGTCCAGGGTCCTAGTGACAGACCTCAAAAGCCTGGGAGCAGCTGAAACAGTCCTATTCAGGGAGGCAGGTGAGGGCAGCTTGTCTCAATGAACAATGTTCTTTTCCAGAAAGAAAACAGGATCCAGGAACAACAGAGGGAGAAATGACAAAGAGATTCCAACCTAGCCAGCAGATCATCTAGAGATGACAGGGGAGGGCCCTCTTAGGAGCCATTTTATATGGAGCACCATGGGCAGAAACATTATTATTGGTCTGTTTGGGTCCTCTGAGCCATTTCCTACTCCCCAGAGGCACAGCTGCTCCTCGAGCTGTAGCTGGTACATTCACAGGCTGGCGGCACCTGGGGGGACCCTGAGCAGTTTCAGGTCAGTATGGCCATAGGAAATTTTAATCCTGGTCGTCTTAGTTGAAAAAGCCTTGATACTCAGCTCTTGTTATTTTCCTCCAATTGAGTGTGAGGCACATTGTGTTGTACATGCTTGTTTTTTTCTAATAATGAATTCAACTTCAGTTGCCTGATTTAGCTTTGGGTGCACTACTGTCTGCTGTGGACTAATTTGTCATATTTTTCCCCATGTATTGGATTGTATACATTTAAAAATATAATTATGCATCTGGCATATATTTAAGATATTCACTAGTTCTTATGTTTCACAGCCTTTGTGTAAGGGTTTGTGATTTTAACATTAAAATAAAATGCCCTTACGAGTTTGTAAATCCAGCACAGTTTAAGCCATAAGTATTTAGCATTTTTCAAGAAGTCACTAAATGTTATAAATCTTCATTTGCTTGGGCTTCTCTTCCACTTCAAAGCACAAAAGAGAAATGAATATTAGTTTTAATGTATTTCATTATTACTCTGATGATGTGTGAAAGGTTTGCTGGGATCTTTTTCCGGAAAACTTCAAAGCAGGGTTTAAAAAATATTATCATATCCCTTTATCCATCTGAATTACACATGGTGTGGGAAGTTGGGTGCTGCAGTTGGCTACACTTGAGTTGATGGGACTGATTATTTGAGGTGTGTAAAATTCATTGCTAAGCAAGGATCCTGTACTATGTCATACTGCAATGAAAAACTGCAGAAGTACCCAATGAATTATTGCATTACCACAAACGAAGAACAAATATATTTTATTACAAATTTGTATTTTATTAGATTGTTTTTCCACAAAACCCACAGTGTCCTCATATTTCTCACAAAATTCTATGATTCCAAATAAGCATCTTTATATTGAACTGTTTTTATTTATTTAGTGATTGAAGAGAAATCAGAATATGTAAGATAAGTGAATGTTAGAAAAAAAAACCTTGTCATTTAACTAATTTGTTAACATGGAGCTTTAACCTCTGATTTTGATAGGTCTGAAGAAAACTAAATAGGGATCATAGTGTCCACCTCCAGCTCTCTACTGACATTATAGGTGGAGTCTGAATGTTCTTGGAGGTGTGCAGGAAAGGAAAAAGAAAAAATAGACGGAATTGGAATCAAGGAAAGTCTAATGGGATTATTAGGAAAAAAAAATAATTAAAATTCACTAAGACCTGTTAAGGTCTGGAATGGGCTCAACAGGGAGTCTGTGGCCCTGAGCAACCTGACCAGGGGCATCTAATCTCCTGAGGTTGTCTCCATCCTAAATTACTATCTATTCTACACAGGAAATTTTGAATAGAATTGCAAACTGAGCCCTAATTTCCTATACGTAACATACTGTTACCATGAGCCTATAAGCAGCAAAATTCTGTTCCCCATAGCTTTCTCTTCTATGTTTGGATGATGATAATGAGGATGATTATTATTATTTTTAGGCTTAGATGACCTTAGTCTTTCCCTGAGGAAGGTTACTAACAGTATTATTCTTAAACAAGACAGGTGGATTTCATAAAACTTGTAGGAAATTTAAGGACTAAAGAACTTTTTTTCTAAGAAAACTACATTTACATGATCACACTGGGTATGTGTGTCAATGGCTTTTGAACCACCCACCAACTTAAATAGATTCTCAAAGAGAGATAAAGTTTTCTGTGCCCATCAGTCAACAAGGACATCTTCAATTTCATGCACATCAGTGCTTCTTCCTACTTAGCTTGCTGGGTATATGTGCCTAGATACAGACAGAAATTCTTGTACAGGACTTTGTGGACCTCTTCCTTCTCAATTGTAACCCTGAGTTTCCATTCTCTACAAATGGAATGTGGGTGGTTATGGATCTGTGACAGTGAATTTTGGCTTATTTCATTGACTTTCCTGATTCAGAGAAATGAGATTAAAGAATAAAAGGATCTTCTCTTATAACTCTTTCTGTACTGATATAAATTGTAAACCAGATCATTTTTTATTTTTTTTTTTAAACTTCAGAAATAAAGAGCAATGTTATGTGTGCATATCGTACAGGCACAGTCATATCATTGTTCAAGATTGCAGCCAACAAGATTTGCAAATAATTAGTGAAAATGTTATTGCCAGTTCTTTTAACCTTTATTTAATTGTATTGTGATGTTTACAGAGGAAAGCTAACACTTCAACATTCTGATGCTTGGAATTTTGTAAACAAAGTGGTAGATATAAGAAGTTCCCTGGACAGGCTTGATCTTGAGTGAAGCTTAATTATTGAAGAATATTAATATTGTAGAGAATAAATAACTGTGATACTTTTATCTGAAGATCAGCAGGTAATTTGAAACTTTCTCAACAACAAAAGCCATAGCAAAAATGGTGATGGAGTCAAGTAACACTTTACTATATTTCCTGTTATCATGTATTCAGGACATCCCCAAGTGGCCCAGAGAGCTGGGTGTGGCTCTGCTCATGGTTTACAGTGCATTGTAAGCACACTGTGCTATACTTACAAGCCAGTAAGTGAAGGTCACCTTGACAATCTTCACAGACAAGGAAATTTGATGACAACAGAATTTTATGGTACTGATTGTTCTGGTTTGGTTTGGTTTGGTTTTTGGTAATGGAGGAAGGGCCCCAGGAGTGGCTCTGGTAAGAAGCTGAGAAACACCTTCCTGCTCCAAAACCAGCCAAGGAGCCTTTAGAGGGACAATAGATGCGCCTCAGCAATTAACATACGGAAGCACTGAGATAACACCTGAGCAGAGGGGCACTTAAAGAGGAAGAGCTGTGCTGTAGAGAAAAAATGGTGCTGGTGGTTGCCGGGGAAGAAGATGCCCAAGCAGAAGTTTCTTTGCAATCCATGGCGAGATGGCGGCTGTCCCCATGCAATCATGGAGGAATGTGGTGGAACATTCCCTGAAGGCACCAGGACGGGTGAACTTGGCCAGTGGACTTAGATTTTGTGGCCAGAGGATTTGCTGCCTGTGGACTCTGATTACGCAGCTTTGGAAGACCCCGGGCAAGGGGAGTTTGTTCCCAAAGCACCTGTGACTCTGTGGGAAGCCCCAGGCTGGAGCAGCTCCAGACCTGATGGGAAGGACTCATGAAGGAGATGTTCGTGGAGGACTCTTTTCCATGGGAGGGACCCCATGGGGAAGCAGGGAAGGACTGTAAGGAATCCTTCTTCCTGAGGAGGAAGGAGCAGCAGGAACCACCAGCCCATGAACTGACTCTAAACCCCATCCCCATCATCCTGTGCTGCTGGGGGGAAGGAGGGAGAAAAATGGGGAACAACGTGATTTGGGCCCGGGAAAAAGGGAGGGGTGGAGTAGCACGTGCAAGCCCTGCTCTTTGTGTTGTCTGTGCCCTGTGTGTATTTGATTAGTGTGAAATTAAATTATTATTATTTCCCCAAGGTGAGTCTGTTTTGCCCGGGACCTAAAATTGGTGAAGAACCCTCCTTGTCCTTTGTCTCGACCCAGGAGCTTGTCCTCCTTATCCGAGTGTGTGTGTGTGGGGGGGGGAGTTGAGTGAGTGGCCATGGGGTTGTTTCTTTGTTGTCATGTTGGGCACAAAACATCTGTGCTCTGTCACAAACCCTGCTAGTAAAATAGGGGAAAAGAAAAAAAAAATAATTGTTTTGAAAGATACTGTGTTTTTGAGCCAAATGGCAAGTATTCATGAAGGGAAAATAATTCTATAAATTTCAGTTCTATTTCCCTCTTCATGCTGGCACCATAAAAGCATATGGCTTCAACATCATCTACCAAAAGAATATCCACTTTCTTTTTTAATTAATCCTCATCTCAAGCTGTTCCATAAGCTACCATACATTTTATAAAGTGCAGGCATGTTATTAAATTTTCTACATAATATTCTTGGTGTAATGAAAAACTGAACATCAACCTGGGTCTTCAAAAAAACAAGTTCCATTCCCAGTGTTGACACCAGCTTTCAGTAGTTTTTCTCTTGTGTTTAAGTCCACCATATCTAAAAAGCATCCATCTTTCTCTATGCCAAAAATATCTATTGTCATTGTTTTTAAACAATCCACAGCACTGTATGAACACATTTCTTTCTACTGATGGTGACAATGATCAATCAGATGAAATAAGGTGCCACATCATTTTAGCAGTTATAGTGGCTGACAAACAAACCTGGTAACTTTCTTTAATAAATGTATTTTCTGAATGAAGGAAATGGGGTAGTGTCATGCTTCTGAACTTTTAGTGAAATGTCAGTTTCATAGGAGAGACACTGAAAATCATTAATTAAACCAAAAGGAATGCTTAAGAAAGGACCAACTAAAAGAAAAAGGGCAATACATAGTGATGTCAGGATTGTTACATTGCTGTCAGAACTCCTTAAGGATCAGAATAGCAGAAAAGTTAAAATCAGTGAATCAATGTGTTGCTTAAATCTGCAGATATCCTAAAGTTCGGGCATATTGCTACAATGAAAGTTTGCTGGATTACCAAGAGAAATTGTATGATCTTGAGAAGTTGTCCAATGAATATGAATGAAATTTAATAGTAAGGATTTTGGAAGACACTTGAGAACTAATAATAACAACCTAAGTGTTACTGTGGAAATGTCAGCATTTGGAATTTACTGAGGAAGAAAAAGAACTTTACACATTAATTGATTACATGTTGACTATGAGCAACATGCATCGTATGGCTGCAAAAATGGAAATGTGATCCCAGATAATGTTAGTCTAAATATTTCCAGTTAGGTTTGGAAAATATTGACAAAATGTAGAGCCTACAGTTTAACAGATATTGTGAACAGCTATGTCACACAAGTCACCCATGTTGAAGAAGGATAAATTTAACCTCAATAAATGCAAATAAGAATTGCTGTAACGATTTGGAGTGCCTGAAAGTCAAGTATATAAGCATGATGAACAAAATGTAAATCTGTTTAGCAAAGGTCTAGAAAAAGGGAAGAAGGAAGGACATGGTAGATCATTGTGTATGGGCAGTTGTATGGGGAATGAGTGATAATGAGGGAACCAGAAATAGAACATACTTTCATTAGTGGACAAAAATGGTATTAAATTAATTAAGTTAGTCTGTACCATGTAAGAGTCCCACAACTTTTTAGTGGGAATATGGAGGACAAAAAGTAATTAATAAATGGTGTTTCATTCATTAACAAATAATCCATGATGTAGTTTCCTTTAGGGGACTGGATTCAATAGCCTAGATGGACTTTTCCTACAAGAAGGTCCCTTCTCTAAGTGAAGTATTCATGAAGTCAGTTGCTGCATGATTATCTGCTTATGGCTTTTTCTTAACAAGGTTACCAGGACAGAGGAGGAGAGCTATAGAGTTACAACTTTACCTGCATATTGAGAGAGAAGTCTCTGCTGAAAATCAGAGTAACTTTAGGATGTAGCATCTCGGTTTGCATCAGGAGTGTGTGTTTGAAGGAAATATCCCAGTTTTATCTGGGACTATGCTTTGATTTGTAACACAACAAGATCTTGGGCTTATAAATTAGAAGTCTCATTGGAACTAAAAGAAATTCTTCACTCTGGGAGCCACCTAATACACTTCATGCCCAGCTGACTGCTCAGTCCACAAAGCAACAAGTCAGAAGCAGAATTTCCCAAAATGTACTGTGCATGCTGGACAGATCCTTAGCACCAGCTGCTCCTCTATATAGTTCTATTCCCATTGGGTACCTGCTTGTTAATGCAGATAAAAACCATGGGTCTCCCAGGGCTAAGCATGATAAAGTAGCACGTCCCACATTGCTTCTGGAAATCTGCCAATGGATGACAAAGGACATGACTACAGCTCTTGTGCATAGATGACAATCAGTCTTGTTTCAGAACTGCAAATATCTTTAGGAATTTGATGTCCTTCCTTGAAAAAAAGTACAAGAGTGCTAGCTATAAGAAGAATTGCTTCTAATACAGGGGGGTGAGTCATGCTTATGTTTAATTTCACTTTTGTAGTGGGTTCCTACTATAGTAAACACTTGTTCAAAATGTTATGAATAAAATGAATTGAATTCCATTCTGCTGTAAGCTGATTTAGCAGTATGTACTTGGGTTTGGTTTGAATGTGTCTGTAAGAGACATTCAAACTGGTACACATCAGCCTGGTAATCTTAGAATGATATTCTCCACAAGAAGTCTTTTGTTTTGTTGTGGTTTTGTTGATTTTTATTTTTTTTTTAAACACCTTTCTTATGTATTTAAAGATAATAACACTAAAATAATAACATGAAATTTGGATTTTATTTACTGCCTTTTTCTCTTAATGGTACTCTATCTTTTTTTTTAAAGGTTGAAACAGCTGCAGCCTCTGCTTAATTTGCTTTCTGCTCAGTGCAAGACTGTATGAAGAGCATACGTGTTAGTTCATTACCAAGATGCAATAAGGCAGAATTTATTGTGGTACCAGCATGCTTTCCTACTATAGCTCAGCTATTAAACACTATCTCACACATGGATTGCCTGTGATGAGTGATACCAGGCACAGATAAAATAATGTAACAGTTGTAAATAATCCACTTTCATAACTACAAATGATGTGAAGTGTTTGCATTTACTTTAGTGTCTATCAGAAGTGACAGAACATAATGATGGCAGGTGGCAGAAAACATGTTGAACTTTTCTTTCATCTTTGTACACTTGTGACTAACTCAAAGCTACAGGCTTTGTATCATAGAAAGTAACTGGGCAAAAACATTATTAATGAGTTACCTAAACCTTGATTTAAATAAAGTTGTATTTGGAAATGTATGTTGAGCACACACCTCTTTGTCCAAAGAATAGCAACTGGTAGGTAGGGGTAATTAATATTGGCTGTATGAGAATTTTTTTCTTGGGCAAAAGGCAGTCCCAGAAAAGGATTATTCTGGGACCCTATCTTTCCCCAGTTTCATTGTACTAAGCATCTCACTTTTAATTTGCTACTCCTTGAGGGAACCTGTTTTCGAGTTAAGAAAATTATTTGGACTCAGCTTTGATTCACTACAGGGCTAGACTACTGGAAGCTCTGAATGACTGTATGTGCTTCAGTCTCTGCTGTGCACTCATTGTGTGTTGTAAAGTAAATGAAATACTCACTGGCATAAGAAAGACCGAATGGCTACTTGGTCTGTGTC
>NW_009970720.1:0-1320 GCF_000747805.2 Chaetura pelagica
CTCTGCCGAGTGATTTTCCCAGGCAGAGACATATTTAATAAGGGTCGTTTATTACGGAGGCGCTTTGAAGGGTCGCCCCTGAAGCCCTGTGTCCATTAAAAACATGGAGGTGACATTTAAACCTCGTTTTAAAGGAGCTCTGGGGTAGTTCAATGAAAGGCAACTCGTTTGTCTTATGAGCTTGGAAACAACCTCCCTTCTTCTCCTTTTGACCACATGGCATAACTCAAAAACAATAGTTCAAAAGTAAAATGGCATCGTGGTGTTCAGCCTCAGACAGGCACCCATCTAGCGGGAGGGAAAAGGGATAGTCCATAACACAATGTGCTTTTTGTGTCCGACTCTGTCACAAGGATTTCGTTGTTTGCTTTAGAGGCTGCGCCTGTTATACTTTCTTGAAAGTGCTTGTGTTAAACAAGAGTTATAAGTCATCCAAAACAACAAACATTTTGATTTTCTTTGCCTAAAGGGTTTTCCCTGGCCATGGGCACCGTGAAAAAATAATGTACTTGCTGAGAAAGGAGCACCAGTAGTAGCATTACAAGCACAGTGCATTAAATATTGAATGACACGAGGGGAAAAAAAAAAGAGCTTGTCGAGGGGCACTCAGCCTTAAAGTCTTTCTTCAACTTTGTCTTCAGTGCCTGTTGGACTATTTAAGATGGTGTTAATTAAGGGCTGCATCTGATTCCACTAGCTCCCAGCTTTGTCTCTTTGCAGCGCTCCCGTCAATAGCCCCTCTCAACCCCGAGCTTTCCCCACACGTTGGTTTAGTGGTGCATGTGTCACTTCTTATTTCCAGGCTGAAGAGAAACCCGGATCGCGCACTAAGGGCAACGGGGAAATAGTAATCAAGGGGTATTGTAGGGCCAGGAGGGGAGGGCAGGGGCAGGGGCAGGGGCGGGTGTGGCGGCCGGAGCCGGAGCCGGAGCCGGGCGGCAGGGAGCGGAGCGGGGGGACCGCGCCGGGGTGAGAGCCTGTTTGCACATTGCCAGCAGCCTGTTTGGCAAACAAGAGGCGGGCGAGCTTCATTTGTTTCAAATTAATCGTTTTCTAGGGGAAAAAAAAAAAGAAAAAAAAAAAGAAAAAAAGACAATGAAAAAAAAGAAGAAGAAGAAGCAAGCGCGGCCCTCCCCAAAATCCTGCCGTCGAACAACGAGGAGCGGTCTCAGGCCGGCTGGTCTCGCTCCCCTCGTCTGCCAGCCCACTCGTGCCTGCGTGGGGAGCCCCCCGGAGTGTCCTTCTGCACCTTCCCGGCTCTGTCCCGGTGCACGCAGGCAGCTGCTGGTGTTTATACACCCCCTGAATTCTCCCGACCCC
>NW_009970720.1:2251-2838 GCF_000747805.2 Chaetura pelagica
GGGGGGGTTCTGGGCTTGAGGGTGGGAGCGAGCGAGCAGCTGACCCCCCGGAGAGGGGATGCGAAGAGGGGGTGTGTGTGAGGGTGGGAACAATGAGCCGGGGGTGTGCCAGAGGAACTCGCCTCTCCGAACTTGCGGTGCGGGCAGCTGGACGAGTTTGGGGAGGCCAGGGCCGGTGCCGCAGAAGTCAGCCCGAACCAGCTGTGACTTCACCTATTAGCCCCGATGTCTTTCCGAGGAGATTGGCGGAGTTAAACATCCCACAATGGGCGCTCTGGGGCGTCTCCAGCCTGACCTCTACCCGGTTTTAATAGTTTCATAGGAACTTCATTAAATCAATTACTTAGTGAGCACATCATCATTTATTTGTAATTAGCACTGAAGAGCTTGATTTTTGCAGCAGCCCGCAGCCCGGTTCCCAGCGGGGTTGGCCATGTACGACAAGCACTTTTGTTTGCTGTGTGTGTTCACTCGTGGTATTATTCGGCCGCCACAATAAAAGTGTAATCTTCACGTCTTAATCTAGCGTTCAGGGGGGGAAAAGGAAAACAAACACGGCGCGGACGAGGCGCCGGTTCCCCGTCCTC
>NW_009970720.1:4408-7731 GCF_000747805.2 Chaetura pelagica
TCCCTAAAAAGGCGAGCACGGCGGGGCTGGGCCCGAAGTTACGGTGTAAGGGGGAGTTTTCCCGCGATAGCGCTGGGCAGACGGCGAGCAGGGCTGCGCGGCCGCGGAGGCTGCGCGGGGCGGTGGGCGCTTCCCGCTCGGCAGCTCCGCACTTGCCGGGCAGGGGAAAGTGAGCAGAGCCCGCACCCCAAATGTTAGAAAAAACCCCACATTTTCAAGGGGGAGGAACTCTGTTAACCCCCCTCTTGATTCAGGCCGGGAGAGCGGTGCTGGGCTCTGCCCCGGGACAGGGCAGTTCTGCCCGGGGGCAGTGCCCGCAGGACGTTCCGCAGGCTGCTGTTTGCATGGCGTGGGGATGGAGGTTGTGGGGCAGCCCAGGACTGCGGGGCAGGCCCGGGGAGGCAGCGTGCCGGGTCGGGTGGGTGACATGAGCGCTCGTGGGTGGCGGGAGAAAGAGGGAAGGACTTCACGACACGCAACATCCTCCCCCTCGGGGCCTGAATTGGTTGGATAGCCGCCCTGCTGCTCGCCCCCGGTATGCACGGCCCCGAGGGGCAGAGGTGGGCAGAGGCACCTGCTTCTGCCCCCCACCTCGGGGGCTGCCACGGGGGGACCCCCGGGCGGTGCCCGCTGGGGGGTTGGCTCAGCCCCCTCCACCCCAGCTTCGATCCCCACGACCCGTCCTGCGCAGTCACGGCTGCTTCTGTCCCTACCTGCTTGTCCTGCTTGTTCCTGTTTCTCCTGCCTGTTCCTACCTGCCCTGCCTGCATCTCCCCTCTTGGACAAGCATCCCTCTGGCTCTGAAGCTGGCCCTTTTAGTCACTGTCAGGGAGTTAATACCCGTTTACTGGGAGCTGCACCCTCTCGCAGCTCACCCTTTCATCTTTGGTAAGGAGGAGGAAAGATGCTTCCCCTGGGAACCAGGTGAGAAGAGGAGGTTCAAACCCAGTCAGCTTTCACCTCTCTCAGATCTGCAAGGGTCTCCCTGGACACTCACCATCACCAACCTGGATGGCAGATAGTGTTTGAAAATCAGGGCTGTGCTGCAAAATATTTTACAGCAGCTGTTTTAACATTCCCCTACTCAGTTATTAAACATGAATGGGAATAAATGAAAATGGCAAAGTAAAATGAAATAAACCCCCTCTTTTCATTCTGCTAAGAGACAGCACCTAATTAAGGAATATTTGGATCCCACAAAAATGCAGACTCTCTGTGGTGACATAGAACTTCCCTTTTAAAACCATAACCAAACACAAACCTCCCCAGTGCAGCCCAGGAGCAGCTGCAGTCCCAGCCCTGCTCGCCGAGGGTAGGCCAGTGGTAGAGGATTGGTGCCTTGACTTTACCCCAGCCCAGATCCTTACACAGGCCTCATCCTTTAGGCTTTTATTTTCTCATTTCTTGCAGGGTAGGGTGGCAGGCTCACCCCACAGCAGCTCTTCAGGTTCCAAGTTTGCTGGTGGCAAGCCAGGGCAGCACCAGCCACTGGCTTCTCCAGCTGTGCCCGAGAGCGCCCAATGGTCAAGGACAGCCCTTGGATCTCTTTTCCCCCCCTCTCTCCCTTGAAACTGTTCACCATGCAGTCTCTGGGAGCCATGGTTTAATTTATGCTGTGCCATCACCCAACCAAGGACTCAGGGCAATCTGTCCAGGATTTTACCCACATCTTCCCTCCCACCATTTACTTCATCAGGACTTAGGTTTCTATTCTCCAGTTGCTGGTGTCCGAACTCCAGTTGCATTTGCCATTTAGTTCATCCTGCAGAGGCTTAGAGATAAACCCAGGAAGGAGCTTAACCTGCCCCTATTGCTGCTAGACAACTGTGGGGTTTGATGCTAGCAGGTGGCACCTGAGACCTTCCCAGGGGTAGGAGCCTGCTGGGCAGTGCTCGGAGGTGAAGCTTTGGGTTGGGCACATGCAATCCCGCACTGGGCTGCTCTTAAACAGAAAGCAGGGGGAATAGGAAGATCTTAAGCCCCGAAACATAGAGGAACTGTGGGCAGTGGGGCAGTGAAGCAGGGAGGCAAATAGCCCCTGGTCTCAAATATGTTAATGAGCTAACGATTTAGCAGCAGTTTATAGCCATGTGAATGGAGCTTCATTCATGGTTCTGTAAGCCACCGTAAAGCTTGAGTTTATCCTCTGCTTGGCTGCTCCAGTTCTGCCTTGTGTCCTCCCCAAAGGAGGACCATTTCTGCAATTGCAACCCACCTCACACAGGTAACAAGTGCATGTACACACACCTCGTTCCCAGCCCTGCCCTCCACGTGGACACTGATCTCATCCAAATACCCTCAGATAATGCTCATTAGGGATTTTTCCAGTGTATAGGGGAAAGAGAAAACAACCTTGAAAGGAAGGTGACACAGCTGATATCCAGCCATTTCTCCCTTGTGCACTTCAAGGACACAACCAACCCGTTGTCACCGTGCAGAGCCCAGGGTGCAGGGTGACAGCAAGGTTCCCTTTAATGGCTGATGTAGCTTTATGTGAATGGCCTGTATTGTAGTGCTTGCTTTATTTTTTACTACTTTGTCACTTAAGCAGAATCCCAAGTTTCCTAGCAGTCAAGTTGTTGCTTCCTCCCTTTCTCAGCTGCCCACCTCTTGACAAACTAATAATTTTACCATGCCCATTTACTGGATCAAAATAAAATTTAAAGTGGGAGAATTTCTCAGAACTTCAGGAAAGTCAGGGGTCAAATCATGCTGTCCTGTCCAGGTCAAGCCTATCTTACCTGCTGCCCTGCCAGAAGCATCACTTGCAGCTTCCCTTCTTCCCAAAGGGCTCATGGGTCTGACAAGCCAGCAGGGACTTAAGTGGGGAGGAACTCATGTCCCATCCTCTGGCTGGGCAGAGACAGAGCCAGCCCAGATGCAGGGCTGGGAAAAGTATTGCTGAAAGGCCACAAATGTGCAGGAAGTGTGTGCTGGTCTCCCAGCAAACCCCTGTGACCTTGCCAGGGGAGAGGGATGTGCACCTCTTGTACACCACATTCTGTCTGTGCCTTCAAGAAGAGCCACAATCGCCTCCTGAGAAAACATACCCCAAATCTACCTTCGTAGACACAGTGTGACGTCTTCCAGCTCAAGATCCCCTATGCCAGCACTGAGCTCCTGACTTGCAGAGGGCAGTGGTCTCATTTGCTGGGCTGGCACAGGGCCCTGGTGTTCCCTGGTGATAAAAGGGACGGATATGTGGGCTGCCAGTGACATGGATGTTCAGGCTTGCTCTGTGGCTGCTGGCTCTGGGAGCAAGCATAGATCAGCACTGGCAGTGGGTGCTTGATTGATGGCTGGGTATTACTGGGGGGGGGGGA
>NW_009970720.1:8099-11382 GCF_000747805.2 Chaetura pelagica
AGCTCTGGCAGTGCGTTCTTGATTGAGGGCGGGGTTTTAAGGGGGGGGGGGAGGGTACAGAAGATGTGTCATGTCAGCTTCACTGTACCTGGTCCAGAAAACCAGGGATTACATCAAAATGGCAGCTTACAACCATGCTGCAAAGAAAGTGCTTGCTTACAAGTGCAGTGAACCCAGCCATTTCCTAATGCCAGCTCTAGATTTGCTTCCCGCATTTGCATCTGTGGCATGTCTGAGCTCTGCACGTTGGGGAATTTAAAAACAATCATTTGTATTTTCTTCCTTGTTTCTGAATGAACCGGGCTCCTGCAGAAACATAGCAGGGGGGAATATACTTCTGTTCAGGGATATAGCATTCTAGTCAAGGCATTTGGAGAGTAAAAGCGTAAATGTATAAAGCTGCAAAGAGATAATACACAGGGAAATGATTTTTTAAAATACAGAGATAAAACTAGGATTACACTTTTCCAGAAGCAATTTGTAGACTACGTGGCAATAAGAATTGGCATGGCAAGTGTGAAAATTGGATGTACATACATTGATGCTATAGACATCTTTCACCCACCATTTAAAACAAATGATGAAGGTCAAAACACTACGTTATGGAAACATCAAGGTGTGTATACATGAAGTCTCACATACACAAACACATATGTGCATGCACACATCTTTACAACCAATTCTGTGTGATTACTCCTTTGTTTTAGGAAGGTTTTGAAGTTTTGAAGTGCTCTGATAATTTACACTTACCTATAGAGTCTCAACCACTGAGGTGGCACCTGGTTCATTTCTTGGTGATTCTGGTGTCAATAATTTATTTAAATGACCAGAGGGGATGTGCTATGCATTAATGACTTCTTATGCACCCTATACATATTCAAATTTTTACTCCTGAGACTGTGCAGGTTTCGTTTGCCAGGAGATGCTGCTGTCTCTCCAGCAGGTGCTATTAACTCAGGCAGTGTTACAGCAGCAAGCAGGGCAATGGAAGAATATGTCCCATAGCTGTGAAGGATCATAAACTAAACTTCAGCAAAGCTGAAATACACTCAGGATGTTATCTTGCAATCAAAGATTATTTAAACCTCAAGTCTGCCTTTGAGCACAGAGATTATAATGGGATCTGTTACATTTCAGAGCCAAATCTGTGTTGCCAGGTTATAAACTAGCATTCCTGTCACGGTCCAGTTGCTGCTGGCTAACCATCTTTTCAGCCACCAGCACTACATTTTTAAAGGATGGTTAGGAAAATGTGGGACTCGGGAGGAGCCAAGAGTCACCAGGGAGTCAGTCTGGTTCAGGACTGACTCTCTCTTTGTGGAGCACAGGAGGGGGAGCACCGGGCCCATGGCATCCTCAGCTCAGAGGAGGCAAGGGAAGCACAGACAGAATTACTAAGCACATCTCCCTCCATGACAAACTTGTTTCCCTTGTAAGAGGTGAGATGCTTCTTCAAAGCACAAAGGAGAGAAGATAACTGGCAGGTGGGATTGTGATTGTGCATGCAGAGATTTTCTCCCCCATCATCCCTTCCCCCAGGTCTAGTTTTTGTGGTTGTGACTGCCTTTGAAAGGCAGTAATGAGGCAGGAAATGTTCACACTCTTCCTGACTCTTCCTGGATTCAAAGGGATCCAGAACAGGACTGATGCTGGATGACTGGAAAGAGAAAGTCCAAAATGACAGCAGTATTTGGGGACAGTGTAGACTGAAGTGGGTTTTTCCGGTTAAAAATGCAAAACACTTGCTCCATGTGCCCACATGGACATGGACTGAAAGCAGGCCAGGATAATTTATAGAACTTCTCCCTAAATTACACTTCTTGTTGCTGATCATGGTTGTGCAAACTTGGTTATTCTTCCTTGTGGAAGCCTATCTTCTTTTGGGTCTCTCTGGGAAAATACTAAATTTGAATTGACAATATGGATTTCTAACTCGGCTATTCCTAACACTGCCCTTAAGACAAATCATCATAGCATTGGTAGGAAGAAGTAATTCCCTCAGTGGAAGCTGGAAGGTGTTTTTTTCTCTCCTGTGGCAGAAAAACAAAAATCTTCTCCCAGATCTGCTCCAAGAGGCACTGTCTATGCACAGGGCTGAGAGCTGGAACCCATAACTGCTCATCCCAGCTCTGACAGACTCCCTTGGTGACAAGTCTCCCCCAGACTCCCTTTCAACACCTGTAAAATGGAGATAATGAGAATTACATCTTCCCTTCCTCAGGGTTTGATGTGTTAGCTAATGGGTGCCGAGCTGCTGGAGCCTGGTCCTGCCTGTGCACAACCAGCCCTCCCGATCCCCACACTGGTATTTTGCTGCCATTTGGTTGGCAGAAATATCCCACAACAGTGCAGCACTCCAGACTATCATGGGCAGGCATGTAGCAGCCATCCTTTGTTTTCTTTAAACGGTTTCAAGCACCAAATAACATCTCTTTTCCTGGAGCTGTAGACAAACCATTTGGCCTCCTGGCAAGCAGCTTTCCTAGTCCTTGTTAGCCCACTGCTGTTTGCTGGGTAGACTCATGTTGCTTTTTCTGCCCCTTCCTCTCAAAATGCTTCTTTCTGGGGGAGGATGCTTTCGTTTTACTAGGTCTTTCAAGCCACAGAGCTGACAGAATATAGTCACCTCTGAACAAACAGGGCTGGTGTAGAGCAACGGCCGTGGTGGGGATGCTTCCCAGCTGCACGGGCTCTGCGCCTGTCTTGCTCAACACTGGCATCAGAAGGAAGGTGGCATTTCCAGAGGCTTTTTCATAAAGCACCCAGCAGACCCTGGCATGAAATGACAAGAGATCTGGAAAACACCTGAACAGCACCTGAGAGTGCATTTTTTTTTTTTTTGTCCTAGGAGAGATTTAAAAAAAAACAACCTTCTATTTTGACCCACCTGTTAAGAGGGGAACAGGAAAGACATGTTTATGATTTTCAGGCTGAAACACAACACAGGCGCTTGCAGCGTGGCCGTAATAAATGCAGGCAAATGAAAAAAAGCACAGGGAAAAGAGAGGCTTGCTTGGTTCCTGCCTCCATATATTCAGCAACACATCTGTGACCCGAGCAAGCTGACAGCACTGGTTAAGAGGGGAACAGGAAAGACATGTTTATGATTTTCAGGCTGAAACACAACACAGGCGCTTGCAGCGTGGCCGTAATAAATGCAGGCAAATGAAAAAAAGCACAGGGAAAAGAGAGGCTTGCTTGGTTCCTGCCTCCATATATTCAGCAACACATCTGTGACCCGAGCAAGCTGACAGCACTGCTGTGTGGCTGCTGCCCCGGCTGC
>NW_009970720.1:11421-25590 GCF_000747805.2 Chaetura pelagica
TCCCCACCACAGCCATGGCCACCAGCCTTGGCCAGCCAGGACAACCTGCACCCATGGTTACCACCATCTCTGCTGCAAAAACACCGAGCAGAGCCACCCTAATAATAACAAAAGCTGCTCTCCCCCATTGCGCCAATAAAGTGCTTTCTTTTTCTTATCTTCCCTGAGAAAGCCATGTATGAAAATTGTAGCAGAGGGGCAGGGAGAACCCAGGACATGTTGGGGACTGAAATTTAAGAGAGGTGAATCCTACATCCACCTCCTTTCCTGTTACTCCACCTTGGAGAAATAATATTGCTTCTCTCCCTCTTTCACCTCTCCTGCTTTTTAAGTCAGGTTTGTACTTGCTGTTTGTACCATAGGTAGAACCAAGAGGGCTCCCAATTCACTGTGGTAGTAGTAGTAGCAGCAGTAGTAAAAATAGTAATTATAATTATATTAAGAGACTGGGCTGCTGCCGCGGCGGCCTGCAGTGTCACTGGGAAGGAGTCCAGCAGCAGCCGCCTCCTCCCCACCACAGCCATGGCCACCAGCCTTGGCCAGCCAGGACAACCTGCACCCATGGTTACCACCATCTCTGCTGCAAAAACACCGAGCAGAGCCACCCTAATAATAACAAAAGCTGCTCTCCCCCATTGCGCCAATAAAGTGCTTTCTTTTTCTTTTCCCTGAGAAAGCCATGTATGAAAATTGTAGCAGAGGGGCAGGGAGAACCCAGGACATGTTGGGGACTGAAATTTAAGAGAGGTGAATCCTACATCCACCTCCTTTCCTGTTACTTCACCTTGGAGAAATAACATTGCTTCTCTCCCTCTTTCACCTCTCCTGCTTTTTAAGTCAGGTTTGTACTTGCTGTTTGTACCATAGGTAGAACCAAGAGGGCTCCCAATTCACTGTGGTAGTAGTAGTAGCAGCAGTAGTAAAAATAGTAATTATAATTATATTAAGAGACTGGGCTGTAGCCAAAACAAAATCCCTTTTCACACATTTCTATTTAGATGTAATCCATAAAACTGCATTTTTATGTCAACACATTGGCACTGCAATAACCCTGTAGCGGAGGCTGGAATAGGCATAGACATATCTATATGCATATTTATTTTATATCAGCTCATTTCTACATGAGTGTGTGTGTAATTACATGGCACGTAAGAATTTATTATCCCACGTTCACTGGCACACACGTATATAGCAGTGTGCCATTTACACTGCAGACACTCAATGACTTCAGTTTGTTTTTCTGCATGGTGCACAGGTAGCCTGACTTTTTTTGATCAGCTGAAAGCTGGTCTAGCTCCTTTATGGCAACAGAGAGGATCACCAGGCTTATAACTTCACAGAGGCAAGGAATTGGCCCTTGCCACTTGTAGCTGAAAAAAACCAACAACAACCAAAACGAAAAAATTTAGACTAATTGCATGAGGTGCTACCACTTCCCTCCTCTGATCTGGCATCTCCTGTAGCAGCAGATTGTCTCTCTGGCTCGTCCAACCCTGGAGTGAGGCGGTTGTCAAGAACTGACTTTTTCCCCTCTGGTATTTTGGCTCTAGGTCTCTGGGTTGGAGGCCACATTTTTCGGCACCTGCTAATAATTTTTTAACAGATGCTAGAAAGGAAAATTTCCAAATACAGCAGATACAATCTGCTGCAGCCTGGGTCAAGCGTGGACCACACGGTTCATTTGCCCTAGAGATGGGGGACTAGTGGTGTTGGTAGTTTTAGCAAAAATGTTGTCTTCCTTGAAGATGATGGTCGATGTAGCACCTGTGCTGCAGAGATGAAGTGTGCTGTGTGCAAGCTCACCTCTTTCTGCTGTAACAGAGACTGGCTCCTCCACCATCATGGGAAGGAGAATCCACACTGCCAAGAACTACAATTTGCATTTTTTCAAACAAACTTTTATTTAAAATCCAAGGAAAACACTGAACTGATTCAATATATGCAGGTTCAAGTTGCAGTACCACCACAGGAAGAATTCAGAAGCTTTGCTTCTTGCAGAAACCAAGTCTAAAACAAGTCTTGACATAAAACCCCTCTTCAGTATTTCTGGCTGCTCTCTGTCCCATGACTTCCACCACCCTTTGCTTAGCAAGTCCCCTGCCCCCTTCCCTTTGTTTTTCTTGTGACAGAGTGTGTGTTTTAATTCCCTGTAACTATTTGTTCTCATAACCTTCCCTGGTCAGCAGGATGTAATGGGACCTCCGAACGGCTCTGGAGAGGCAAGGAAAATAAATAAAAGCCAAGAAAATTGAAACAATAAGAATGAACACACCATCCAGGGCAGGTTTCCATAAGGCTCAAGAGGCAAATGACAACAGGCATGGAAGGCTGTAGATGAGACAAGATGTCTCATAGGGTTTTCTCACTCTCTCATGGCACTGGGTAGATGATATAAATATGACTTTTTGTCCTTCTCCTGGGCCCTAAGTTGACACAAAGCCCAAACCAGGGGAATGTAGAAGGCTGAGTATTTGTAGAGTGTATGTTACAGCTGGAGCTTCTTCCACTGTCTTCTTCCACTATATAAGTATATAACCGCACCATATACATACATCAGGTCTCTGTCCTCATAACCAGTATGGGAGAGCTGTGTTATGTTCCTCCAAAAGAGTTCTCACTCATCCTCATCCAAGCCCACACACTTTTTCCCTATCTCAAATTCAGATTACCTTTAAGCTCTCCTTCTGTCTTTGTACAAATTAATTGCTTTCTAACACACCCAAAATCATAGGGTCAGAGCCTGAAGGTGAAATCAGAGAGTCCAGGTGAATGTTATTTCCCCCCTCCTTTTCCTCCACACCCCCCCTCCCCGC
Organism: Chaetura pelagica; assembly: GCF_000747805.2. Classification (NCBI taxonomy): domain Eukaryota; kingdom Metazoa; phylum Chordata; class Aves; order Apodiformes; family Apodidae; genus Chaetura; species Chaetura pelagica. Next base: position 14,235 of record NW_009970720.1, read on the forward strand.
CTTCCTGCTTGCAATACTCCTTTTCAAGTTTGGAAATTAAAGTTATTTTCCTGCCAATGTTTTTTGCTTCCATGTGGCAAATGTTTCTCTTTCCAGTGGAGCAGGAGCCAACATGGCTGCCTCGAGCGTGCATCAGTTTTGTGTATCCTGTCAACTCTTTCCTAGACAAAGTGAACAGTCCTGAGATCTGTTCTGCCTCCCTCTAACCCTCTTGCGTGTCACCTCTCAGTTTTAGTACATCATGTGCTACGCTGAGCCAAAGTACTGGCTTTTTATTTACCTCACAAATACAATTTTGAGGACAATTTTGCTGATATTATCTTAACTGTGACACCTTTTGCAACTTTCCCCTGTACCTTTACAAGCCTGGATATACTAAAAAACTGACTTAACATCCAAAGCATGGACTTCCACATGAAGTCTTGGCGACTGCTCATCTTCTTTGCTCAGGTCACAGATAAAAGGATGGTTTATCCTAGTTGTCAGTTTTGCACACTTTTTAAAAATACCAGGGTCCTTACAAAATATGGACAACAGTCAATGCAGAGTTTGAGGCAGCACAATGGGCTGGGGTATCTCACTGTCCTTCATGGACAGGGGAGGTGAAGGTGAGTGGGCTGTAGAAGTACATTTGAGGTGTCAGTGTATGTCTGGCTCACTCCTCTTCTGTCAGGTATTCAGCACTTGCACCCTTGAAGATAAGATTTCTGGCTTCATGGCCACTATCCATCCTGAACTACAGTGGTTGTTCTTAAATAACAAATTAAGAAACATGAGGAAAAAGAGATTCAAGATGGGGAACATTTTTTTTGCCAGTGCATCTTAAATATTCCTGTTAGTTGTTCTGGTTTCATTCATATTCATTCATATATGTACATATATAAAATCAACTACTGTACTATTTGTATCTGCTTTTTAATATATAGAGTGATGCACAATTTTTTCATAAAATCCGTGGTTGTGAATGAATCTTATCTCAAAATATGTGTATTCTGTCTCTTTGGCATGGAGAAGTCCCAATCTGTGGGAACTTGGGTAATGAACTGGAGAGTAATTCTGTCATTCACATTTTCTGTCATATTTCCGCTTGTGTCTCTTAAGGGGGCTACTTATGGAGTCAGAAGCTCTGTTTCCTAAATATTGCTTTTCACTTCTCTTCACTTGGTTTTCGTATTTTGCACTCTGGAGAAGTTGAACAAGTCCAATATTTTCCATGTACTCTTCCTTTATCACATAGTATTTGTGGCCTCTACTGAATAGTCTTTAGCGTAGCTGCTTCCAAGGATGTAGGAAAAAACCCACACACGAACACATCTTGGAAAACTAGACCTTAAATATGGTTTGAGTTTGTCAAGCATTGAATCAGGTGGTCATGGGTGGATTTTTGCATGCTAAGTTAAAGTAGATAGAAAATGAAACAAGATTTTAGCACATGGCATAGGCTAAGTGCCAGCTTCCAAAACTGTATTTCAGGGTATGTTTTAAGCTTCATTTCAGGCTTCATGACATCATTGTTTACTGTGTTGTCAACAGACTTTTGCTTCTGCTATCCCTTAAGACCCATGTGGTGACTTCCTAACTCTTGCCAGAGCGTGTCTCCCGTATTGTGAATAAACTGCAGCTTGAAGTTGCCACTTTTTGCTCTCATTGAGGAATCACTGTTTTATCTATCATGGTGTTGCTTTGGTTCTGCCATGATGGACTTTGAGTATGATTCTGTTACTCTCAGCCGTGATGTGGAAAACTGATGGTGTCTTGTCCTCTGATCTGCCACCTATAAACCAAACAATATGACTTGATGTATAGCTAGTCAGATAGTTGCCAAAGACATATGCCAGTTGGCCAAATGGCCCAAAATGATGCTGAAAAATAGCTGACAAACCTATGGTCAGTGATATCACTCAGGGCAGAACGTGTCCCTGACATTCTATTCAACTAAATCCAGTAATGCCTCCAGAAGTGGTTTCTGCTTCACATTTGCCCTCTTCTTTTGGAGCTCCATTATTTTTTGGTCACTGTATGAGACATCATAATCTAGCACTGGTCCCATGAGCTGCAGAGTGAGTTTGGAGACCAGCAGCCAGTGGGCGCAGCACGAGAGCAAAGGCTGGATCTCGTGTTCATGTTCTAGGGGCTTTGTGTTTTCACAGCAGCTTGCAGGGAAGCGATGAGGCAAGGAAGGGAATGAAAGGAAGGGTAGGGACTAGACAGCCTGGATGTTTCTTCTAAACCTCTTAGCAAAGAGTGTGGGACTCAGCACCTTGGCAGCTTGCCAGGGTGAAGTGGCTCAGAAAAGTCCACCAAGAGGCAGAGGAGGGGAATGAACGCAAACCATCTTACCCTGACCTTGAGCTCTGACTGAAGCCAGGTGGTCATTTCTGCAGTCCTCCCCCAAGCCAGACCCTTCTTCGGGCCAGCAAGACTTTGGCCTCTGTACGGGCTGCAGATCTGGGGCTCTGACATACCCGGCGGTGGCAGATTCCTGCAGAAAACTGCTGCTGTGAGGCCATTGCTCGGGGCTTCACCAGGAGAGCGCGAGCGTGGAGGGAAGGGATGTTTCCAAATGAGAAATAGATTTTCATTTATTTATTTATTTATTTCTTTATTTAAGTGAGTGATTTGTTGGCTTCAGGCAAATGGCAGAAGGTTTTACTGAAAAGGTTTCTTTATGGGATTGTGGTTTTGCTTGGGGTAGCTGAGAGAAGTCTGTAAACCCCAGGAGCTCAAGGAGTTTGACAGGTTTGACAGGCCTTCCTGCTACTTAGGAACAGGAGGCTGGAGTGAGTGTTCCCAAGATCACCTCCCTGTTTTCTGTCAAAGCATGCTGGCAAGCCAGAGGAAGAGAGAAGCTGTTTTCTTCCCCCATTTTATTTTCTTATTTGAAGACAATCTTACACATTTACATTTCTGGATCTTCTAAACTTTGCATTTTCTGGGCTCCCCTCAATCTGAAATTTCTGTCAATCTTTCTGGGTTTTGGATTAGACCCTCTCCCAGTGCCCTCTGGGCACCTTGAAATCAGCATGGCAATAACCATTAGCAACAGTAGGAGGGTCACACCAAAGACTAGTGTACATCACCTCTAAAGAACGTGCCACCTTTGAAGAACTATGCCACCTCTAAAGAGCAATGCTCGCACCTGAGCTGCTGTACCCCTGGCATCCCTTTTTGTGTCCACTTTACCAACCGTGCTTCACATGCTGCTCTGGCCCAAAGAGAAAAACAGACAAGAAAATAATGAAAATTAAAATTACTGTAGAGCTGCATCTCTGTGATGTGAAATGACACTAAGGGCTGCAGCTCCTGGTGCTGACGGGGATAAAAGCCCTCTTTACGTTCCCTAGGTCAACCTGTGCCTACACACCTCCCCTGGCCTTACTCAGTAAGAGGAGCGAGTGCTTCTCATTAACATCACATACTTTCCGAGTTTGCAAAGCAACGGGCTTGGATTTCTGCTGCAACAGCAGCGGCTGCTGCAGTACTTAAACCTTGGCTGGTCAGAGAGCTGTTGCAGTGCCTGAGCTGGGGGTCACTGCCCTAGGCATGTGGCCAAGGGAAAGCCTGGAAAGAATCAGTAATTAATGAAAAATGTACATATAAGGAGGAGTTGCCTATTTCTTTGCATGATGGTAATTTAATTTAATTTAAAAGGAAATCTAGTGACAACTTCCTAGGAAATAAATACCTTTTTGTAAGACTCTGTTTGTGGTGAAAAGGTGCTCAGCTGAAAATCAGCTGAGTTCTTCTTACTCTGGTTCCTAATTGTGCCTTAGTTCCTAACCCAGCCTAAAGCCTGGGAAACAGAAATCAGCTCTGACAACATGAACAGACTGCTTAGGGCAGAACGGACCCAAGAGATGAAGTTAAGCTTGCCAGCTGAAGCAAGCTTCTGAGCTTTATCAAACATGCAAGCTGGAGAAAACTCCGGAGCTGACATGGGACCCTGCTAATATCTGAGCTCAGCTAAGCCTTCCAGCCACAGGGAACTCTGCAGAGCTGGGGAAGTCTCTTACCTCCTGAAGAGAAGGAGCAGCTTAGCTCTGGAGGCCAGCCTTGTAATTCCTTAGCCTTATCCCTGGTAGCACCCGACCAGCCCATCTTACCCAGCTGCCCCAGCCTGGAGATTCATGGGAAAGCCACTTACTTCAGCACCAGCTTGAAAAATAGGAATGACCATCCCATAGGCAAAGCACCAGAAAAGGCAAGTTGGACTGAAGAAAGAAAAGCAAACCCCTTGGTGTAAACCCTCTGGCTCTTTTTTTTTTAAGTCTTACTGAGGTTTTTTAATACTAATGATGTATTTCAGCCTCAAAGCCAGTTCCTGGTTCTCAGTGCTCACCATGGTGGACTAGGTCCTACCATTCTCAAATATTTTAACGGAACAAGTATTTTTTCACCTCTGGACAGAGAGTCATGAAACTTTGGGGCTTCTTCCATGCTGCTGAGCCACGTGGCTGGTTTCTTTGTGCAAGTTGATAATGTAGCTGCATCCTTTGTATATTACTATTAAATTAGGGTAGTGACTGCAAGCCCCAAATAACTATGCTAGGCCTGTGCAAACATGGTAAGAGGTGACCTGTGTCCCAGAATGCATCATCTAAATGGACAAGGCAGAAGAACTACTGATGTTCCAGCTGCATAAAGAGGAACTGAGGTACACCGAGTTTAAGAAGCATTTCCACACAGGAAGTGTACGTTAGGAGAAAAAATTCCACTTGATCCTACCTAGCTCTTTGCCACCTCATGGTGCTCTCTCTGACTAGCTTTTCTCTCTGTCGGATGAAATGTTACCTCCCAAGACTCCTCCTTGTAGGTGCAGATCAACCAGGGGGGGCTAGAGGAGTTGCCACCACAACTCAGGGCTTTCTCACGGTGAGCACAGAGCCAACGAAGCACATGTTCTGTGTTGCAGAGAGCTGCCAAGCTCTCCCTGTTTGCATAATCATCTGCATCACATCCTACAAATGAGAACCAGAGCGTCCCTCAGATACCTCAGTCATTAAATAGTTGGTTACAACCATATGAAACCCTTCAGGAGCTGCGGGAATTTCCCTTCCGATCCCTGTCTGGGATTTGGGGTGTGCCTTGCCCTGTAGTTTTTGCTCCTGAAGCATCCCTGACTGCCTTTTTCTTGAGTAAGGGATGTCCAGCATAGCCTTTCAATTTGAACTCAGCTCCCACTCCACAAGTCATTTTTATTTTAGTGGGATACCAGTGAAGCTGTAGCTCAGTAACTGATGTTAAGAGGAACTTTTAACACCTCAACAGCAAATGGAGGAGAGTGTTTCCCATTAGTGGCTGAGGAAGTAGTGCTCCTGTAACTTCAGCCTTGAAAGCTAATGAAGCTCAGCTTGTGGCCGTGGCCTTTGATGTAGAGATGCCTGAGGTCAGTGTAGCTTTCAGAGGTGCCAGTGCTATCCTGTGTCACTGTGTTTGTCTGGGCGAGGGCCCAATAACTCTAATCCTGTAATCATGTTTCTGTAAGCAACTGCATTTATTGTGCAGATAGTGGGGGATAGCTGCAGTGGCAATTAAATCAGGGATATGCTATAGAGGAGAGGCTAATCCAACCCCATAGTATCATTTCCGGGAGAGGAAGTTACAGCCAACTACGTTAGTAAATAAGCAGCAAAAATATTGGAATCAGTTTAGGGAGAGAGTATGGGGATACAAATGCCCTGTTTGGCCATCTAATCCATCTCCCTGCCCATGCCCTCATTCTGTTAGGGGAGCAACATTAACACATTGACAAAAGTCAGGAAATTCAAAGCTGGGTCTTGACACTCCATCCTTGGCTCACACTAATACACAAGGGGGTAAAAGCTCCTACTGATGAGTGTGGCTCCGTTGGCTTTGACTTTAATTTCTTCTCTTGGGTTGTTTCACAACCTCAGGCCACATACTATGTATTTTAAGCCTTCTAACAGAGGCTGACATGCCTTGTCAGAAGAACACAATGGCATATTCCACTCTAGTGGGGAGAAGTACACATCTATGTGTAAATATAGTCCACCCAGGAGATGAGAACAGCATCCAATGAGCTGTTCTGCTGTACTAATTTGTACGTGTTTAGACATTCTGGTTATTTTATTTTGCACAAGGCACTCAAACTCCATTATAGAGACATATTTTCTTTGCATATGTGCTTTTAAATCAGAGCTCTTTTACACTCTGTAAGCACTAGGCATTAAAAATCCCCGCTATTTTAAAAAGGAGAAATGAATGGCAGTACCTTGTACCCCTTTTCTGTGCCGATATCTTTAACTTTGGTGGGGTTTCTGTGAGTGAAATGGCCAGAGAATTGGTTATGAAACATCAGTTGCATATACCAAGGAAAAGTGAAAAATGCTTTTTGTAAAGAAAACCTGATGGCAAACTGCAGGCTTCAGGTTTGCTACACACAAATGCACACACGTGCATATACACATATATATAGGATGCGTATGCGTGTAGGTACAGTTATATAAAAATATACCCACACAAACCCATTTCCTTTAGCTCAGTGCCTGAAAGTTCATTTGTGGGCATCCTGATTCTTGATATATTATTTGTAAACAGAGGGCCAGGGGACCGGAGTATTTCCTTGACTTCAAAAGATGATGAGGCCTCAAGCTGTGAACTCAGATTGGGACCTCCAGGTATCCTGCTGCTACCTAACAGCTTGCTGAAAAATGACATAATTTGTGACATCAGCAATATGCTGCTTTAATAGAGGCTTGCAAAACGGTTTCCACCCTCGTGTGTCAGGACAAAAAAACCCCCACCTATCCTCAGTAAACCTGAGGTGGCCCCCTCCTGTTTCTCTCCCACACCTCACATCCCTTGTACTTTTTAGGCAGACGGTGCCGTGAGGTCCCGAGGTCCGAAGAGCGATAGGAAATGGTTTGGTAACACCCGTGTGAGAACTCCTGCCCCACCAGTGCCAGGGAAGATGTCACTTTTCCAGGAGAACGGTGGCTGCCAGCGGGAGGCTCAGCAATGCAGATTTTAATGCGGAGATTTAATTTCAAATGCAATTCACAGTTTGTCCGTGGTTGGAAAGTGTTTACCACCACCTGGATGTTCGGGACGCTGTTTCGGAGGAAATAAATTTCAATTTGGACAATGCCTTGTTATTTCAATTGGTGCCTTTAAAGCATTTCACAGCTCTGCAAACAAGATGTTTTATACAACTCTAATAGTAATAGCAGAGAAAAACACACCAATTTAAAAATCACCCAAAAAAACCCCACAAAAAAACCCCAAACAACTGACAGCCTTGGATAACAGGAAATTATCCTGAAATTGATTCAAATGTGAGAGTTTTAATGATTTTTGCAAATACTCCATTTTATAATACAATATAAAAAGAACAATTTGCCTTTGGGGAATAATACTGCATCTGGGAAAATTTATTTTAAAGTAAGATACAAACTAAAAAACCCCACAACAAACAAGTTTTAAAAGACATAAACGCTGTCAGAACCTGAAGGGTAGTAGAAGGAGTGTGCCTAAAAAAACAAGAGAATTGTTGCTCTGGATTTGTTGCTGGATCACTGATACACAAAATTAAATAAATAAAGGAAACACACCTTGGGATTCACGACTGCCTGGTTATATTTTCAGCATCTGTTGGGATTTCTGGTTAGAGGGAGGGGGACACACTTGGAAGGGGACCCTTCACACATGGCTCCTTATAAAGGGTAAGGGAAAAGGATCTTAAGACACAGACCACCCCCACAAGTGGATGTGTGGCAAAGGTGTACTGAGATAAGAAGAACACTGAAGTCAGGAAGACTCCAGGTGAAAATACAGAGACTTCTCCATCTCTCCAAATACCAGTGTTGCAGGCTTTCCTCACCAAAGGAAAGAAAGAAAAACATCTTTTTCAAGTGGGAAACAGTCCATTGGTCCATCCATAGATGTTCAGGCAGGAGGCTAAGGTGCAATATATGAGGGTAGCAAAGTTCCTTATTCTTCCCTTGTTAGTTTTTAAAGGTTCTTCCCCCTCCATCCCTCTTTTTTTTTTTTTTCTTTTTTTTTTTCCCCCTCTGCATCTCTGTACATTTTATATCATCAAAAAATGACAAGAAAAATCCTCAGGTTCAGCTAGTCCACTCCCCTCATAAAAGCCCTGCAGCAGATGCTTACCTACCCTGCTCTAAAGAAACCTCATCCCTTTCTTTTAGTGACTTGTCTCATTGTGCAAATAATCTTCAGTTAGAGACATTTTATGTTCTACAAATAGATTTTCACACTTTCCTTTGCTGGACACTAAACCAATTTCTGCCCATCCTTCTGCCTACAGAGGTGGAGAACAAGGGATTACTTTGCCACAGAGTGTGAGAGGACAGACAAGCATCTGCCCTCTCTGTCCACAACTCTCAGTCGTTTCTCAGCCCCTCTCCATCAGTATTTTCCCATTTCTTAGGCCACAGCTCTGTTAACATTTGGTCTCCAGCCTGTGGTCTGTGCCTGCCTGCTTCTCACTTGTAGTTGGCTCTTTGTTTAGGTCCATAACTGGATGCACCAGAGGAGAAGCAGTGTAAGGGCTTGAACAGAAAACTCTGGAGAAAAACTACCTCATCTGAGCTTTTACCACTGGAAGAGGTGGTTTATTAAATATTCTAGGTCTAAATGGGAGGCGTGCATTGAGGGAGAGTTGCAAAGGCAAAACTCCATGGGCTCTGCCAGCTCCTCCTAAAATGCCATCAGGAGCCTCAGGGATGTGAAGATGATCATGTTGAACTCACAATACAGCTGGTGGGCTTCAGCCCCTTCTTTGTGTCCCTGATAACAGAAACAAAATACAGTGTAGAAGCACAAAACTGTTTCTGCTGTTGCCCACAACGCTGACTTACAGCTAACCTCAGATCTCTGTTGATTTCTGGTCCAGTTTTATGCATGTTAGCTGTGGCAGGGGGGAAAGCCATGGCTTCTATTTTCATACTTGGTTTTCACATGAAATAATGGGGAGGGAGGAGAGGAGGGGGGGAAGATGCAGCTGCAAAAACAGTCAGTGAAACATAAAAATCCCTATTGTTTTGTTGTAGTTCTCAGTGCCCTTCAACTTCTGGGCACAGACAAGGCCTCCCCCTGCTCAGGTTCAATACGCAGGGGAGCCTTGGGGCTCAGAGCTCACTCCCTGCTTTCCCTAAGCCTTGTCATCAATTGTGCTTTTGTTCACAGAAAAAAAAATAATAATAAATTGGCCCAATGCATGTTAATTTATAGCCAGAGAAGCAATTAAAAATAAAGTTTTATTATCCTTCTCCCCCACCTCTCAAATGGAGTGTTACAGCAGCAGGGTGGTTTTTTTTTGTAAACTTGACACAAACTAGTGTCAGTTGGGGGGGAGCAAAGCAAGGAGCCGAGCACAGCTCTTTACATCTCCCCTCCATGTGAAATGAGAGAGCCTTCCAATTTTCTGTCTGCCTATACTAGGGAATGTGTGTGCTTCAGGAAAACCTGGGCACAAAGACACAGTTCCCTAGGCTTGGACAACAAACTTGCACTGTATACATCACCCTCATGTACCCCTTTAACAAATGCTAGCTAAACATTAAAGCAAGAATTGCATATTTACATGTATTACTGAACATACTGTGTGTCTTCTTCCGTAAATTTGGCATATCCTTCATATTCAACAAAATTGAATTTACCCGTATGGTGAAGTCAGTTAATCCAGGTCCTCTCTGGATTTTTTAATTCCTTCCAAAATCTTGGAACTGTGCCAGCAGAGATTTTTGCCATTAGTACAGGACGGGTGGTTGTTTTGGGGGTTGTTTTGTTTGGTTGTGTTTTTTTTTAGGGCGAACTGTGGGGTTTTTTTTGTTTTGTTTTCAAAATCAATGATAAAAAAATAATGTCTCTGCCTACTATGTATTCTAAGTAGTCTCTGAGTAGAGCATCCTGATGTGGAGCTGAAAGTGCCTGAATGCTTTCAGATGAAGAGGGAGGCCTTTGGTCTGGCTGTGGGATGGGCAGTCCCTGCCAGGTGAGATCCCACTGGGGCATCATGTGGGCAAGGACCACAGCTCTTTCCCCCACCTGACCAAGTGCCACAGACCTGTGGGACCTTCTGAAACTCTAAAATAAAACACAAAGCCTTCACTGATGGCCCAAGTGCTGATGACTGAAGAAAGTGGAAGTGATTTTGTTCTCTCACCTGTGCTGTCACACGGCAACACCAGTGATGCCACTGGACAGCCCTTGTGCATCCTCTGGCACTGATTCCCTCCTCAGTTGCAGGTATTTAATTCTGCATCATCCAACCAAGGGCCTTTTGGTGATGAAACTGGAGGCAGGGCAGTCAATGATGGTCAGATTTGCAGGGATACATTGACTCTATTGACTGTATCTGAGCTGCATTTTTACATAGGACAGGACATGCAGAGTTAACATGAAACATTTCCAGTGGCATCACAGTGTTCCAGACCTGCACAAACACTGCTATATATTAAAGACTACTGCAAAAGCAAGCCAGGAATGAAGTCAGGTATCAGGAAGTCTAGACCAGGTGTTCCCAGCAGCATGAATCATGTGGCCCGTAAATTCTAGGGTATTGCAGGCATTTCTCACAGAGGGACAAGTGCTAGCAGAAATAGAAATAAAATTACAATCATAAGGCCTAAGAGCCCCACTTTAAATTACAGAGGCCCAAGCACAGGCATTTAGCACTCCTCACTCTCACTGGGCTGATCAGTTTAACATGATGCCAGCAGGCACCTACAACATCTTTAGGAATAGGTCCTTTTGCATTTCTAAAGGCATCATTCTGGGCAGCACCTGACAGTACTGGCTTTGCTATCAACAGATTTGGGTGTTTCTGTCTAAATTTGGGAAGCAACAACCCCAGAACATGGTTGAAGACATCTCCTCACTCCCCCTGATTAACCATATGGGCACTCGCAAGACATTTTTGCTCTGCATCTCATTCCCTGCACCCCTGGGTGTGGGGAGGAAATCCCCCCCCCTCCTGTTTCCAGTGAAAGATGCACATGGCTGGGGAAGGGTGTGTGAAGGGGGCCTGGGGGGCACAGAGAGGACTGTGAGACCTACTGGGGACTGTGAGGGGGAAGGGGGAGGTGAGGGGCTCCCCTGGGCCTGGGGCACCTTGATGGTTTTTAGAAGCACCACTGGGTCTGGAATTCTGTGCATGGATGGGCTCTGCACAAACCACCAGGTCCCAGCTCGAGGGGTGCTGTGGGCATGGGGGGAGGGGCTGGAGGAGATCGTTCTGGTGGCTGTGGAAGGGGTGTAATTGAGGTGCCCCAACCCCTTTCTCCATGGTATCTGGGGCTCCTTGCAGCAGCAGAGGATGGTATGAGGCTCTCCCAAGTCTCTGGAGGGCTAGGGATTACCTGCCATCCATCCA
>NW_009970720.1:25630-28143 GCF_000747805.2 Chaetura pelagica
TCCCGTTCCCTCAGCGCGGTGGTTCCTGCAAATAGCAGCCCCCAAAAGCAGCCCCCGCCCCCCGGGACTCCCCTCCGCCCCGGCCCCTGCGCTGTCCCAAAGCCCCGGGACAGGGGGGGAAAAGTAATAATAATAATAATAATAATATGCTGCCCCCGCGGGCTTTTATCCTCTCCCCTCCTCCCTTTTTATATATATATATTTTAAAAGAGTAGTTAAAAAAATGTATCCCACCTCGGAGCTTTGCCGTGCTCTGAACCTCTGAGGAGGCGAAGGTGGGAGGAGGAAGAGGGGGTTGGGAGCCGCGGGATGGGCGAAATGCAGAGAAAGTTGGGTTTACACCCCCCCTCCCCCCTAATTTCGAAAGCAGAAATTACTGCCTGAGGAACAGACACTCCACTTTATTGGCTCGTAAAAAAAAACAACAAACCAACAAAACCCAACAACAAAACCAAACCAAAACGAAAACAAACCCCAAACTTTTTCGAAGCCTCATTTCCACCAGATATATTTATTTTCCGTTGAACGCCGAATTAAAACAACAGGCGCGAGGAGGTGCCACTCAACCTAAAGCATCTTTTCCTGTTAATGACAGGAGGGAATTATTAGAAAAAGTCAGTAAAGGAGCGCTGTGTGTCTTAATGGCGAAAAAAAGTAATGCAGATTTTTAGGAAGACTAAGCTGAGGGGAGGAGGCTGAAGCAGCCCGAGGAGGCGGGAACCCTGAATAAGAGTTAAAATTCAAGTTACCTCTCGACATTGCAGGGAACGCACCGTCCCTGTGAGGCATTTGGAGTTGGGAAATGCATCCCTTGCTAAAATACCGTTTGATGCCTGAGTCGAAGAGGAAACCAAAACAATCTTCTTTTTTTTCCTTTTAAGCCCCGGTTTCAAAACAAAACCAAGGGGAAATAAAAGGAGAAAACAAAAAAACCCGCCACCACAAAAAAAAAAATCCGTAAATTTCAAGCTGCAGCTTTGAGCAGCTTTCCTGGTGCTATTTGACTTCAAACCTCACAGGCGGAGGGTGCCCCTGTGTTCCCCGAGGTCTCCTTGCCCTCCCTTCCCCCGTTTCTGCCGCTTGGACGGTGGGTTCGGAAGCAAATGCCCCGCGAAACAATTGCGAGAATTTGAAAAAAAAAAAGGGGAAAAAAAAAGGAAAAAAAAAAAGGAGAAAATGCGCAGCAGCATTCAGGTGCTAACCTACTTATTTGAAAGTAATTTATTTTCCATTTTGCCCGTTTTGCCCCCTTTAAAACAGAACGCTGAAAGAAAGAATAAGTGCTTTAACATTTCAATGTTGTGCTCTGGTAATTACTTTTTCACTTTTCCCCCTAAGTTCCAATGTGAAAACCTCACAGGGGGGTCTTTGCTGTAGCAGGGCTGCAGTTCCCAATCCCAAGCGCAAGATCTGCAATTACAAACCCATTCGGTGCCCTTCCCTATCATTAATATGCACAAAATCCCGCTGCTAATCTTATAATCTGTTTTGTTTCACCAATTGCTCGCCTAGCACCGGGCGGGGAAGAAAAAGAGAGAAAGAAAAAAAGAAAGAACGAGAAGAATAAAGCCGGAAAAAACCCCAACAACACAACAACACGGAAAGCTTCCTAAAGTAAACGAAAAAAATCCCAAATAAATCGCGTTTTATTACTTATAAAGCGCAAATCGTGAAGGCTGTTAAATGGAAGCAGGACTTTCCGCTGGGGAACTGGGCGGCGGGGGGATTTCAGGAGCAACCCGAACGTGACCCGCGTTACCCAACAACTCGCGGGTCGGGGGAAAAAAAAAAAAGGAGAAAATGCGCAGCAGCATTCAGGTGCTAACCTACTTATTTGAAAGTAATTTATTTTCCATTTTGCCCGTTTTGCCCCCTTTAAAACAGAACGCTGAAAGAAAGAATAAGTGCTTTAACATTTCAATGTTGTGCTCTGGTAATTACTTTTTCACTTTTCCCCCTAAGTTCCAATGTGAAAACCTCACAGGGGGGTCTTTGCTGTAGCAGGGCTGCAGTTCCCAATCCCAAGCGCAAGATCTGCAATTACAAACCCATTCGGTGCCCTTCCCTATCATTAATATGCACAAAATCCCGCTGCTAATCTTATAATCTGTTTTGTTTCACCAATTGCTCGCCTAGCACCGGGCGGGGAAGAAAAAGAGAGAAAGAAAAAAAGAAAGAACGAGAAGAATAAAGCCGGAAAAAACCCCAACAACACAACAACACGGAAAGCTTCCTAAAGTAAACGAAAAAAATCCCAAATAAATCGCGTTTTATTACTTATAAAGCGCAAATCGTGAAGGCTGTTAAATGGAAGCAGGACTTTCCGCTGGGGAACTGGGCGGCGGGGGGATTTCAGGAGCAACCCGAACGTGACCCGCGTTACCCAACAACTCGCGGGTCGGGAAGTTCCCGAGGCTGCGGGAGGGAGAGGCGGGTCGCGCGCAGACACCTCCGGGGATCTTATCATTGCGGGGCTGTTGGGAGGGGCCGGGAGGGCGGGAGCGTCTCCCCCC
>NW_009970720.1:28255-28701 GCF_000747805.2 Chaetura pelagica
GGGGGGGGGGAATAAATAAAAAGAATAATAAAAAAACCCCACCCCGACAAACCAACGAGACCAATCCGAACCGCAAAACCAACCCTGTATCTCCGCAATCTCACCTCCCGCGCCAGGCCGTGCCCCCCCTTTGCACCTGAGGATTTATTAACGCAATCTGCGGGGATAACCACACACGTGCCCCAGCCCCGGCTTGTCCCAGCTCATCTCCTAAGTAATTGTTTCTCATTAGTTCTGATCATGTTTTAATAGCGTTACCCATCATTTAGTCAGCCAGGAATTAATAACGGAGGGTGCCCGCGAACGCGAGGGGAGGGGTGGGCGACGCGCAATATAAACAGGTAGTCTTTAATTAATCAGATTAGCCTGGAGGTCCCCGCGCTGTAAGGGATCACCCAGCGCAGGGCCCTCGGACGGGGCCTGGGGAGGGGGAATGGATGGTGTTG
>NW_009970720.1:28906-83445 GCF_000747805.2 Chaetura pelagica
CCCCCGTGCTGTCCCCGCGGTTCCTTTTCCACGCGGGTTTTTCTCGATGTATCTGGTGGGATTTTTTGTTTGTTGGTTTTGTTTTGTTGTTGTTCTGTTTTACTCTCCCCCTTCCTTCCTTCCTTCCTTCCTTCCTCTCCCCTTAATTAAACCAAAAATAACCCCAAATGTTTAAAATCGCTGCGCGGAGACGAGGTGGAGGTGGAGGTGGGAGGGGGGGACACACTAAGCGAGCAGATGGGAGGAATAAGCCGCTGTGGCACCGTCAGTAAAACGGCCATGGAGGCGGTGAAAAATGAAACTAAAAAACAACTGTTTTCTATTTACAAATTTAAATAAACAGAACAGCCTTCCCCGCGGTGTTTGTCTAAGTGCAGCAGCGTTGCTGCTGTGTAGGTCATGAAAAGGTTGGTGCATAGTTTAAAACTTCCCATTCTGTTAATTTCTTAAAGAACAGTCGTTCATAGTCTGAGCACAAAAGCTCATGATTTAATGAGGAACAGAAACAAAATCTCTGATTGTTGGTGTTTCAAACTTCATTGGAGTCCTCTGGCAACCACAAGTTGATCCTCTGCAGCTTCAATACCCTTTAGCCCTCCATATAAGAGTACATGCTGAATAGAGGACAATGCCTGGTTGTTATGTTTATTTACCCTTACTACAAGCTGGGTTAACCTCTTCAAAACAGCTTTACTAAGCCCGTTAACCACACGGCCCACATGACCTGTAGCCGTATCCCTAATGTGATGTAAATCTGACTCGAGACCATATGCACAAGTTCTGCTGCATTGTGTCTCCAAAAAACTACAAGTTTATTGCCGCCCAACCCTTCCCCGGGCTGGACGTTTCCAGGAGGAAACGCTCTGAATGGGGAATGCTTAAAAAAAAGAAGAAAGTCAAGAGTCCTGCATTGTGAGAGCAGTATTTTTAATGGCTGTTGTACATTTACAGAAGGGGGAGGGGGGGGTAGATGCGAAGCCTGCACAGGGTAATGATTTTCACCACGATTATTTCGACCAGTGAGTGATTATTTGAGGCTTTGCCCTTTATCATAGAATCATAGAATCTTAGGGGTTGGAAGGGACCTCGAAAGATCATCTAGTCCAACCCCCCTGCCAGAGCAGGGTCACCCAGAGCACATCACACAGGAACGTGTCCAGGTGGGCAGGAGTTCTGCACCAGGGCAGGAAGAAGCGTAGATACAAATAGAAGCGACTGACTCAGTTTCCATCTGCTCTTCCAACCAACAGAGCTCACGGCTTATGCTTTGCCTTCCTCCTCCCGTGAAGTCATGATCCTGCCTTTGCCGTGGCTCCCGTGATGTCACGGAGCTGGTGACGTGACTGGGTCCGCGGGCCCTGCGGGAGGGAGCAGTGGTTCCAGTCGGGAACACTTTTACTAATTAGCCACCCTGGCAAGCAAACTATGACAGGTCTGCAAAATGGAAACGAATTTCTGCTTAAGCTTGATGTCTTTAATTTTATTATTATTTTTTCCCCCCCTTTCTCCCCCCCCCAACCCAAGTATTATAGTCATCTTTTAAAACAGCTCCTGGGCCCCCATGGTGAGAGCTTCATTTACCAGCTCATTTTTCCTTGATGGCTGTGGCAAGCGTAACAATGTTCTGTGCCTGCTTCAGTAATGGCATGTCGATCATGCTCCCCTGGAAAGTAAACGCTCCCTGGAAAAGAGAGAATATAAACTTCCTGAGCGGACCTCTGGAAATTGTAGTTGGCTCATCTTGTTCTTTACAATCACATCCACTCGCCAAGAAACAGCAGCTCCCACAGGAATCCTGAATGAGTTTGAGGAGGCAAAGTAAGCGAGACGGGGGCAAACGCATTCAAAGAACTGCAGTGGGTGCTCCAGAAAGGAGGCAAAAATAGAGAAGCCCTGTGTGCAGCCTGCCTGTTTCAGCCTCTCCAGCTGGCAAACACGGAGGGCCAAGAGTAGTGAGGCTGTGTATGGCGGGCCGGGGGGGCTGGCAGTCACTGTGCTGGGGGGGGGCAGCTCTGCTCCCCACATCCAGCATCCCCCTCCAGTGCCAGGGCTGGCCCAAACTGTGGCTGGAGGGCAGAGCCAGAAGTGTTGTCTTCATCAGGAAACAGTGGTAGGCATTTCTGGGGAGTGGAAGGAGGTTTCCCTGACTTGGGTGTGTGTGGAGGTTGTGCTCTTGCACCTCTCCATCAGGCCTGTGGTGCTGAAGATAGGCTGGGCCTGTGCTTGGAGGCAGGGGCTGGGCTGCAAGATGAAAAAGCAAGTGGCTGGTGTGGTAATATTGCCCAAATCTGCTTTGGAGCCCACCTGAGCACTGCAAACAGGGAATTTCCCTGAGCAGATGCAGAACTAGCCAATGTGCCTCAGTGGTGGCGATCCAAGATCCAGGGCAGGTTTCAGAAGTCACTTTGTATTTCTGGGGATTTTGTGTTGGTACCAATAGTGGCAAGTTTAACATAATTAACTATGAATCATGGTTAAATCTTAAACAGAAGACACGTGTCAAAATAGGGCCAAACCTGACTTGTTTCTCTGGATGCTTTAATCCACATATGTGTTGCTGAGGTAGGATTTTGAAGATAAAACACTTTACACCAAGACTTGCCAAAGCTCAGCAGACAGAGAAAAAAATGAAAAAATCTTATTTGTAATTCTGACAGTACTTTGACTGAAAAACACAAAGATGCAGGCCCTTCCCTGAAGGATTCAGAATGGAAGGCCTGGCCCTGGTGTTACGTGAGGCATCTCTGCGAAGCTCTGCACACCCTTTTAATGTCCTGCTGCAATCGATACGGGATCACAGGCTGGCCTGAGGTTTGAGAGTGGCATGTGTGGCTGTGCATGCCCAGGGAGAGAGGTGCAGAGCAGAGCAGAACAGGCTGTTTATTGCTTTCTGCTTTTCATTTAAGGCTTGGCAATCACTAGATAGAGGACTAATATAAGTAAAGTGAAAATATAACCCATTCACAAAAATGTTTGGGGAATGTGTTGCTCCAGTGAAGTATCTAGCTTGACTGAAGCAGTGTTGGACACTAAATTGCATTCTAGATCAGTTAAGACAAAAATCCACCTTAAATAGTAACCTAATATGAATCAATATTGTTCCATGTGAGAACAGACTGTATTAAGGCCATTAAACCCCTCACAGCTAAAACTATTATTTTATTCTAAATAGGATTTCCCACTATAGCTTGCAGTATTTTAGGTGGGTTTGGAGAATAATGGAATGGAGAGATACTCAGTGGTAGGTGCTTCAAATAAAATTTCTCGTTTACAGAGCAACCAATCAACCCTACATTACCCCAACAACAACAATATTATTATTACCAGTATCATTATTAATTATGATGCACCACTTTTCATCTTAGCTACATCTCAGCTATTTTAATTTACACTCTTACACCTTTACAGAAAAAACGCAGCCTCGAACGATTCCATTTATTAACTTGTGAAATAAAGGGAACTAAGTAAACATTTTATGAAATGGTACTTTAGAATAATTCAGGTCTACACAGTGATCTCAAACTGTAATATATATTTTTTTCACTGGAAGAAAAACATGTTTTAATTGTGCCTAACCTTCTGCAGGCATTCAGTCAAATGATAGCTCTTGCTTCAAAGATAAAAGTGATAAGTAGAGATATGTTAAGGTCTGGGATCATCCTTCCTAGTTCTGTGAAATGGCTGACTTAGGAGCACAGTGATCCTAAGTACCTGCAATAGTTTGCAGGAAGGGATGGGCACCTAGCAATGCCAATTCTGATCTCTGGTGGTCCAGAATGACAACAGGGAGGGTCTTCTCCCTCTCACTGACTGTACACAAGATGTTCTGAAGCCAGGTCCCTCTGCAGGTGCCCAAGTTGGAGTGTGATCAATCTCAGTCTGAATGTCTTTTTTGAAAGTGTGAGTTAATTCAACAGCTTGCCTGTCCTCTCTTCTTTAAAACAACATGTTTAGATAGGAAACCAGGGTAATAGTGTGTGTGTGGACACACGAACACCGAACCACTTGAGGTCTGCCGTACGTTCTCTTCTTGTCAGCATGCAGCTGTAGTTTGGGTTGCTAGGAATTTGAATTCTTGAAGGAAAAAAATGCTTTTTCTTTCCAACAGCAAAGAGTAACATGAAGAAGTTGGCTTCTCTGCCTGCTCACTCTGAGGCTTATTTTCTCCCTGCTAATTTGCAGCGTTGAGCTAAAGTCCAGAAAAAGAAACCGATTTTAATGCCATTCAATATACTCCATTCACTGCCTCTCTTTCCACCCACAGGTTTCAACAGATAGGAAATACCAGTAATTACAGCTTTGTCCCCATGCTCTCTTTTCCAATTCTGCTAGATGAAATTTGCCTTTAGCATTCTTTTGATTTTCTCTCTCATGAATATAAAGAAAACAAGACACTCTATAAACACCATTTGCTTTGATAGTGTTAATCTGGGGATTAATTTAGTCATAGATCTAAATTTTCTTTTGGGCTAATTTTCTCAATAATCTCAAGCTTCCAGCCTGTACTTAGACTTCCAGTAGTTCAACTGTGGGACCAAAGGTCTGTTCTTAAGGCAGCTGGCAGGGTGAATGGGAGGTGGGTGTGTGGTGTGAAGCTGGGGTTTGCATCCATTGCACTTGGTGGCTGTGGCTCTTGCTCACCATGGAACCATATGAATCATTCATTGGAAGCCTTTTCAGAAAGCTGCAAAAGGATCCTGCCATCAGGTGAGCCAGACATGCCAGACCTGCCCTGGGAAGTGACAGGCCCCCCAGGTAAAGGCTGATGGAGGAGTGGGGAGAAGAAGCAGCTGAGGGGCAGAGCCACAGCTGGTGGGTACAGCCTTTGGGTGACAATGCATGGTGCAAGTAACTCGGCTGGGTTGAGACGTGGGGGAAATGGAGGACAACTGTGGCTCTGTGGGCCAGAGATGCTGTCTCTCTGCTCAGCAACGCCTGTCCTTGCCTAGTGCTGTCTTCCCTGCAGCAACACAGCAAATGTGCTGAGGGCGAAGCCCGGTGAGGAACAGGGTGGCTTTGGCGCTCACCCACGCACAGGGTCTGCGGGCTGTGCCAGTGCTTGGGCTGGCCTCAGCTGCACAGCTGTGAAGGCAGCACAGCACTGCAGAGGGGTGTGTGTTTGCACAACCTTTGGCTTCCCTCAGCCTGATGGTTGTGTGTCCCTGTCAGGGAGGACATAAGGAAGGAAGGTGAACAGGCAACCCATTTGGATCATCATGCAGACTAGCTAAGTGTCCTTCCCAGTGATTGACAAGTGAGGAAAGACTCAAAGGTGTTTCCTTCTGGATAGGTCTGTGAGAGCAGAGCAACAGAAAGGTGGCAGACCCAGCCAGCTCCTCTTCTCTCTGCCTAGCCATTGGAGCTGCCCACAGAGCCCACCAAACTGTCACTTGCCCATCTCCACCCCTTGTAGCAGGCCACCTTCTCCAAGCTGAATGATGCAGGACCAGGACTGTGCAATTTGCTGCATCCCTCAGGAACCACACAGTACTTGAATGCAATAAATCCACAATGACATTTAATGCTCTGTTAAAACACTAGTAACATCTTTAAAAACATAACAGCTACTTATGCAAGATGCCAGCCATGCTGAGTTAAGGCCTTAACAGCTCTGCTTTGAATTTCAATATGCCCTAAAGTGCTTTGAGAATGGAAGGGAAAGGGCTTTTGGTATATACAGAAAATAGCTGGAAGGGAATGAACATTATAGAAAGTTGCTAGGTTGTTTTAATTAATTAATTTATGTATTTAAATTCCAAAAAGGAACATTAAAAAATTATAATATTGGAAAAAAGAGAAATGAGCATGGTCAGCCCCAAGTGATACAAAGATTCAGCCTGCAGGCAAGGGAAGTGATAAGGCAGAGTTGACAAAGAACAGTAATTTTCACAGGTCAGGAGCTGAATAAAAAAAAAGAAAACAACAACAAATGAGGCAACTCAAGTTATGCATTAGGAATACCTAATGCAGTAAGTTTCCAGGTGACTGTGGAGAGACCAAAGAGATTTAGAACCAAACTTTGTAAGACATCAATTTGGCAAAGCTTTTGCTCGCACCTTATGAACCTCCCTTTGGATAAACGTAGCTGCCTCCAAACCTAACTCAGATCTAACAAAGTTCAACATATAATTGAGGGCTTTCTGACAACTTATAAGAAAATTCTAGTCATGTGTTGCCACATCTTGGACACAGCTCTTGCCCTATCTTTATGTCATCCTTAAGTTCTGCTTTACCTGTAAGAAATTACATGTATCAAGTAGAAAACAGAGTTTCAGTGTTGGTCTGTTACTTGCCATGGCCAGAAGATGAACACATTAATGCAGTGGTTCCTGGAACATGAAAACCTCCTCTTATTGTGTGTCCCATATATGGCAGCATCTAGGAATGTTTGCTCTGTGAAACTTTTGGGAGTAGTTAAGAGTTTGGTAGATCTCTATGACCATCTCATAAACAGAGTATATATATATATATATTATTTTGTGTGTGTATCTATATATATTTATAATTATTTTTTTTTTTTTGTGGAAAGAACCATTTTATCTTTCTAGAAGGTAAACAGAGGAGATTCAGAGTCAATGATTTCTGTATCAGCTGGGGATCAATGTGTTCCGGGGGAAGGAGAAGAGGGGAAGAAATGGCTCAGCCAGCTCTCTTGGTAGAATTTATCATAGGTGGTAGAATTGTGTTCATTTGGACTACAACAGGGGATGGACAGGATCACAGGTGAGGTACTTGTCATGTTTTTTCAGAAGATCATGCGAAGTGAAGTTTCATATTTCTTCATCTCTCCTGAAACCTTTTTATATAATATGCAACGTTACAAGGGGTTTTACTCCCACCATCTTTTGTTCCTTATGTACCATTGAGTTAGCAAGAGAAACAAGCTGGTTAGAACTGTGATGATATAGAACACTTAAGGCATCTCATAGTTATGTGATACACTTCTCTGAGCTCTGGCTTCGATTGAAATACATGGGTTAATTAAAGTAAAGCAATAATTGTTCTGGGACATGTGGGACTGTGATCAGATGAGCTGGTCCCCCATGGCTGAGAAGATGAAAGAATGAGAGGTACTCCTGCACCTGGGAATGCTGATGGCTTTTTCCTCAGCATTTGCTCTGTCAGTGGTTACCTGTGCCTCTACCCACACTCATCCTGCTGACTGTAACAAACTCACTAAGAGAGTTACTGCAGATCCTTGTTTCTTAGACCACTGGAAAATATTAATAACCTGCTTTGGTACAGAATGAGAGGACTGGCTTTCCTAACGCATAGCAAGTACATACATTTTGAAGTACCAAATAAGTCCTGTAAGTTCCAAAAAGCCTACTGGCTTCCTGATGAATTGCAGATGGGACTCCACACATGAGCAGTGGTTGTGAGAACTCTTCACTCTGTTTGGGAACCACTGCAGTTGTTATTAATTACCTTGACTACTGGTAACCTCTGCTAATAAGCCTTTGATTTGATGCCCTGTTCTACCAGATCTCACTATATATGTAGCCAACAACTTTCACTCCCATGTGACAGCGGTCAGGCCTTTCTTAAAGATATTTATAAAGACTTCCTTAAGTCTGTGACTTGTCTATAGTTGAAAAGAACCCTCAATTGTCTTGCATCACATGAAGGAATATAGCCAGCAGTGCTCTACTCATTTGTAGTGTGTGTCAATGTATGGGCTGCCTTGGGCCACAATGTAGAGACAGACAACTTTTTCTAAAGCAGTTTACCATGGGGATCAAGTCAGGTGATTTAGATATCAGGGTTGGAGGTGTTAGGGGACCCTGGTGAGTGGGTAGGGCTTTGGCATGGCATGGACTGTGGGTACCCAGGCCAGTGGAAGAAAAGGAAGAGAAAGCCAAGGTCACGTTCCATGAAATTGCAATACTGACAAGAAAGCACCTGCTGCTGAATTTTGAATTAAGCATAGGTCTAAGATATATCTAATGCTGTGGAATTGCAAAAAAAAATAACCTCTGCCACTGGTTATGTGGCTGTTGTTCAGAGCTCCTGAGGGGAGGTCTTTAGACAGCACCCTGCTGTCACAGGGTTGGAAACATTGCCCTGCTGATGATTTCTTTCTCTTCCATTACTTTTCCTAACGGTTTAGGTAGCCACACTTCCTTCTGCAGACCAAATCCCTGCAAGGAATGGGTGGCAGCTGAGCTATCTCCTCACCCTACTTGACTCCCTTCTGAGAGAGTGGGCACCTAAGTCCTAGGGCAAATAGGTATAGGGGGACCAGTGAACCAGCCACTCTTCTCTCTGTTGTGAGGAGATGTCGTGACTCAGAGAGCTCCCCCACCACTCTGGTGACATGTGCCAGCTGTGTGTGAATACAGGCATTGTCCAAGTAAGAAATTAGGTAAGTCCCCTTCCAGCCCCTGTGACCTGTATCAGCACTCGTGGGCAGATGCCAGGAGAAATGGAAATGAGCAGCATGGGTGGTGCCAGCTGGCCAGTGCAAACCTTGTGTACCTCCCAGGAGGGGAAATGGAGCACATGTATAGAGAAGCACCCTCAAGTCTGCAGACATAAGAAAACTTTACTCCACAGTTACCTAAGAAACATTAATTATTTCCTTTGTAGTTCACCCATTTATAAATCCCAAAGATCTACTTATGACTTTCTGGAGACTACAAAAATACATGGAATAAACCCATCTGTTTGGGTCTGAGAACATTGTCTCTAATACTGCACAATGTTAAAGTGCTACAAGGAAATATGGATGTTGTGCTCTGGAAGAAGGGCAGATTTGCTCTTCTGAGGAGGGAAGGAAGCAGGTGCATGGCAAAGGGTCCCCCTAAAAAGCTATGCATTCAGGAAGATAATTCCCCTGGGATTAAACGAAAACAGACATTCCTTATGTGACCCCCTGCAGAGGAAATTTGGAAATCTTTGCTTTGAGGCTTAAAAAGATCTTTTAGATTTGCTTGCAGGTAGTGAACAAAAAGAGAAGAGAGTCCTGGTCGCAGCAAATGGAGTTGGGTCTGTGCCTGGGGGAGGAGTGATTATGCTGACTGGAAAGGAATGACTTTCCTTTGAAACAGAAGGTTGAAACCATATTTTGGGGCAAGTCAAGAGTAGGAAATAAGCTAACACCTGTGATGGTGCTGAATGCAGCTTTAGTTATTTTTTGATTCTGCAAGTTGTAGCCAAAGAGCCATCAAAAAGAGCTGGGTCATGATTCTACCTTTTAGTGATGAACTTCCAAAGGTTAGTAAGCTGCTAGGAGGTGTCCAATGATATCTGGATCAACTTAAAACATTTTTCAGGCTATAAAAAGAGAATGTCTCACCCTCCTCTCTGCTCTGTCCTATCCTGCGTCCAGATCATGTTGACACAGAAGTCTTGGCCTTATTTTATCATCTTTGCAGTAGGTGGGAAATGCCCAAATAACTAGTGTAGTCACACGTGACAAACTGAAGACTCCACATGCAGCAAGTTATACAAACAGAGCTTTCTTGGTTATATATGAGCCCTTTGACCTTCACCCCTTTTTCTGTAGTGACATTATGGAAGGACAGACACTTACACACAAAATCTTTGGCAAAAATAAATGACCCCTGTAAAGGTTTGTCAAAAATATCTTTTTGGCAAGACGAGATGCTCAGTGGGATCTCTGTGATCTGTTGAAGAAAAGGATGGGCTTGGGGGGAATTATGCAAAGGATCAACACCAGCAAGTTTCTACAGCCATTTTGTTGATAAGAAGAAAACATTAAATATGACTAACTTTTGTTTCTTTTCACCAGTGTAATCTTCCACCACAGGAGAAGCAGCTAGTTAGTTCAGAGGATAAATCAGTTTGTAATGCCAGAAGCAGGCCTGTGTGTGAGAGATAGGCTTCTACCTCTAGGAGCAGATGGAAGGACACAAAAGATGGAGAAAGAAAGAGCAACAACAACATGAAATAGAGATTAATTTTTACCTCAAATATCTCCTCAGCCAGCAGTACAGGAACTCTGACAGAAAAAGCCCTTTCTAAAGCTCAACAGGTAGGAAGGATTTTGTTATCCCTCAAGTCCACAGTGGGGCAGGAAAGATGAAGAACAAGGACCTACAAGGTTCTTCACTTCTCCTCTGCCTGACATTATTGTTCCCAGCCCATGGATAAAGGTCTTGCCTTGCTGTGTGACCAGACAAGCTATTTTTCCCTCTTCCAGCTCTCCAAGCTGCCTGAACCACTGGGGGCAGCCCTTTAGGCTGAGATGGGCCAGGACATCCTGCTTGGTCCAGCTCCAGAAACTCCCTCAAGTCTCTGCCTCTCACTGAGCAAGCAGCCTGTTTCAAGTCCCTGAAAGTAAGGCAGACATGAGGGGTTTTATTGCTTTCTTTATATTTTCTTTTGTTTCCTTCTAGTTGTGGTTGTTGCCTTCCTGCATGCTCCTCTAGAGTAGGAAAGAATAAAACCAAAGAAACAGAAGAAAGTCCTAGAAATCAGGAATATTCTCCACTGGTTTCCATCCTCTGTCTTATGATGTATTGGGAACGGAAGAATCCTAGAGAGCATGCTTGCTGCTGCCAAGCAGATCTTTATTTTATAGCACAAAAGCAGCTTCCTGGACAAACATCCTATCCAACCAGGCATTTTTTTCCCCCTAGTGAATATCACGGTTATTATAT
Source organism: Chaetura pelagica (assembly GCF_000747805.2). Lineage (NCBI taxonomy): Eukaryota > Metazoa > Chordata > Aves > Apodiformes > Apodidae > Chaetura > Chaetura pelagica. The sequence goes on from NW_009970720.1 coordinate 39,532, forward strand.
AGAAAAATGAAAAGTAACTAATATTAAGAGTTCAGTATCCTCAGATGCCCTTAATTAAGTCATTTAGAATTAACTCGAGGTTTACAGGCACGAAACCACTTTTATTAAATATAGACTAGAAAATTTCATCTAGAAGTAAATGACTAGAGGACACACAAAAGCCATTTGATAGTGAGGAGGGGGGCAGCTATAAAATACAATGGAGGCAAGAAAAGTGAGAACAGTGAAGCTCATTCTGTCAACAAGAATGGAATGACCATTACTTTTGTAGGCTATATTTTTTTCGAATTTCAGATTAATTTTCTGAATAGGATTGAACAGCCATTTTTTACTGCCATTCAGCTGATGGAGGTTTTTTCAGAGAGCTTCTCCAGGTCCCTGAAAATGTCAGCTAGCACAGAGAGGAGTGAAGAGGCAGCAAGACTGCTGCTACTTAAATTAACTGAAACAATATTTTGGCTGTACAGGCTTCTGAATTCCCTCAGTAAGCCTTAAAAAGAGCCATCTGCTCAGAACATTACATCTCTGGTTAGATCCTGCTTTGGAAATTGAAACTAAGCTGATGAGTGCTTGTTAATGCTTTTTAAAGAGGGATCTGGGAGGTGGGCAGTTGCCTCAGCAGGTTGCTTGGTGCAGTGCAGGTTTTGGCACAGCAGCAGGCAGGTGTCTGCAGCGATGGGTCTCTCCTCACTCCATCTCCCCAAAAAAGCATCGCCTGCTTTGGGAACGTGCAGGCACAGCAGGGCATGGCCCTTCCAAGAGCAAGGACACTCACCTTGTCTCACAGAGACCCTGCATGCACCTCCTTGAGGCGACAAGGACAGCAGGGTGGTGCTGTGCTGAGGAGGAACCCAGAGGGGTGCCATCCTGTGCCCTCTGCAGGGCTCACGTTCCCTGGGACAGCAGCCTCCCCCTCCAGGAGCTACCTCCGGGTGGAGAGGCTATGGAGGGGCACAGCATCCCTCCTTCTGCCCCCAGCTTGTGGAGATACTTCTCCCTGCAGGAAATGTCAATGTGCCATCCGAGTCTTTCTCCCCCCACATTTTGGACACAGGTCTTTAATGACTGGAGGAAAACAGATTAAGAGCCACCAAATGCCTGCTGGGGAGTGGAAGGGAGGGAGAGTTGGCAAGAAAATATTTCGTATGAGTTTCTGCCCTGCTTAGGAGCTTTTGCAGCCTCACGTACTAAAATCTGTCTCCTTTTCTCCCCACCTGGCATAACTCCCTCAGGACTGATCGCGCCAGCGTAGGAACCAGTACAGCACAAGCAATTAGCTAATACAGCCCCTTCTGCTCTATTGTAAAGGTTCAAAATTTGCCCCCAGACAGATCTTTCTAAGAGAAAAGCCTTCAACTGTGACACAAACCACATTCCTAAAATCTCTTTTTCAAATAATGCAATTTTATAGAGAAACTTGAAGTACTCATATGAGCTCTCTTGAACTCTATTTATTCATCGATTTTTCACATGAAAATTTCTCTTGGCCACTTTTAAAAAAGATAAATAACATAACAGTGGCCCGTGCTCAAATCCCACCAGCACTCTCCATCTTCACATAGAGGTGCACCTGAGCCTGTACTTCTTAGGGCTGAAGCTCATAAATGGTGGCAATTTATCACAAATCCCTGAACCCCCCACTCTGCAGCATGAGGAATATACGTTGCCTAATTAACATAAACGAGGGGGAATGCCCTGCATCCTTGAAACGAGGGTGGCCAGCTCTGGAGCCCAGCGTGCACAGAGGTACCCCGTGCTGCCAGTGTTACTCTGGGATGGGATCCAGCTTAGTTGGTGGCACCTCAAACCTCTGCTGGCAGCTGTTCTGGGCCTTGCCCAGAAGCTGGGCTGCTCCTTCACCCCCAGTTCCACATAAAGCTCTGAGATATGACGCTTTATAAAGTGAATTGTAATCCATGTGGGTGGATGGGATCCCACAACGTCCCATGCCATCCCTGTGCCATTCCAGGAGGCTGCCCAGAGGCACGGTCCTGCTCTCCCAGCACCTGTGGGTTGGATGGGGACAGGATGGATCAGTCATGGCTGGGGCTGTTGCATGGAGAGCCCTCCTTGGAGGCTGCAGCACTGCTGGGAGAGGGCGGGCAGCGGGGAGAGACCTCCCCAGGCGGTGGTGGGAGCTGGATCTGGCCCAAGCACAAGGGCACATGGTCTCCAAGATACAGTGGCTTGGGGTAGCTTTTCCTAAACAAAGAGCATTATAAGGGAGCCACTGCTGGAAATTTCCATTCCTTTGTTGGGTAGATGCTGTGTAAATAAATGCATTCCTAAGATTTTTCATAATCCTTGAAAGGTCCGTAAAAGGAACTGTGTAGTTTCTCCAATTGCTGGAGTTCATATATATTATTCCTCAGCTACTGGGAACACGATATACAATGGCACAGAATATAATGCAAGAAACATATGCTAAAGGTCTTCTTAGAAGCACTCTGTGCATTCATATGTGGCATGTACAGATATTTCTTCTGTTTTGCCCTGTGGGATCTAAAATATTCAACCCATATTACAGCTTGGGTTTCTGAATTACTTACCTGAACTCTAAATAATCCTTACCTGACAGGTGACTTCAATGGCAGCATTCAGCTATTCCCTGGTTTCATGTGTGGGTGCTTTGAAAGCATTTATAAATTAGTGCATGAGACAAGTGTGTAAGCAACCTCCTACTTTACTCTTCTGCTTTTTTTTCTCTCTGATTTTTATTTTAGAACCAGTAGATTCAGGAAAATCCAGTTATGATAATGATACTGTGCCTGATGTATTTACAAGTCCAATGGCTCAAAAACACATTTTCAATGTCTTACTTTCTTGTCACATATAAACACTAACTACATACAGAAGAGATTATGTTCCTGTATTCAGTGTATTGTAATGTAAATGCAGGAGTTACTTACATAGTAAAGACTATTGTACCTTCATTGATAGAAGTCAGTTAATTTTCTCAAAATAAACTAGTAACTTCTCCCACTAACTCTACCTCCTTGGACCTGGTTAATCTGAATTTGTAAGATGACTTCCCTGTTTAATGCAGCACAAATATCTCAGAAATTCAGAACAGAAATTGTCCTTTAGACTCCTAGTGCAATGTTTATTAACCTTCTTTTTCTGAACACACTCGGACATTTATCTTATATTTAGACTTTCCCAACAGCAATGCCTATTTTCTCTAGGATGAGTTTTTAAATTTTGAAAATCATATCCCCTAGCAATGCAATTCTACTGGAAAAATATTTAAATTATACAGAAAAAATACTTTTTAAGCACTTCTCATTTTTAGATCTCAAAGTTATAAACAAAAGAGAGCACTTAATAGATAGTTGTATAAAATGCAAAATGTACCTTTTCAACAATTTTCTTCTAATTGTCCAAAATAGGATGTCAACATTTATTTCCTAGATATGCTATTTCTGAGTCAGATCAGAAATGTAAAAAATCGAAAACCCCACAACTGACACAACCTCAAAACTAAATGAAAACAACCCCTCAAACAGGACTATCTCCATAAAGCAGATACTTCTGGCTAGCTGGTTAGCTCTCTAATTTCCTCCTGTTTGGACACTGCCACAGCATCTCCAGTTCTGCAGTGTTCATCCGAGATCCTAATCTTTCATGACCTCAGTACTCTCATTTGGGGGCTACTGTCTCAAAACATTTCAGCCTCCGGGAAGAAGTAGCCTCCTTGTTCAGCCTTTTTGCAAGGAAAGATTATTACAGCAATTGTAGCTCTCAAGATGGAGTAGATTATAAAATCTTAATATGTATTTTGATACGAAATGTTGGTGATGAAGGGCATCAAACTTCAAACTCAATTAATAACGAACTGTGATCCCAGAGACTGCAGACCAGTAACTTATCTACCACCCGAACAGCCGCACAAATCCCTCACATTTATTTTTTCCAGGCTTTCAACTTTGATTAATAACATGGCAAAAGCATGCAAGTCTCAACCATATTAACCACAGCTATATTTTTAGTCTTACTGACACGAACACTTTAATATAATAAAAGGAAAAGGAAAACAGAAGAGGTGTTTCATTAGGACAGGAGGATTACTAAAACCGCTGTGTGGAGCATTTGTCAGGAGGTGGTAGGGGAAGAGTTATTACTTACATTTTAGCATGTCGCTAGGATGCAGAGCAAGAGGCTCCCTCAGTGAGATATGTTTGCTTTGGGAAAAAAAAATGAAGTAGCAGACCATCCAAGCTCTTCTACTGACACATTTATAATACCAAATTGCAAACTCAGTTACGAAGTTTGCAGCACTACACGGAAAACTATTTTTTTTCAATTTTATTATCAAGCCCAGTAAGAGGCAGTGATACCAGATCCAGAAGTTCACAAATTAACCTGCCAGTCCTTTTTTACTGATAGATGGCTACGTGCAAAAATATATGAAGCAAGCAACCTGGTTGGTTAATAAAATAGCCCAAATCACAAACCCTCAGCAAATCTCTTCTTGCAGCTGATTATAGAAACTTATAACCTATTCTAAAAGCATTTATTTAAAAAGAAAAAAAAGCCCCCCCCAAATGGCTGATATAAGCAAGAAACCAGCATTATGACAGTAGAGTAACAGCTTCAAAAGAAATAGAATTTGCCTAATCCAGAATTCTTCAATATTAAAGGTGATTGGCTTCCTGATTTTGTGATACTGAGTCTAGAGTTAAATTTAGCCCAGTTTCCTCATCAGTTGTGATATGACAGAGGTATTCCTTAGATGAGTTTCTGACCCTAAATTCAGTTGAATGAACAGTATTATACACAACATAAACAATATTTGTCTGAGTATGTCATGTGACTTTTTTTTTCTGCATCTGCCTTCCTACACATTTGCACCAGCAGTATGTGTGTAACGATGCCTTTTGTAAGAGATTCAAGCTTTGTAAATAAGAATAATGGGCAAAACCAGTTATACATTTTCTATTTCTAAATCATTTGCATGAAGACAGGTACCCACTGAGGGAACAGAACAAAGAGATAGAGGCACACAGCATCCTAATAGTGACCCTGAAATAACTGCTCAAGACGGCACCCAACTATTGTAGTCATGGACATACTGGAAACACCCAGGTGTCACAGAGGGGATGCAATAGCCCAGCAAAGAGCAGGGAAGAGCAGTAGCAAATACCTTGTCACATATTTACCCTGAGAGGGAAGCATAATTTCTGCTTTCACCTTTTTAGCATTTCTCATGCACAACATCTGCAGTAACAGAAATGCAGGGGACTGGGGAAGGCACACCCCCCCATCTATTCCTACCCACCAGAAAGTGGAGAAACACACAGAAAACCTTTATATGGCACCAGAGAAAGTGAGACCCTATGCACAGTCTTATATGTGAACTTCACTTCCAAAGACATTTATCTCCCACTTGAATGCCACACGAGCCCACAAGAGCCATTCCCATTCATCAGCACTCCTCGTTCTGATATTGGGACTTAGCTTTTTAACTCGCCTGGGCTTGGCTGCAACTAAGATAAACATATTTAGCTGCAACTTTTTTTTTTTTTTCCCATTTCAAAAAGAGGCAAACTGGATTATAGCAAATAACCTTTAAGATAATTAACTGACAATGCTGCAACTAGCATAAAATCTTCCTTCAGGCGACCCCTAATTTAAGTATTACTGGCACAAAGTGGAGACAGATTGTGCATCACCACCGCAATATTTACATAGCAGAAACCCACAGAGCAGGAAACGTGAGACTCAATGATGCACTAAATTAGGAACAATCATATTCTAGTGTTAATTTGCTTTCTCCTCTATCCAAATTTCAGGTCCAGCAATTGGTACAAATGCACATAAAACATTCCCATTTCTAATGATTAAGGACCACAATCTGCAAGCAGCTCTGCTCAAAAGTAAATTCACTCACTAGTGGGGAAGTTTGCAGAATCAAACCTGAAAAAAGCAAAACGGTTTTACCAACACACAGATTTTTTAGAAAACCAAGACCTCCTCATCTGTTCATTTCTTTCCATAAACGATGCCTGCACAAGCATCTGAGTCATCTGCCAGGCTACCTGCCTTTTGATTGCAAATATTTTCCTAAGACAGTAGAACTGTGATTCTGCAGCATAACGGAGAAGCTGTTTTCATTCACCGAGGCTGCAGCCATATGCAGGTACCCCAAACGCTGTGTAATCAAAGAATGAAAGTTGAAATGGGGAAAAAACCAAAACAGTCTACTTGTAATTATTTAGGGAAGTGACACCTTTAAAATAAATATACACTCTATAGTCTATCCAGACACAACATTCACGAGCACTACTCTTGGTTACAGCACACGTCATAAGATAAATGCAAAGAGCCATCACCAATCTTTCTAAATCTTAAATATTATTCAAACTTGTTTTCCACTATGGCATATTAGCAAAATATTTACCTTGCCTAATCGCTGATGTTCTTCAAAAGCAGAAATCAGTTCTTGTGCCCACTTTATTTTTTCAGGGCTTGGAGAGAACTGTTCCTGGACAACAGCAATTTGGTTGGGGTGAATCACCTGCTTACCTACAAAGAAGATTAATAACACCAGAATCATGCATCGACAAACAGATGTTCAAGCAAAATGTTCCAACCACTTGAGGCTCTCATATGCCTTGCAGACTTTCTTGCTCTTTAACTAATTATTTTACTTGGTTTATTTTTTAAACTGGACAACAAGCAGGTAGCCTTTTGCCACATTTTTTTAAGAATAAAAATATCTTGAGCTATGTTTGCATTCCATCTTGTACAATTCTTTCTCCTCCCTCCCTATTTCAATCCATATATCTTCTCTCGGTTGTTTCAGGTGCAATTGTTTGTCCAGACTAGTCAATAACACTCAAGTATAATGCACTGCTGACTTAAACTATACCAGTAACAGCTCCAGCCACGTATATCTAAGTTATGTTTAAAAATATTCAGAAAATGGGATCTGAAGAAGGTAGCAAGAGATTTGTGGGAGATGTCATGTAAGGATCATGCCCTAAATTCTTGGTATTGACTTGGCATCATAAAAATCCTTAATGTTGTTGAAACCATTGTTCTTGCAATAGTTTGCAGTTGCAGGTAGGTTGCAATATCTGTTCAGTCACTGGTGTATTAAACAACTACCAGCAGCGCCCTGGGTTTTATGAAGTAGGTTTTTTTTAATCCTTTCTTGTATAAATGTACATTAAGAAAATGAAAATAGCTGTTGCCTTTTTTTTCTAGAGATTTTCAAACGTGAATAGACAGACACATAATCTGCTTCAATCTGTTATTACATTTAGCTGCCTTAAAACAAATACATCTCTCATTTGTTTGACAGTTTTAAAAGTGGAACTTTTGACGTTATTAGCTGATTTCTAAGGGATTCCCACAGACTGGTGTGATTACAAAGTATTTTAAGAAAGAGAGGCGACCCTCATTCCCAGCTTCCCGCGGAATAAATGATTCTCCTTCGTGCCAGATAACAGAACTAGTTGGAGGGATGAGCCTGATCCTGCAAACCTGCCATCAAGTGAGCGTTCCCTGCGGACGGAGGGTCCCACAGCCACACCGCGCACTGCAGCCTCTCGTGGGAGCCAGATTGTTGCAGGCAAGGAAAAATTGGAAGCATCAGGACCTCAGGAGGCTTCCTGAGCACACCAGGGTCTGCTCCCGTGCTCTTACTGACATGAAGCCAGCTGTACGTTAGAGGCAAAATCTGGGGATGCAGCAGCACCATCAACTTCATGTAACGAGCAAGGAAACAGTAACGGTTTAGTGTCGCTTTGTTTCTTTGCTAAGAAGCCCTGAGTAGCTGAATTGTAATTTATTTCCCATTAAACAATCTTTTAGTTTGTGATCTTAAGGGCATTCAGGTATTCCCTTTGAAATTTCAAGCTGGTAATTATTTTAAAAATAGCTTAAAAAATAATGACAAGTTTTAAACTCAGTACTTTTAAAAATAAATTTTGTGGAGACAAATTTCCTTAAATAATGTGTCTTACATGAGGTGTAATCAAAGGGGTTTTTTTTTTAGTCAATTTAATAGAATGTCACCATTAATAAGCTTATGATGTTCCTTATTTATAATACAACAGATTCTCCCTGGCTCAACTAATAATTTGAAAACTTAAAGGTGTACAAATAAATCCTGCAAAATCCTATGCAGCTTAAATTTCTGGGAAAAATCTAGAGTGTATTTTAAATGTCATTTAAAGTCCATCTAAAAATGTAAGAGAAAGAAAAATATTTATACATTATTTTTTAAAGTATAAAACATTTATTTTAAAAAGATTTGCTTGTGATAAACATATTTGTGGTGTTAAGCTGTATTTTTTTTATCATTAAAACACCACTGAATAATTTCCAGATAATATAAGCTAACTTTTGATGTCCAGCACTCAGTTGATTTTTGTCACTGATTATGTATCTAAATAACTGTATAACAGACATAATGCCATGCAGGAACGAAGCAAATATTTCAAATGGAACTTTTTTATTGACAAGTTACTGAGAGAGTGCAAAATTGGAAGACATTAAAATTCATGGCCATTAAATCCTTTTTACAGTACTACTTGATATATCGTGCTTTAAATCAATACTTGTCAAGTCTTTTAGGTAACTGTATGAAGGTGTAATTTTAGTCTTTTACAAAAGACTGCAAAAAAGTGAGGAAGCTTCTAGTGTTTCATTTTTATTTATATCTGTTTCTCAGCACATAGCAGAGGACTTTCTATAAAGGCAAAATCAACTGTCAAAGCTTATGGCAAGGTTTACCTAATTTTTTACATAAACATTCCTAAAACTGATGACTATTTATACAAGCAGGTCTGATATTGTAAAACATCTTGCCAGGTGTGTACGCGTGTGTGTATATATATTTAGATATCCATCAAAGAATAATATAATATATAAAATATATGTTATATATTTATGCACCCACATATATTGAGCATATACATAAAACCCTCTTAATTTCACTAAATTACATTTTAACATTTTTTATTTTCTGTAATCATACTCACTGAAGGACAAGCAGGTTGCTTATAAGATAACTGGAAAAGAAAACTTGGCTACAATAAGAAGGGAGGGTTACAATAGTAACTAAACAGCTGGTACATTCTATATTTGATATATTCTGTGATTGTATTATTTCAGTTCTTTAAGCTTGACTGTACATATTTGATTACATTAAGGCCAATTCTACTGGTCTAAATCTGAATATGGGAAAATCTCAGGACATACAACTTTCCTGGATATTCTGGGTTTGCTTTAGTTTAGAGGGTGGTGAATTTGTTCCCCTGCATGCAAATCTGTGTGCGCTTTGCCAGCTAAGAGAGCAATCAGGAAGCCTCAGCTCATTTTAGTCCTCTTGCTTTCAATGATTTTGATTCTTTCTGAAAAAGTAGCAGGATGTGATCTTAAATATTTAGAAGTAATAAGGACTGCATGTTTTGAACTTAATAATAAGGTGATATTTCAGTATCTTACTCTCATGTTACTGGAGGACTGTCAGTGGCAAATATGATCTATAGACATCTGCTTTAGACAAGAACATGGATTAAGCTAAGACACGTTTGTAATTTTCTGTGATTAACATTTAATTGGAAATGTTAAAATATTTCCTTTATATAGTTTTGGAACAAAATCATTTTGCTTTTAGTTATGAAATGACATTTTATTTTAATCAAAGCAAGCAATAAAGATTATTTAAAACCTTAAAGAAACTAAAAGAAAAGAAGCTAAAGAAAAAGTAAAACATTTTGAATCAACCTGAAATATTTTTTCTTTTTTACAAAAAATATTTTAAAAACTGATTTGACTTAGAGAGCTTTTTCAAATCATTTATTTACTTACTTATTTATTGCCATCAAACAAGAAAAGTCAGTATTGCCTTGCCTCTTCTCTAGGTATGGTTAGACTGGGGGCTTTTGTTAGATTTTGGAAATGTGTTGATGATCATTGCAGAAAGGCAGGAGGCAAAGAACAGGAGCTGTGAGTTGACCTTAATGAAGTCAGTACCTTTTATAAATCTTTACTCCTTCTATGGAAAAGCAAGATTCTTCTATGGCTGAGTTAGATATTAACTTTATGCCCTAAATTGCCACACATGACCTTTTATTTGTCTGCTATCTGGATCCTATCCTGATGTCAAACAACTTCCACCTTGAAGTCAGAGGAGTCAAAATCACCATCAACATTATTTATGCTGAGCATTTCTACATTTCCTAAACTGGGAGCCTGAGTTAAGTATTTAAACACACGTTAAGCATTCAAAAAGAGTGCTCTCAAAGGTGCCAAGCATCTGCAACTCCATCTTCTGTCAACAGGAAGTTCAAATGCTTAAGTTTTTAAAAAAACAAGCCTTTCCTTATGCTAGGAAATATTGGTGGAGATTAGGTAGGCATCAGTGGGTGCCACCATTCAGGGGCTCTGCTGTTTTCCCAACTTCAATTGCAGAACGAATGAAGGGTGGAATTCCACATGGTCATGGATAATGTAGCTGTGAGGAGCTAACAGTTCTGCCTCCCAAACAAGATTTGGTTTTGCAAATCTTGAAGCTCAGGAGACACTAAGGCAGAGTTTGTGCTAAAGAGCATCAATGGCTATTTTTTTCACTGGCATGTTGGGATCACTTAAAAGAACATTTGTTTTATTAGATTGTTTTGCTGGGTGCTTTCAGATACCATATACAGTTAACTATAAAAATACAGCTTGCTAGATGGTGTCAGGACTTGTGCCTTTGGTAACCAATACCTAAGAAAAATACTATTACCTCACACATATCCTGAGTGATGGTCAGAGACAAAGAATGCAAAATGCTAGTTCTCTAACGCATGTGCAAATGGGCTGGTTTCTATTGCAAAACCCCAATCTTTGGTGGCTGCACTGCCCCACCAGGATGTCCAAGCAATCTAGTACACCAATCGCAGGGTAAACAGGCTGCCTTACAGGACTCTGGGGCAAGGAGCCTGCTGCTCTTGCTGTCTGTCAATGCCCGTAGGTGTCACCAGCACTTACTGGGAGGGGAGCCAGGAGATGAAAAACAAATCAAATAAAACAACAAGAAAATAACTTTCCCTTAGCAATTAGCACGTGAGATTTGCTTCTCTACTCCTTCACCTAGGAAGTATTTTTCAACAATTGCTGTTTAAAAAAATCTAGGTGAAAGGGATCCACACATTTTAAGATGCAATTGTGGAGTGACCATTGCAGAGCACAGTATCACCTTTCCCGGGCTCTGCAATGGGAGGAATCACATCACAGCCTCCACCCCAATTTCTCTTCAAAACCAGTCACACTCTTCATGGGATGGGGTTTTACAAAGCAGCCTGTCACTTTTCAGGTGAAATTTCCAGCCACAGTTTTTAAGGTGCTAATAAACATAAGAGAGCTTGGTATCACTGAGCTTTTCAAGAAATGACCTGAAATAAAAAAACAACTTATTTGTCTAAGTGACAGTAAAGGTAGCAATATTTTTAAATTGAAGGAGATATGCACTACTTTGAGACATTGTCAGAGAGCCATACCAGTGAATCCCATGGAGGCACCTTCTCTTGACTGCCTGCGGAGCCCGTCTTCATCTCGGAAATCGATGTAAACAAGGTCTATTGCTTGAAGGCCAAATGCCTTTGCTGTCACTATTATTTTTTGCCTGGCATATAGAATATCATGAGTTTCCTTACTGCTCGTGGCACCTGTGAAAATAATGAAAACAACAAAAAAAAAAGCTGACAGGATTGTTTTAAAGTTTCTGCTTTAAATATTTTCTGTGTAATTAATGAAAGTTCAATATGTAATTTAACCAATTTAGAAAACAAATGAGGGGGTGCAAGGCTATACTGTCAAAATGATACTCTTACAAGGAAAAAAAAAAAAGCTGCTTTAGCAATAAATAAATAAATACCTCTTTCAGCACTAGCCCATAGAATTCAGATTTTGGGTCAGTTAAAATCAGAAAGTCTAAGCCTGAAGTCAGTGGAATTTTTGTCTGGTAAGGACTGTGAATTTGGGACTAACATGAAGTAATTATTTGATTCTATTACTTACTGTATGCTCAGTGAGATGCAAGCAAAGCTTTATACAAATTGATATACTGGGTACAACTAAATGGTTAAAAAATTCACACTGAGAATAGAATTGCACTTTCCTTAGTTGTGATTCTTGTCACAACTGATGTCCTAAGCTGAATATTTAATCTGTAGTATTTGGATAGAAAATGATGGTGGATGACTTCTGAGAAGAAACAAAAGTATTCACGAGACTTCATGTGCTCACAGAGCACTAGTTAAGCAACGAGCTCATGTGAAGACTGGTGTGAAAAACCCCCAAACTGTTCCCTTTTCTTAGAGTAACTATTTAGACACAGATTTCTAATGTGTAATGAAAATTTTAGTAAAACAGTGGTAATTTTTACATTAACATACTTATTTTTAATTTAAGTGTTGATAACTCTGACTATTATTTTTAAGCTGAATTGAATTAATAAGAAGCTAAGTGGTCTTTCATTAAATAGATGTTTAAATACTTCTTATTTTTAAGGAAGACTAACAGTGCTTCCATATAGATTCCTGGCTGTATTGACATGGGACATATTTAAAGTAAATTTATGAAAGCAAAATGTAACAAGAGAGTATTTGTACATGATGTCAAAAGCCTAGCTGATAATTATCTGTAAAACCATGATGAAACAGACACCACAATTTTAGGATTTTAAATGTAGTTCTTAATAGCATGTGCATGTTTCTTATAGATATAATATTTTTAAATAATTTCAGTGACTCAACAGGTTTTGGTTGGTTTTGCTGTTGGTTTTTTTTCACTCATTTTTGGTACTGCATGGCAAGCAGCACAGGAAAGTGTCAGTGCCCTGTAACACACAGGGACCACATTTTGATGTCCCAGTGATGCATTTGGCATTGAAAAAAATGAAGGAGAAAAGTGAAAATGTAAAATGAAGAATCAAGTGCTGTCATTACTGTAATTACTGAGGTTTGGAAAAGCAATAGCCAGAAACCACACCAGGCTTCTCCAATGCAAATGCCATACGTTAACATGTGTAGCGAACAGACAGGTAACAACCTATGCTGGCACGGAAATCCTCTCCTCCAAAGACGACTGCATCCAAATGAAAGCCAACCTGGGATCCTGTTCTCACTGCTTCTTCACAGACAGCCTTCAAATGAGAACAGAGTATTAATTTCGACAGAATTGCAGGATGCAGGGAGCCTGCAGAGGATATTACAGCAACTTGATGTTAGCAAAATCCTTCAGTTAAAATTGCTCCTGTTAAGCCAAGCCATTGTAGGTGCTGGACTATGCACGGTGCTTTAAAATGACTCAGCAAAAGATAAAACATTTTCTTTCTGTAAGCACCTATATGCTTAGACTGTGTAAATACAGGAGACCACAGCAGATTCCTTACCTCTGGTTGAGATAAATGCCCTGGGTATCATTGAGATCAGTACTTCTGATGTGTATGTAACAACATGAAAATAAACATTTCTCAAATACTGCTTAAAAGCAAGCAAAAAGCTTTAAATTCGATTCGTTTGACATGTAATATATCTTCATGAGAAATGGAAATAAAGATCAGAATATCTTGTATTAAATAAAGAATATGAACGGTTTCAAACAATTTAAGATTCCCCTAAGGGGTATAAGGATTCCTTACAGGATTGTCAATTTAAAATCTTCTGCTACATATAACTAAAAACTAGGTACGGACTTAAATAATGCAACAAGTGCTGCAGAAAACTATTAAAATAAATGCAAGAAAAAGGTTGCTGCTGTAGTGACTCTAGGAAGAAGTGCATTTCCAAAATATTACTATTTTATATCCATGTTTGGATAATATTCATATTTTTTTAAGGCTAAAGTACGTGGAGAGAATCAGATGTAATGACCAGCTCTAGTAATGGGTGTTCTTCTATGGCAGCTGGTGGGACAAGAAATTATTCTTTACCAGAGTGCTTTAAAAGGCAACTCTCCTGCCAACATCAGGAACTGCAATATTAAAAATTCCACTACAAAATGCTGTAGATGAAGGAAAAAACCCTCAGCTGGCTTAAAATATTATTTAATTCTGTGTATGCACTCTGGACAGGAGGGTTGGTTACTATTTGATTACTGCTTTATTATGTTCCAAGATATGTTAGCATGTGTTGTAAGATAAATGGCTGTATCAAACGAGCGAGCTGCCTGTGAGGCCCGCCGGTACTTCTGGAGGTGCTTCTGATGTCTGTGCCCTCAGCTGGTCCAAAACTTTTCCCTTAGAGCCTGGGAGGGGAATGCTGAATTCCTGGTGCATGCACAAGATCTTCCATTTCATTACCCCACTGCTTTGCCTTTTGGAAAAACCTGGGCTTGATAGTAAAGGTTGGGGTGTAATTTATATTAAAATGGACTTTAAAAATAAGAATTTGTCTAAAATTGCCCTAAAAAGGAGCATGTTCTTCAGATATTTCCTGTTTTCAAAGTTAAGTATACTTCTAAGCTTAGCATTAAACACCCTATCATACACACACACAAAAAGATAAATGAATTTTGGTTGTCATATTATGTATAGAAAACATTGCAAAGATACCAGTTAGCAATAGTACAATGATGATAATTCTTTTTTCTACTTAAATGTTTTACAAAACTTGAGTTCAGTAGCTACTAGAGACCCCAGAGTATTGCGTATTCCAAATATTTGGAGAAGCTGATTGCCACTCCAAGTGTGTTAAAAATGGTAACAGTAATGCAGAGAGGCTTTGTTATTTGGCATGAACTATTAGAACTGTTCTGCTACTGAAAATATTTTGAATTTATGAAGGTCTTTACAATACAAACATGAGAGTTCAATGTACAAATGTTTTAGGGGATCGAACAATATGTTTAGTGTTTTTAAATCTCTCCTTTGATTTAATTAGGAGGGGACTGGGGAGTATTCTGCTTATCCTAGTTTGCTGAGATGGCAATATATGAACACATCAAGACCTGCTTACCTTAAAATTGAGCAAGCCCACTGCAGTTTCCACAAAGGGGATAAAATTCATTGGTTCTACAAGTGTTCGGCCTTTTAGGTGATGTAAGAATTTGTCTGAAAACTAAAACTAGACAGTATAAGCTATCAGAGAGGAAAAAAAAAAGCACCAAAACTGTCTACATGAGTATACATCACGTTACATTTTCACCTGGCTATAACAAAACCCCTCCCCACCCCAAAACCTTATAAGCCACAACAAAAACAAAGCAGATTTTAACAAGGCCTGCGATTCCAAACTGCAGCATTCCCATACATTTCTAAGTTTAGAGGCTGGTTTGCAAAAAAACCGCCAAATATCCAGGCTCAGCACCTCTCACCCTGGCTCAGTGGAATGCAAATCCGCGGGCCCGGGAAAACAATGAAGTGCTGCTGTACCTGAGGTCCGGTTTTGTTTCAGGCCCAGCACTGCCATCACTGGAAGTGCTCCCCGGCTTTCTAAGTGGCATCCGTATTATTCATTACAGCACCATTACCCTTTTGTTCAATAGGCTTTTCTTCATAATTTTTTAGCTTACCTAGGAAGGCCTTAAAAAGGAAGTTTAATTCTTTGAAGACCAAAGCTTGCCAATTTTTTCCATGAGACCAGTTCACAGCTAGCTCTGAGCTGCCAGTGGGGTAGCCCAAATTCCAAAATCTATCATCTGGAAACATACAAAAGCTCTTGCACAGATTTTTCCCCTTTCAAAAGGGGGGGAAAAAAAAAAAAAGTGTGTGTGTGTGAACCATCAGCTCTATATTGTAAATCTGTTATGTCTGTCCAGAGTAATTTGCGTGGACATAAACATATTTCAGGTATAGTGAAAATATGTTAGTAAATAAAGACAAAAATAACATATGCATATATTTTAAATTTAAGGAATATTCGACTATTAATGGATATCAAAGGAAAGGGAATTTTAATCATCTCTCCATTCAGTCTCAGTTGGGTAAATCATATCTAAGAGATTTGCATAAATATAAACCATCAAAGACTTTTCATCTTCAAAGGGGGTTTCAAGACCCTATAAGCTTTGTACTGTAATCATCGCAGGTCACAACCCTGCAGGAATAAGGCTGCTATGGCAACATAAAAAACTAATGCTTAAGGCTTAGCATAATATTCTGACTAATAGAAAGGAAACTCATTTTAAAAGCTGGCAGCCTATTTACCAGAAGCTGGATTAGAGGTGTTATTTCCCCTTTTAGCTTCCCCCCACCACCCCTCCCCCAAAAGAAGGAAAATCTAATCACCCAGATCTTGCAAAAAAAGCTTTCCAGCAATTTGCAGAAACTTTACAATTAGGCCAAAATAAATCACAGCTTTCTTCGATGAAGGATTCTGCCCCTTCCCATCCCTGCTTTGCATCATCACCGTGGCCCTCTCAGTAACTTTTCTCTGGAGAAGAGAATTCCACCCAAAAATGTGCAAGGAGGAAAAAAAAGTAATAATCAATGCAATTCACATGTGCAAGTGTACAGTATGGCAGGTACTATGTTGACAGAAAACAGTAAACTTCATCCAGACAGATGAAGAAAATGAGGTAATATAATGGCATCAGCACATATTCTTATGACTCCTATCTGATTTTTATTAAGTTAAAAAAAAGTAAAAAGCTCTACTGTGCTTGTATTTTAAGTGCCCGTTAATGCAGCAGAGCTCTTCTTTTATTTTAAAATATTTTAAAAGTCACACTCTTGGGATTTTCGCTATCTTTTTTTTTTAAGGTAAACATAAAAAAAAAAAAAAAGCAGCACATGTTTAATTAAATATTGTGTCCCTTCCTCTCCCTTTAAAGAAATTTGCAATAAGCAGCAATACAAAAGGTAATGAGTGGAGAAGTTTCAATTAATTTTTCCTTTTTTTTTTCAAAAGGAGACGATTAAATGTTTCCGGCCAAGTAAAGTGTTCATTTCAGGGAGAAAGGGGAAGGAAAAAAAAAGAAGGCGGAGGGGAAAAAAAAACCCACAAAGCTTGGGGAGGGGATGAAGTAGCAAGGCCTCAGCAATTCTTTCAATTCCAGTGCACACCCAATAGTGTGTCGGGAAGAATGCACACTGGTCGGGATTTGTGGGAGAATTGTCCCGCCACAAAGGAGGGAGAGTTACGCTTGTTATAGTCCAATAAGCCATGCCAGTCAAACAAGTACCCACACTAGGGACAAAAGGAAAGCAAGAGATTCTCACACAAAAGAAAACAAGTAAGCCCATCTTTTAGTTGTGCATCAGCCTCCAGGTTTTCTGCTGCACATAAATAAAAATGAAGGGGGGGGTTGGGTTATATGGGGGGTGTAGGGGGGAAATAAACAGCTTCTGGGAGGCTGAAAAAATCATGCCAGAGTTAATTTGGGGAGGTTTGGGGAAAGAAGGCAGTGGTGTTAAGCAGAGCGTGCTCTTTGTGTGAGAAGGTTGGTCAAAGTGAGAGGGGAGGAAAAGGCAGACCATGGGGCAGAAGTTGTTGGGGCTGGCTTGTTTTCCATGATGGAAATCAAAGTTAGCAAGAGGGGAAAGGTGGAAGGGGATGAGGGGACAAAGAGGCCTCGCATCCCACCTCCCCACAAAACCTACTTGGTGGCAGCAAGGGCCCTGCCACTTTGGAAGCATGAGTGTTCACTCCTGACAAGTTATGTCTAACACTTACACGGCTGTAAACCCAGAGCGGTGCACTCCGGTTAATTTAATTAAATGCTGATGGAAGGGGACAGTGCACCTTCCATGGCGAGTGGCAGAGGCTGGAGGGGCCATGCCATGGAACGGATGGGGCTCGTCATGTACCCAGCAGATTTGCTTGGTTGTACCCGAGCTCAATGGTTTGATCAAGGTTAGATGCTGAGATTAAAACAGATCCTAATACTCCTGCCTGCTTTTCATCACAGCTTGCACGCGTGCTAGCGGCTCAGCTAGCGGTTTGCAAAAAATATAAAAGTGAATAATCAACTGTTACTCCTTTACTGGCATGCTACAGCAGTAATGGTATATCTAAACAAACATCCCCCTTTCTTGACAATTAAAACAATTGTCAAGAACAAAAGCATAATTAGGCCTATTTCAAAGTTTTCTTAAGTAATTTGACATGCCAACCATTTACATTTCAGGTTTTTATTGGCTGAAAAGTCAGTCGTGAAACACAAACACACCTGTCAGCAATTAAAAAGGAAGAAATAGAGAACTGTTCAGGAAATAATATCTGTGCTAATTAAAAACACTAGTTAAAAGCTTCCTGTTTGTTCCCCTAGTTGCCCCAAGGAGTGACCTTCCACCCAACCCATTTTTTCATATGTCGCTAACATGGTTTCCCCATCTCCTGCGTACAATGCATGTAACTAAGGCTCACAGAGAGGGACAGTAATTTTGCTTGTTAGGGTAGTTAGAGAAGAGTCAGATATTTATGCTTCTGTTTTTGCTAATATACTCTGACATCAGTATTGGCTCCTCATCGACCGTGGGAGAAATAAACTTGGTTTTCTTTATACATTCAACATGTTCCATGTATGCTTTTTATACAGCACATCTTACACACATTTAAATGGGTGCATTCCCCAATTACCTTAGCCAAGGAACAGCATGACATGGTATTTGCAGCCTTCCTCGTAACTCAGAGTCATTAATCTATATGCCTGTGTGAACCTGACCCAACAGCTTCAGTCAAAGGCTACTGTGTTGTTGGTACTCACCCATCTTATTTCTTCAACATTTTCAACCTTTGGCAGCATCATGCTTGAAGGAAGGGTCTTGGACTGAAAAAGCACCTCTAGATCTTCTTCTGCGAGGCCACTGGACACTGAGTTTATCCTAACACATTTTTCAGCACGGCCAAAGTTAAACTCTTCAAGGGTTTTCACAACAGTCTCTCTTGCTTCTCTCTATATATGAGTTTAGAGGCACAAAAAGAGAAAAACAAAGCATGTTTTCTATTGAGAGGAAGGTGCACTGAGCAGAAAATTTGAAACAACACGGGGAAAAAGCTAGACAGCCAGTATACTTAGGTGTCCCCAAAATGTCTGTCACTCTTGGACTTCCACTGAAGCAATTATCACCAGCACCTCACGATTTTACCTTCCTTGTTTCTTTACAGCTGGTAAATAAAACACTTGAGTTTTTTGTCTGAGTATTTCTACACCAGCACTTTTAGAAGACAAGGCTTTTGTGTCCACTCGTGCTGAACATGTCTAACAAACACAAATCTTTAGACTGACCACAATGTCATGCTATTAAATTTGCATTAAAAAAGTAATTTTTGTAATGCATCTCAATACTGCCTGTATGTCACTAAGCACAGATGTACATCTACTTCTTTGGTTTTGCTGTATAAATCTTCCTTTTCTCCATTTATCGAAGGTGTATGAAAGACTGTGGTAGAGTTGACAGCTCACATGTGAAAACAACACCAAAATAACTTGGAGATTTTCCTTGAACCAAGTATAAAGCTATTCTCCTGCTGGCACAAAAGCAAATCTCCAGAGACACACAATTCCCATCGCCGTTTGTTATTTTTGTGAATGTAAATTGTGTTTAATAGTTGATTTGCATAAAGAATACTTGCGCGCTTTTCTGAAATGCACACTTCTTCTGGAGAAGAAGGAGGGGGGAAAGGAGGGCACTGGGATCCCTGCTTCCTGCCAACTGCAGTTTCAACCCCAAATTCCTTCCACTCTTCAACAGCCCCTAACAAATTTGCATTGTCAAAATGCACACTTACCAAAGGTAATTTCATTTGTGAAGAGTTTTTATGGGGCTAATAAAACTTTAAAGCTCCTGACTCATGGAGGTTCAGGAGCGACTTTAACAATATGCAGCCACTGAATAGAGATGCTTTTCAAGAGAACAGGCAAACTCAAGGGGAAAAAAATACATAAAAAATAAAGAAAATAATCCAAGTTAGCATGGAGGCTAATACCAGTCAGTGAGCCAGCACATGACAGTAGATTTAAACCAGACGGATGCAAATCTGTGCCGGCAAGAGGGGCAGAGGTGGTTTCCCAATGTGGTCTGAGTTAAGCAGTGTGAGGGAACAGTAGCTTACAGTTGTCAGGTCCGATCAGAAAAGGGTCTCCCAGGCCGGTTTAAGACAGCTCTGCAGTGTACTGATTTACAGGGCTGGGACCTCTGATAATTAGAGTAAGTTTAGAGAAAAGCAAGTGATGGCTCTAACTGGTTAAAAGGAAGGAATAATGAAGCAGAAAGTTAATGAAATCTGAAGCAAACAGCCTCCAGCTTGGGGCTACAAGCCGTGCTCCTCCGAAGGCAGGGAGCATATGCCTGTTAATCGGCCAGACGGGAGCGAGGCGCACATGTACGCATCCCTGTGCTGCGATCAAGGGGCACGTTCCGAGGTAATCTCTGGAAAATACAACCCAAAATGTTCAAACCACTGTGAATGGACTCTGGCTGGGGCCATTAGGAAAGCCACACAAAGATGCACGCAGTTTACTACAAACACATCCAGCTGGAAGACAGCTCCAGTGTGCGGCCGTCTGAAATGGTTCTTCCGAATGAGGTAAACTGAACCATATGAGGCCAATAGTGGGTAATATAAATCCCCTGTGTTTTCCTTTGCTGACCAGGGGTAATGGGTTTCTCAGGCTGGGCTGAAAGTTTCTGGATATGATGCAGAAGGGTAGTTTAAAAACGTGATCCAAACCAATTTATGCTTTTAATTAAAGTCAGATTATCACCATTTCAGCACACACTGATCCAATTTGCAAAAGAAAGATCTCCCCAAATTATCCACTAAGGCAGCATCTGATTCCAATAGACATGTGTGTGAAGGCACATCTCTAGCAAACTTACAGCCTAATTCATTATGATTTTTTTCACATTATAATAATGAGCAGTAGACTGTCTCATTAGCTATTTTTCTCCTCAGGCTGCAAACTCCCTTCCCAAAAAAGACAGATCATGTCTTTCTAGGTATATTTCCATACAAAACACTTATTAACAGGCTGTTGCTGTTATCAATTTACATAAACTAAATGTGCAGCCCTCTGGTATGCATCCCAAAAATAACCAACAACTTCACTGAATTTATACCAACCAACAAACATGGGGAGGGGGTTGTTGTTTTTTTCCCATATTTTAATAGAAAATATGTTGCTATGTTAGTTAACACACCCATGCCATCTGTTGGGTTGAGAATTGATGCGTTTTCTTAGAACCACTACGGTTTAGATCTGTCTGCCTAGATACCCCAGGAATGGAAACGTTTCCCTTCCATGATGAAATACTCCTAGTCACTATAGTTTCCACATCAGGATTCAGTTTACATTTTCAGTTGTGTAACAAACTGAGAGTACCCGGTTGGCAAAGTCAGAGGGGGCTGAGGGGGCTGACTCAGTGCCTACCTTTCCTGCAATGGAGAAAATCCCACTGATGTTATTGGGGTATACCAGGTCCCCACCCAGGCTTCCAATAAAACATTTCATGGGTAAATAAAAAAATGTACTAAAGCCTCTGACTAAATGTACTAAAAACATGGAGAAAAGGGAAAGCTCTTTCTGCCTTGTTATGCAGTGAAATGTAAATGCTCTTCTTATAGTGGGAAGAAGCTAAAATTTTAAGCTATGTAAACTGCTTCAACATTGTAATAGTAGAGGAAAAACAAGTAGTCCTTAATTGAATAATGTCTTCATATCAGTAGACACAAGAATAAACACATTTTCCAAACTGTATGTAAAATCCCAGCCAAGAATGGTCGAACTAGAATTTTTAAGGAATGGTGAAATAAATTATTTGCCCTGTTCTTCGCACAAGAACTACAACACTGGATAATACTCTGTTATGACTGAGTGGCTGATAAAGAAATAAACCTGGTCATTAAGTAAATTATTCCATCCCCAGGTAGCTTGGGATGGTGTTATCCTCATTGAGACCAACATGATTTGGGTTCTTTATCAAACTGAACAAGAGAGAAAGTCAACAGAGAGCTTTGTGGGAAACATTTATCTTATTGAAATATGTTAAATTTCTAGCCTGTGCTGGAAAAAAATAGACAACACATTAGTCAGGGTGGCTACTTTTGCACCCCTTCTGTTTGATTCCAAGGAGGACACAGGAAGATGTTCGTTACCACACGCAGCTACGCCAACCGGAGCAGATAAAGGTTTCAGTGACGCAGCATCGCCGACAGCTCCACCGGCACCCAGACACACAGACACTGAAATTAAAGATGGGGATATGCGTGCTGCCGGCTCGATTGGCACCCATTAAACCTAATAAGTAACCATCCTCACGAGCTTCTAGCTCTGAATTATCAGATCTGCAAAGAAAACAACATCCGTCCACTTTTACACTCCAGTGGAAGAGGTGGTCCCTCGCGGCAGGGCTACGCAGTCTCGCCATCTGGAGAATAAATCGAGTGTGAAGTACAGTATAGTTTGGGACCAAGCTCCGTGGCAGCAGCCCAGCAGTTAGTTAGTTCATTAGTCCCAAACTTGCGGGGATTAGTGCGGTATCAGATCTACTGTCGGATGGGATCAGGCAGGCAGAGCACAAGACTTGGGGAAGGGGGTAGTGGTGAAGGAGGAGCCCCTTGGACTTGTTTATAAAACTACATAGTAGAAATGCACCTAAATAGGTACCTTTGGTAACAGTATTATCATAGTCCCCTACCAGCTAAATCAGCACCTTTCCTTTATTTTCCTTTTTTTTTTTTTCTCTCTGGGTTTTTTTTTTTAGTGATATGTCAAGACAGAGAAATTTCCGCTTCAACACAGAAGGAATGTCACGGAGCTGGAAGCTCAGCCACCCACTCACCCTGGACACAGTGTTAATACAGCAATAATGAAGCAAAGATAGTCAAATTAACAGAACTTGGGGGACTGCAACAGCAGGCAGAAAAATGACATTTTCTTCTTTCTTTTCGAACTGGTATGATAGCCCTCAAAACAGTTTTCCAACACTATGGTTTCTAGACCTGATTTTGGGGACAAAATATGTTTAGCTTTATCTTTCTTGCCTAGTCTTACCCCTTTTTGTTTTTTTCTCTCAAGACCTTCAGGTCTACATGTAAAAAAGTGGATATACTTAAATATATGTTTATGTATAGATCTCATCCTGTTAACATATTTTTGTAATAATTCTTCAAATGGAAACGTAAATATACAATGCACTAAAATGGCAGGCCAGAATCTATCGTCCTCACTGCCATGACAAATTTGCGTGTTTCACACAGCAGAGGAAAAATTAGTTAGTATAATCACAATTCAGGGTTTTTTTTGGTGACATGGTAAAAACATACAATTGTGTTTTTAATGTTACTTCCCTGGAGTGGTTTGTTTACAGGGCTCTTGTCACTTACATTAGCACATATCCTAAGAATGCATCTCTCAAATAAGATTTTGCAGAAGCACACAAATATTACCATACCCCCAGTGCTTTTTGGGCAAAACTGAGTTTCTGCAGAGGGAAGACCAGGCATTTTTTACATCCTCCATCAGCGAAGTGATGCTATACAGAATAATACTTCTTTTAGCTTCAAAATCACAGATGAGAACAGAAAGAGAAAAGACAAAATACATTTGTTTTTAAGGAAACCAAGAGAACGGTAACCACTTAAAGGAATTCCTTAGGAAGTTTAAAAACATTTTTTCTTCTGGTTCAAAAGGAAACATACCAAGCCCACCATGTAATCCTAAAGGAAAGAAGGGGCAGCAGTGAGAGGAGGAAGGAGAATAAGGCCTCCATCATGTGTTATGGTGTTTCTCCTCTGCATTTCAGGCAAACACATATTTTAGAGCACTGCAAGATTCAGATGCTTCCATTTGTCTTTCCTGAAATCTTCAAATTCTTTCTTTAATAATTATTTGGGCTAATCAATCCTTTCTTTTTTTATACCAACCTTTTCACTTTTCTGAGAGATTCTTCATGACATAATGAGTCATCTAACTGTGCATCTCTAGCATCTGCTGCTTTTCTCTCTGCTCTGCTAATTGTCTTTACAAGCAGTACATGGTCTAGCAAACTCTGATGGCCAGCATTATGAACTAAGCTGTGATTTAATTATGCTCTGTTGAGGAATCTTAATTTCTTTGCCAGTTTTCCCAGAAGTTTCACGTAAGGTCTAAGAATGTATTGGTCTGCCTATTGACAATATTTATCCCATGTTTTTAAAGGACAAGGTTTCTTAAAGCTGTTCATGAATACTTGGGAGGTGCTTCCTGCCACGTAGGCTTAGCAAGCCTCTCTCTCCCTCTACCAGTGTGGACAATGTGGATCTTAAGGATGCTAGCTGGGGTCTATCCAACATCATCAGACTTGGGCAATTTCCATATATGATGATTGGGTGGTGGCCTCTCTTGAAAGGTTGTGAACATGGGGAACCAGAGAACAAGAACCTGAGGTGCACCCACACAGAAGTCCAGGACTGAGGGCTGGTGCATCCCCATAAAGCTTTAATGGGGCTTAGCTGTATAAAAACTCCATTTCTGCTGAGCTGGGGTATCCAAGAGAGAGTGTGCGTATTAGTGCAAGAGCAGGACCTTTGCACAAGTCACAGTTAAGATATTTTTGTGACTTACATGTACCTCATAGAAATTTAAATAGAGGCCAGTAGGTTGCTAGAATGAACATAGAAATACTCATGCAATATGAGGACTTAGCATAAGTATCCCAGTAACAAAAATAATACAGCATGGGGTGGGTGGGTGTGCGTACACATAAACACAGAACAAGGCTTATACCTTAAGACTATGTGTACAGAAATATTTCAAAAGGTTTGTTTGTTGTTGTGGTTTTTTTTTATAACAGTCCTATGTACAACTGCTTCAAGAAAAGAAAATTTTGTTCATTTACGTAGGCAGCTATTCTTCTGTCTGCCAACTTTTATAAACACTTACAAAAGAGACATAAACAACCTTTCAATTAAGACAAATCAAGCTAACACTAATTTAAGCTGGCTGCAAGATGTAGTCCCTTTACTTTTTTCTCTGGCTTTCTGAGGATGCTTTTGGTTTTGTGACAGATTAGCATCACAAATGAAAATTCTTTAGAAGCATTAGTGTTAATTAGTCTTCATGGACAGTCCAAATAAGCTGCTGCGCAATGAAGTGAAACCACAAAATATTCAATCTGATGTATCAATTAAATAATAAAGAAACCCTGTAAATTTATTTCATCCAGCATATGAATTTACCTTTATGTAATGGTTACATTTTACTTTAAAATATTCTAGTTTAAGGTATATTTTCTTGGCGAGATGTAATAAATGATAATGGGAAATGTGTACATTTAGGCATCCATTTTTATTTTTATAAATGTATCTTTTATTAATACTGATAATGAAATGGATTGCTGTCTGTCAAAAGTACATCTGCTTTGGCAAATTACTGCTCCCTGTTCAGCAGCTGATTTCAAGTGTGGTTATTCTCAGTGAGATACAGATCAAATGTTTTGAAAATCAGCGAGTGGGTACCATCAAAAGCGCCATTGAATTACTGCCTCCATTATTTAATACATTATTTGAAAAAAAACCAAACAACAAACAATTCAAGCCAAACATTAAACCTTGTATGTGTAAAGTTAAAGGCAAATAAAAGTTTGTAAGAAAGAAAACAAGCAGCCAGAGGCTTATGCCTGATTGTATTGAGGGAGCCAGTGCGCCCCAAGCTGCTCAGAAGCCTTTAGGAACGAAGGTGGCATTAATAAAAATCAGGTTTACTGTGGAGTGACTTCCTTCATCCTTCCTCTTTTCTGGAAGAAAATGTTCCCAGTCTACCTGCAGTCTCAATGAAACTAGGTGTTTCAAAGAGAAAACCTGGAATGGTTGTGCAAGTTTTTTTGGTATTGTGCAAATACTGATTAACAGCTCTTACCTCAGTTTTCATAAAGTGATTCATCAGCACTGGTAAATTAGCAAGTTAGTATTTAGTGATGTGACCAAAATCCCACAGAATTCCCTAAGTGTTTACAGGTCATGTCCACAGTAAATTAATAGTTACGCAAAAAAGCTCTCTTCTCTTAATTTTCAACTTAAATTTTAAACATAAGTGGTGTCACCTTGTAGATGCATATGTGTCCATGCAACGGGTTTAACATGGGATTTATGACACAAGTCACTCAGGTGTCATAGACTGAGCAAGGCACCCACAGGAAGTCCTCCCACCAGGTGCACCATCTAGAAGTAGATTTCTTAAACCTTCTCATTTCACTGGCAGCTTTTTGTAAAGCAGAGATTATTGCAAGCAGTCCTGTGCTCCTTTGTGACATAATCTGATTATTATACATTTCTCTTTATGGACCCTCTGAGTAAATCTATACAATCAGATTAATTAGCTCTCAGCTTCACCTGAAGATCTTAGGCCTCAACTGCCCATGAGAAACAACTGCTCATTCCATCCATTGTCTCCTCTGGGGAAGTGAATAATCTATTTCCTCAAAACCAAAACCCAGATGTCCTTTTAGAGATGGATCTCTGCAGGCATCACACCCAAAGAACAGTATGGACAGGACTGCACCATGTTCAGCTACCTCCATCCCGCTCAGTCCTGGGATGCTGCTCCAGAAAGACTTGTATGCCTTCAAACACTCACGTGTCATCTTGCCATGTCCCAGGGCATGCAACACATATCCTCAGGTAAAGATTAAACCCCCCCGTGTTGATATGGCACACTGCTCAGACTACTTCAGCTACTGGAACTGAAGAAAAACCACCCAGAAAAACAACCATACTGTAGGTCCATTAAAACCCCACTCTATGTCATGGGGAGACCCAGACCCATGTGCTATGTGTCTGTCACTGCAATCAGTCTGCTCTAGAGGTTTGCCCCTATGCAATGGGGACATGGGCCCCTCTGCTTCTGCCTGGTAAGGGCACCAGGGATTTCTCCTTGGATCAGATGCGTTGTAGAAGTAGCCTGTAATTGCAGCAATTACTTCCTTAGGAGAATAATGTTAGGAGAGCATGAACGTAATTTTAGATGCTTTTAATTTTAGAAGCTTGAAAGAAGTAGATGCCAGGAGCACTGAATAGATAGCTCTCCATGGGGATGTTCAACACAGGAAACTTTGATCTAACGATCACACTAAATTGACACAACTCTTGACTTCCCACAAAGCAAACTGGTTTCATACACGTATTTCTCAGACAGTGCTTATCTTAACACTGTGCTGGATTTTGCCAGAAATCCTTCTTTCTCTACCAGAAGGCTTCCTTCTGATAGAGATCCCATCTGGATGGGTACCTGGGATGAGTCAAGGAACGCAAACGTCCCACTCTACCCCAAATGCAGTTTTTAGCACCTCCTGTAGGCAAGGTTTTCTCAGGTGCTCCTAATGACATTGTAAAGCCTGTTACATCTGGATGTTCACTCTTGGCAGAATCCTTGAAGGATGGGCAGCAGTACAAAAGCAACCACACCTTCTTCTTTCCACCCCCACGTCCCCAAAATGGGAAAGGGGAAACAGCACCAGAATGCCATGTCCCACATGTCCTTGCATCAGCAGTGACTAGCTGAGGCAGGAACTGAGTCCTCATGTATAAAATAAGATCAGCTCTGACTCATGTACTTGTGGCAAGGAGTAAGGACCTCTCAGAAATTACTTCACTTGTTTTTCTGTGGTCTAAACCAAATCTGGCTCTTATTTTTTTTCCTTGCTGAGACCTATGATGAATCTTGAAGGAACTGAGATTTTTCTCTAGTTTGAAAGTGGGACCTGAGGAAGTGGTTATTTTCTGGGTCAAATCTCCCCTGCAACAATCCTATGGTTGTATGGAATCTGTACATCACTGATAGATGTATTGTACTGGTACAATACAATACACATCTTTATAGACATGTAGAAAGGAAATGGTAGTTGTTTATTGGTGTTCATCAAAACCTTTTTAAGTTGCTCATTTATATATTCCTGATTGCAGTGGAAAAAATTACTGGAACTTACAGCATTTTTTTGCCTAAGTTTTTCTTCAACTGTATTTTTTTCCTGATGAAATAAATTATTTTCAATGCTAGGTTGACTGAGAAGGTCTCAGTGTGGCTTCTAGAATATCTGTAAGGTTTAAAGTAAGGCTGGTACATATTGCCCAATAAAAGGATAAGATAAATCAACATATATTTATTTCTGCAAGGTCTAAGCAGTTCCTACTCTTCCTCTTATTCCCACTCCATGCCCCATTTTTTTTCTCCATGAATGCGTTTCTAATGCAATTGTTTCTCAAGCAAGTGCAACTGGTGCAAACTGGATCACTGCAGAAAGTACATTAGAAAAAAATCAGGTTTATTTTATTTTTGGGTGGGTGAGTAGGATTTCTTTTTAACCCAGACTATTTCAGCAGTCCCTTTTACAGCATGACTATACAAACAACTGCATTACTGCAAGCAAGGGGCTTGCAAAGGATGACAATAAGCAGATAAGTAGGGCACCATGGAAAGAGCAACTGCTTGAGCTGTTTTTGTTTTTTCACCAGAGCCAACCAGCTAAGCACTCATCATTTCACTTGTTTTGTGCTAATAAGGAGAGTAGCAGGAAGGATTCAAGCAAATACCTGCACCCCAAACCAACCATGTCTAGAAGCCCTCATTCTTATGGTCATGCATACTTACCAGTGATGTTGCCTCAGCATAACTGAGCAGGACATCTGGAAGCTTTGTACCATGTTAAATCATCAAGTACTTTAACACTTTTGCCTCCAGTTAGGTTGCTCCTTTCATAATATTTTTCCAGGCGTGAACATCTGGACTCTTTCACCCACATTTCTGTTACCTACTCTTAGATCTGTCCAACTCCAAATCCAATATGCATTTCATCTACTTAAAGCAGTCTGTCAGGCTTTAAGCTCAAATTCTTTATGTCTGGCCTACCAGGTATTTTCTCTCACTTTTTGGACAAAGACTCTGCCAAATGGAAAGAGTAATAAAATGGGTTCAGCTTTGGACCATTTCTTAACACATACGATAGATAAATGCTGGGACCAGCCTGGACTCTGCCTTTATACCAATATAACTACTTCAAATTTAGTTAACACCAATAACATTAAGTCAATGCTAAGCTTTGGCATGCATCTGTTTGCCAAAGTGCTGCTAGCAGCATAGTTCATCTTCTTGTTTGAATGAACTACATGGCAATCAGGATTTTATAGCAGTATAATTGCATTGATACAGTACTTCTCCTTTGGTTTTCTTAAATTAATTTTAAACCAACAGTGATCAAATGGAATTAAGTGTTTACAAGTTTGACACCCATTAAATTACCATTTTTGTTCATGGTATCCCAACTTGCATATTGTTGTGCAAATGTGTGGTCTAAATATGTACTTAGCATTCTTTGTCCTTCTGACTTGAGATGAAAGTCCTTCTTGATCTTAATGAAGGACTGCCAAAAGAAATTAATAAAAATGTGTCCTATTTACCTAACAAAATCTTTGTAAGGGAAACTGTTCTGCTTTACCTGCTAAACCTGTTTACACTTTTTGACTGCCACAGTATTAATGTGTTTTGTGTTGAGACCAGAAGCTAGTTTTTTTTCCCCAAAGTGCTCAGAGACATCTTCTCCAGCCAAAATCCCTACTCTCATCACCTGCATCAGGTGCAGGTTAACCCTGGTGGGACTCGGGTGATGCTCCCTCCCCTTTCCTTGGCAGTGGCTGCTCCCTCCTCTGCCAGCTTGCCACTGAGCATCGTGTCCACCTGGCAGCTGGCCTTACAGCCTCCAGAAGCTCCCCACTTCCATTTGCTGATGCTAGCTGGGCACTGAGGTGCCATCCCTGCCAGGATGTTTGTGGCACTTGTGCTGGTGTGTGGTTATGCTGCTGGGCACAGCAGTTTGTTCAGGCCCTTTGCTGATGGAGGTGTCCTTGCTTTTGCTTGGGATGGGGCTGTGATCAGTACAGTCCAAAGTGGCCCTCACATCACTTATCAAGGGTTTGCCCCACCTGTAGATAACTTCACTTATTTTCCGAAGGCAACATACACAGTGATGTTAGTGCGGTTCAGTTTTCTCTGTCAGTGAGTTCCCTACCGATTTCTGTCCCAACTCTTCCATTTGGCATGCAATTGTCAATCAACTTCCTAGGAAGTTGCCTTTAGAGGCAGCAGGTTTCTGTGGCCCAGGTGCAGGAACAAGTCTGCTGTCTTAAGCCTACTGGGCAACCCCAACATCTGAGGGTGCTGTACCAGGTATGACAGCACCAGAAAACTGTTGTCAAGTGTAAATCTTACCAAAGGCTCTTTCTTTTCTGGTTCCTATCACCTTCCCCACTGGACTTCAGACAGAGTCACAGAATCACAAGATGGCTGAGTTCAGAAGCGACCTCTGAATGTCACCTTGCCCAACCCCCTTGCTCAAGCAGAGCCACTCAGCTGTGGTTGCCAGGACTGTCTACCTTTTTGTTTTAATTTTTGAAAAATGTTAAGGACCATTAAAAAAAAAATAAATTACTAGTGTTCAACACTTCAGTTTATTTCTTAATTTTTTTTGTGTTTTTTTTTGTTGTTTTGTTTTTTAATTCCTATGTCCCTTCCTGCTCTCGGCATCATCTCTTCCAATACAATTTTCATTTCCAACTGAGTGATTTGATCTTTGCTTTAAGATAATTTTTCATCTGTTGCTTACTTGGCTTTATTTCTTCTCGACCAGGTTTCACAGCTTCAGATTCTGTGTTGGCAGTTTCTTGGCCAGTTTTCCTTTCCTGTTGACCAGATACAATCTCTGCCAGTATGGAAGCTAAGTCCTCTATCTCTGGCCAAGCAAGAATCAATCATGCTGAATCTTACTAACATAACAGAAATCTACACTTAACACAAATGTAATCTTCTTGGGAATTATCATCCACTCTGGCATAAACTTTGTCACATTTTATGAATGCTTATGAAAATTAATTAATTCTTCTAGCCCACTTACATACATGTTTGTAAATAGATGGCTATCAGGATAATGAAAATAGCAAGACAAGAGTAGCAAAATGGCTTCAGACTTAACAGCTATATAAATATGTATATATTTAAGAGCACTGCTTCTGCCTTTGTTTCTCAAAACAGGACACTGTTCAATTCCATATGCGTGTGGACCTACTTTCTGGCTATTCTAGTTTCACATCTATATTGCAGAATTGCTGTAGAGCCACAGGCAGGTTGAACCCCATTGTCCTCTAGACCATACAGGCTTAGCACAAATACATGCTCTAGCGACAAGAGCTTTCACTCAGCCAGTTCTGTGTGCCCAGAAGTTCAGCTCAGCTTTTTCATCCTGAACAATGGGGAAGCAAGAGGGATAGCCTAATATTTTATCCTCTGTTTCGCCTACGTAGTCTTTGTCCAATAGCGGTTTGTGGCATGAAAAGCAAACCTCTTGCATGTAATAGCTTTCAAAAAGCCTTCCTCCCATAGACAAGGCAATGATGAGTTCGAGTCACTGCTTGCTGTTATCCTCATCTGTGTTTCAAATGAAGATGCCTTTTCTGTCATCTATATAACCTGCTCTGTTCCTTCTGTGTCTCCCCATACTGTGGTGTTATCCCTGGGTTTAATACAGGACAAAATTCTGAAAATGTGTTCTTCTGCTGTCCGGTTTCTCAAGGAGCACCCCCTCCCTTCAACCTTTACTTGTACTTTTTTCACTGCTCCTAGTCAGACAACTTATTGAAATGTTTTTGTTTGCTTTTTGCTGTTTCCCTCCCTCACCTTCAGTCAATGTTTGTAAAGCATTTAACACTACACCAGGCGGGTTAATTTACTGCACTGGTAAAACAGGCTATTTGGAGTGTCTTGCAACACTGACATGTTTTCAGCTTGAAAATCAGATGTCTCCATCCCAAAGGAAAGAATTCTTGCCAAAGCTTTGTTTATATCGATGCCAGGTGCAATCTGGCCCAACAGTGGTAATGGCATATGAACACTAAACAGTTTGTAAAAAGCATGCTTCAAAATGAAATCTGAATCCTATATGCAAAGAACCAGGTAAGAGTCTTGCTAGGAATTTGCCTGGTGTAGGAAAGTATTTCTTTGTAGAAACATTAATTTGGCTTCTGGGCTCCCTTTAGTGTTATTAGTGGCTTCTGATTTCAATTTTTTCATTACAGATTGTTTTTCTTTAGCTTCTGGTAGAGTTTTCAAAGCCAAAGGTTTATTGTGTAGAAATATTTTAACAACAATTACTGTAATTACTGTATTTAATACTTGATTTTGTACATGGCTCGTGCACGTACGCCTAACAAAAGAAACCTCTCTTCATTTTGCCTCACAGAGAGCGACCCTGATTCTGTGAAAATTAGAAATACTGCGATGTAATGCATACTGCAGCACCTCTTGAAAGGGAATTGCCAGGATTGAATTGCATCCTCTTCTTCCTAGACAACTTCAAAATAGGCTTTCATCCCTAAAGGAGATTTTTTTAGTTACTGCTGGCTACAGAGAGGGAAAAAAATATTAAACCTGTATGAGAGTCCTGACCCTCAGATTAAGTAACTCCCTGCCCATAATGTAAAAGCATCAGAAACCCTAGTAGATGGCAACTTGCACATGTTTGGCTGAGCACTGTGAAGATCACATCCTCAGCACTACTTTGCAAACTTACAGTTAGATAAAATAGTGGAAAGAAACAGTGAGGTTGACATACTGAGGGCTTTTTAAAATGTGCCTAGATTTTGTTTGCAAATCTATATTAAATTGACTTCCCCACTAAATCAGGGGCCATTTACATTAAGATCTTGTTCTAAAAAAACCCATGACATTTATGTAGTGGTCAAATTCTTATCTCTTCGGAGGGGCAACAAACACCCATTGCTGCCGTTAAGGATGTGCACTGCAATAAGGAAGGTGCTCAGTGTGACCCACATAACACACAGGCATAGAGCAAATAATTTCCCCACAGAGTAAACCAAACAAAAGCCGTGAGAACAACAGGAATAAGAGACTATTTGACAAAAAGCTATTCATGTGCACAACCCATTACCTCACCGCATACCTAAGTGTAAGCCCGTGCCTTTGGGTTTTGTCTTAGGGAGAACTCTGAGGGGAATTTTCAGGATGCCTTTCCCATGTGTTTGTAGCAAAATCATGAGATCAGTATGCCTTTAAAATGAGAGACAAACCACTTAATACTTTAACTCAGACTCCAGAAAGCATGATTATTGAATCAGTGCCTCAGCAGAAAAGGGAAGACTAACATTTGCAGATGGCAAGTTGCTTGCTGCAATCTGAAAGGGTCTATACTATAATGGCAAAAAATATGACTATATACACTTTCTTCCTCTGTCCATCTGCCACTGTTATAGTCTAGCGTGGGGGTTATCTTGTTTAAATTTGGACTGTTTGCAGGCTGATTTCTCATTAGGTTTGTGACAAAAAGAATAAATAGATTTTTTAAAAAAAACAACAAGAAAACCAACTGCTGCCTTGGTGCTGTGTGACTTAATAGTGAAATCATTGCAATAGCCTCCCACTGAAGAAATCTACATACTGCTGCTGATCTGCATAGGACCTCATCTAGTGACTGTGCATGTACATCTATACATATAGGGAATCTTTACAATGCTTGTAAACATTTTTCTGAAACAGAAGATGCAGAATAGTGGTAATTATCAGACAGACAGGACCAAAAGAAGATAAATACAATAGTAATAGAAAATGAGTAATGCAAATAGATATTTAATTTATTAAAATTTAAAAGTCATAGGAAGAGTCATCTTTTTACTCACTTATTATTCACCTTCATCCAGAGAAATTATACACTAGCTTGCCACGATATCATCTGCACTCATTTTGTAAGAAAAAAATATCAGTAGACAGAGGTATGTATTTATCAAGACACATAGACAGGGAAAACCTGTCAGGAACCATGACTGCAAACATCAGTTCATTCACCTTTCCCCTTGCTCAAGACTTGCCAAGATCAGGACATATAGATGATTGTTTAATTTATTTTTTTTTTCCCCAGGGGTACTGGATTCACCTAGAAGTTTTTGTGCCATCAGGCCCTCACCCTTGCAAGGACCACCTGGTGGACCTGCCTCCTGGAGTGGTGGTCCTCACAGAAAAATGTCACTGGTCATGACTGCTTCCCTGCAAAATCCTCATGCCTCTGAGCTCCCAGCAGCACCGATGCACCCAGGAGTTGTCCCCACCACCCTGCAGTGTCACCCCCCCGCACACCTTGCTCCCCAGAAGGCAGAGCTAGCAGTTGCAGGGAACAGGAGTAGCTAGCTAAAGCTTCCAGCTCTGCCAAGCTGACAGCAAAGGAACTGCAGCAAATAATGGAAATTGGCTCTTAACCATGTTACATTTTTTAAACGGCCTGTGATGTTACAGGACACAGGTAGTGGTTTTAGGGCTTGTAGGTCATTAGCTCAGGGGCTCTGAAAAAATAATATCTGAAGGCAGACTTTTAAAAGATTCACTCTAAACACCACATTCTGTGAAAATACGAAAATATCAAACTAAAATTACTAAAGAACATTGATTCCTCTCTCTTTTGAACTGCGGAAGGAGTATGCAAGCTGGAAACTCATGATCATCATCACAGTAAAGTCTTTGGATCTGTGTTTTGTGTAGACTGGAAGAAAACAAGGCTGCTGCTAAGAAGGTTTCATCCTGCTTTGAGTCCCATGGCAGCTCCATTAGGGAAGGGGGGAGATGAGGCTGGCTCATTGCTTGGTAGCACCTTGCAAGGTTTACAGCTAGGTTATAAGTCACCTGCCCAGTCTAAATACTAACAAACTCTAGTCATCTTCTGGATGGCCCACCTTATATATTTTTGGTTTTTTTTTCTTCTTTTTCCTTTAACATTAAAAAAGGAACTTTGATTTTGTTATGGTTTGCATTCAATATTTTCCCACCATCAAAATGGTATTGACATAACACAGCATATATGTTATTATAAAGTCAGTGGGAACAGCTTTAAAGAGCACTGAAGACCATTATTTGCTGTGGACCTGAAAATACATAAACATTAACATATTTCTTTAATTGAAGAAAATGAATAGGCAGGAGACGTTTTGTTGCAAGGTTCTGAAATAAGGATCTTTGTATAAAGCTGGTGTAAAAATGAAATTGGTTTTAAGCTATGTAAGGTTTCAGCTATCTAGTGTCTTTGTCATTTAGTCTGTGTCAAGTGGGTACAGACTGCAGTGCTTCTGGTAAGGAGGTTTTCACATTCACTTCCACCAGTAGTAACCCAAGACGCGGAGGAGGGTGGAGAACAAGGGTCATATTTATAATCTGGAATGCTGCAAAATTTTTCTCTTCAAGTTTTCAGCTGAACCGAGATATTTATCTTAACAACATCTAATTAGACCTAATTTCCATAGCATATCAATTATTTTCCTCATTAGAGTAGCTAATGCCATGCTCAGATATCATGGCAATCAAGCTTGCGATTTCTGGAAAAACTGGTTAGAAGGCTTAGTATGAAGTGTGTTTCCAACTGTGAAATTTATCCTTCCAAGCAATGTCTCCCAGTTTACTCACTTTGTTCCAGGATTCTCCACAGCATATGGCCACTGGAACCCATTAAATAACATGAAGTAAGACAAAGTCAGCGATGAGTCAAAAATAGCTGCGCTAGTGAATCGCCTTTCAAAATTCTGTCTTTAACAAGAAAAAATAATGAAAACCAAGACGTGCAATTAGAAAAAATTAAGGTCAATTTTCAAGCCGGGTTGCCGACGTAGTGGTTTTGAAATCCACGTTAGGCACCTCAAATAAAAGCAGTCTGATTGAACACCTGCAGCTCTTGGCAATGCACTCACGCATATAAGGCAGCCAGGCAATTCTTGTACACAAAATCTCTACCTCTCAGTTTTATTTTCCCCATTACCTAAACCTCCTAAAACTCCAGGTCCTAATCACTAGGTTTGACATGTTCCTTTCTCCTTCTAAGGAAGATACCCAGTGTTTCCAGTGCGTGGCCATATGTACAGTGCCATATACTTGTTGGACAAGTCCCATTTGCTCAGCATGAGAGTGAAGGCACTTTTTTTTTGGTACAGGAGCTTGTCACAATGTATTTGACCAAATATATTTTCACAATGTATTTGGATTCTTTGCATCCAGCTTGAGAAATCTAAAAGTTAGGTATCTGCTCTATGCTTGTTTTCTGAGAGTTTTTTTACAGTCAATAGTGAGACGTCGGTGCATTTGGAAGGAGATTGATCTTTTCCCTGACTTGCTGCCTAAGGCTTAGAGATTATTTGTTCTTTGGAGATACCCAGCTTCCTCAGCTGAATACACAGGCAGCCTCAGCAGCTAGATGAGATGAAGTGCCTTCTTCCCGGAGAGCTGCAACAGGCAGGATCAGTCTCACCACAGTGTTTTCAGGGCTGGCAGCTGGTAGACCAGATGAGACACACAAGGTTTTGCTAATATGAAAGGTCTAACTATAGACCTTTGCTGCTGTAAGAATATCCCACTAGCAGTGGATTTTTGGGACCAGCTGAATATATGGTTACACCAACGTGCAGGGCGAAGCTTTTATTCACAGCTATACCTTAGCCAAATGCCAGCCAACTGCATTTATCTCCTCTCATTTAAAATACACCCAGTGCTCTGCATGGGTGCATCTCAAATGAGGCATAAGAAACATGCAAGTCCCTGAATAAATGGAATTCTTTACTGATGCATTTCAAAGTTTTGTAGTTATTATTATTTTGTTACTTTTGTATTCAGCTCCCTTAATTTGCAAGTAAAAAGATGCTTCATCTGGCCATCCAAATAGTAAACTCAAGCAAAATATCCCAGGAAATAAACAACTGTGCTCTTCTGACCTGCATTATGAACAATAAAAAGTTGTCTAGATTCCACAGACTGTACAGACTGTGACCATCCCCTTATACCTAAACATGTCCATGGATTTAATGGACATATTCAGGTACAATGCAGATCGGAATCCAGCCACATAACTCCTAATTGATTTTAAATTATATGGATGGTAACGGTGCCAGAAGACAATTTAGTTTGCTCTCTTTCACTGAGCTGAAGTTGTTTGGTTTTCTTAAAAGAAATAAAACTGATAATTGTCACTACAGTAAGTAAATATGTCTGAATACATGCAGAAAGCAGATCTATTGGGTAAGAAGGTTACAGAATCTCATTTTGTGGTCCATCTGCTCCCTCTTTGCTTCCCAAGCCAACAAACACTAATCTGGGATGAAGAAACTGACAGGACATGGGGGAGGAGTAGATGGTCACGATTCCAACTCTTTTCAGTTTTTTTTATGTATGTGCTCATACCATTGCGGTATAATTGAATAAAAATAATGCAGTGGAGTCAGATGGACAATTTAAATGATTATGCACTATAGCAGGATTTTACTGTTCAAGACTTTCTCATAATGTCAGTGCAATTTATACATTTTACCTCTGAAACCTGAGTGGTCAAAATGAATGTTCAATGGAAAAAAGATGCATTGCTGGAAAAGATTGTTAAGCAGATCACAAGATGAAATAAACAGCAAAATAATCAGCTTGAGCTAAGAAATGTGTCCAGGCTTCGCCTGTTGGAATTATTTTTTGTTCTAATTTGCATCTATCATGATTGTCATGAAGAAAATGTGAACATCGCCCCAATAAAAAGTTGCTAGTGACCCCAATATGAAAAAAAACAAAAGCAGTGGAAGAGGATGAGAACTAAATACAAAAGAGCTAAGGATAAAAACAAATTCAAAGCTAGGGAGCTTTAGTGAGAAAGACAAAGCTGAAGCAGCAGTGTGGCTAACCAGGGATGGCAAACGAGAAAGGGATGTGCTGTGTGACAGCACAGTAGTAAAAAAACAGCCAATGGAGCTGTGTCATGTCAGCTCCATCTCTGTGCAGCTCGTCAAGAATGGTTCTGCCAGTCTTTATTTCCAATCCTGGGCACTTTGTCATCAGAAAGATCATATTAAGTAGAAATAAGTTGGTGTGTAAGCTAGGAGGAACAAAGTAAAAAAAAAAGAGATGAAAAGCAATAATTATGTATTGTTTGGCTTAACTGTAATTAAGATGCAATGCATCTCCAAATAATTTAAGCATGTTAACACTCCACTGTAAGTTCTTGAACAGAGTAAAAGAGAATTATCACCAGCATTTGGGCTAAGTACTATGAAGAAGTAAAAAAAAATAATAAAGTTGCTGTCAGTGGAAAAGTGTCTCATGGTTAAAGCACCTAATCCAAGACTTCAAAATAATTTTGACCACAGGATGTGAAGCACTGACACAGTGTAAGGTTCCTCTGCCAGGTGAAGGCTGTTCATGCTTCCTGGAAGAGTAACTTTAGCCCAGATCAGAAGCTGTGAACATGCATAAAAATGACTGGACATCCCTTAGTTAACCATGGATTTTTCAGATGTCCCTTCTCATCCCCTTTCCACACCCAGTGCTCCAAAACTATGGTTCCTGGTTGTGCCTTGGAAGTGGCTGCTCTCCCTCACGTGCAGGTCCATGAAGAAGTTGGTATAACTTTGTTGCCCACTGCCAAACACCTGAACTGACTCATCTGCTTTGAAGACAGGACAGCCCAAGCCAACCACACCAAACAGTAGCATGGCGCTACCAATTACTGATGTTGGGGCTGAGCTGGTGGCCCTAGCCAAACATGATGAAGACTGTATGCCAAGAGCAGTATTCCCTGAGAACATGAGCATTTGGACAGGACACTAAATGCCCTTGAGTTGTGAAGGTAGCAGCTACACAGGGACAGCCAAGGGGAGCTCAGGGCATCACCACACACATGCCGTGTGAACACTTTAGGACACGGAAGCATCAGACTGTCAAGGGAAAGCTCTGAGCTAAGGCTCAGAAATGGGAAAGCACAATGACAAAACTTCAAGGTCAGCACTACAAGGAGCTTGCCCGTATCCAGACAAGGACACAGACAAAACTGCAAATGCAACAGGAGTTTCCTGGCAGAGCCAGTCAGCTTTTGAGGACAACACTGTTCTTTCCAGAAGAGGTTAATGACCACACCAGAGATGGAGAAGATTTGACTGCAGGGAACCTCTCTGAAGCACTGATTTCCCAAGATGTCCAGAAACTGGCTTGACTTCCATGCTCCTCAGTGTGAAAGCAATGTCTGCAGGCCCTTTGTTTCACATTTTTTTCTGGGTATGCTGAGATGTACCAGACAGAAATGTAACTTTTTGCAGCTCCATTCTCTCACACAAATGCACATACATCAAAATTGCTGTCTCAGCTTTGCAGACTCCCAGACAGGCCTGGTGGTGGCACAGGGTATAAACCTTCCAGGGTCTAAGGCCTTTCTCCTTCCTGGTTTGCCTTCCCTAGGGTTAATGGTCATGAAACACATGGTATTGATTTTGTGAGAGCTAAGAATTACATGGAGCAAAGCCCATACATAACTACAGATCATCCTCCGAACTTCACCTAATGCATCAGGATTTGTAAAAATCAAACCTGAACTGAAGATAACAAAAGGGATTCCCAGCACAGCAAGCTTTTCCAGAGAAACTTGAGCAGATCTCTGCTCTTCTGGTTCAATGCATTACAGGCACAGTATGCAATCACAGGCTAAGGGTACTCATGAAAATGTGCATTTGTCAGCCTAGAAGAGTATGGATCCAAGCTACATTCTCTGATTGCTGTGGTGCCTTTTAATGGTCAGTGATCACCAAAAAGTGAATCTAAGGTCCCTCTCCTAACTCTCTTATACTTTGGAAGCTGATCTTGATACATTCATTTTCTACTGAAGTTGTCAAAATTTTTCCATTCCCAGGAGTCTGAAGAAAGATTCTGCCCCCTTCTAACCTACTTATTCTGGATAAAGAGGTAGTATTTTTGTGCTTGTTCTTGCCTGCATTCTTTCATGAATATGCTCTATTGATTTTTGGACTAATGTTCATTTCCATGCTATCAAGAGAGAAAAGAGCCTAACTATGCATTGTGTGAAACAGAGCTACTTTTTGATTTGCTTGGAATGTGCCACTTGATAATTTTTCTTGTTTGAAGCAGCTTGGCATCTGCAGCCAAAGCCAGACAACTCAAGGACACAGCTGGTCCTACAGGCTCTGGAGAAAGCCTGGGAACAAAACCAGGGTTGCAGTGGTGAGAGAAGACTCAACAGAGTGAATGTGCAAAATCAGACTTGGCAGAGAAAGCCACCATGAGCGTGGAGCACAGCCAGGCTTCAGTGGGTGTCTCAGTGGAAAATGTAAGGGCCTTTGTCCAGGACATGATTAGCAGAGGTCAGCTAATGAATAATATAGGAACAACACTTTCTTCTCCTCAAAATCCCATGTCCAGCCTTTAGATCTCACCTCTTGATGCAGCCGAAAAAGCCAGTGCAAGAAAAGCCTGCTTTGACAACCCGTGTGTTCCTCATCTGTAGGAGGTGAGAGTCAAGAGCTGAGCTGGCTTTCACTTTGCAGCCCTGAATGTTTGCTCGTATAGCAGAGAAAGCTGATCAATCACCAGCTTCCAGGTGGCCATTGCAGTGGTTTTGTCCCCCCTTTGTGGGAACGCGGTCCTTCTAAACCTGGAGCTCTTGCGCTGCTACTGCACCTCCTGTCTTTGTCCCCTCCTGCAGGATAGACACTGGAGTTCTTTGTAAGCCCAGCTCCACCTGCAGCCTCTCCCTCTGTATGGTCTGGATGGTATAGGAGATGGCACTGGAGGCTGGGGACTCTGAGCACTGCTCCCACCCAGAGGGTCTTTCCTTCCCCCAGCATGTTCTTCTTTGGCTTGTGTGCCTCTGAAAAGCACAGAGTTTCTCTGGCAGGTTATCAGGCATAGTGGCCTGTGCCCCTCAGACTGCAGGGGGTAGGCAAGCCAGATGCAATAGGGCATGGGATGCCATGTACCAGACTCATGCCCTATGTTGGCAAAAATACTGTCCCACGTGCCCTGCCTTGCTCAGAGGAGGTGCCTAATCAGGAGCTGCATCCACCGACTCAGCAGTACATTTGATCCTGCAGCCTCGGCCTGGGACTGATCACCTTGGGAAGGAGTTTGCTACAGGAGTAGTGAGACCTGGCAGGTGGCGTGCAGACAGAAAGGAATTAAACCTCTATCATTTGCTGCTCTTTGATTCACTGAAAATTCCTTTCTGTGGCAGGAAAACAATAATGTCTCGTGCTAGACCAAAAATTTGGAAGTTTGTCAAGTACCTCCGTGCTTCTAGGGACTCAGAAACGAAACAAACCCAAAAGCTCCAGAAAAATCCCAATTCTACTTCTCTGCACACCTATCTTAGCACTCACCTTTTAATACAGACGAGCACTAAAACTAAATATTAGTTGCCTTCTTTTAACTTGTGGCTCTTCCTTTTCTTCTGCCTTCACACACTCACTTGCTACTGCATATCTTGTTTCAAGTCCAGGCATCTATCCTGAAAACATGATGTATGACTTCTAAAATCCAGACAAGTAAAAGCATTAGAAGGATTTACTGCTCCTGGTAAGCTACCAGATGCAGAAACTTCTCAAAAAAGAAGCAACACCAGCCAAAATAACATAGGTAGGTAGGTTGAAGGAGCTAAGTAATCCAGCCTGACTGGGCAGACCTAGAAGGAACTGCTGCCAACCACACGTAAGAGAAACTACTCTTTGTTGTAAAATGTACCTTGAACACAGCTATGAACAAAAGTAACATGAAAATATGACGCTCATATTAATGAATTAAAAGTAATGACAATTTTGATTGGGTCATAAAAATATAATTATTTTTGGTCTGCAGATAGATAAAAATATGCATTTTGTAATGGGGAACCCAAATAACCTTATCTGCTTTAGGCCAAATATATTTAGCAACAGCCTAATTTAAAAGGTTTAAATGGAGCTTTACACAAATGTTGGAGAAGAACCCGGTCCCCTTGGTTCCAGCTCTGATGGGGCCAGTGCTGTCCTGTGCCAAGCACTGGACTCCCACCCTCCCCACCAAAATAATGTTTGCTTAATAATGTTTTGTGGTTGTGTTTTTCTTTTTCTCCCAAAGGTGTAAATGGGCCCTTGTTTGAGCTCGTCACAGATCCAGCTTTATTCTTTTATCTTCAGTAATTTGGAGATTTTTTTCCCCTGCAGATAGTTTCTATGTTCCACTCACTGCTATTTGCTAGAGAAAGTCTCTTGGGCTTTTTGCCCTTTGTATTTCCTCTCTTCTTTCATGTGGAGAAGACTGCCAACGCGGGATTTGCAAACTGCTGCCAATATGGGATTTGTGCTGCTGCGGCTGCCAATCTTTAATTTAGCATATGTATAAAGCTAATTTTTGGACACGATGCTAGTGCCTGGCATCTCTGCAGGAGTCAGCCAGGTTGTAATGTTTGTATTGTACTGCACTATAAAAAACAATAAAAAGAAAATATAAAGGAAAAAGC
This sequence comes from Chaetura pelagica, assembly GCF_000747805.2. Lineage (NCBI taxonomy): Eukaryota > Metazoa > Chordata > Aves > Apodiformes > Apodidae > Chaetura > Chaetura pelagica. The sequence goes on from NW_009970720.1 coordinate 81,734, forward strand.
CTTTTATCTCTAGCTTTATAGCTACAGATATGGTCTAAATACTCGTATTCTCCCTCTGCATCTAAAATTTGCTTCCTCCTTTCTGTGCTGTAGCCCTTTCTTTTAGATTTGCAGTTTGTGTTGCCTGCAGTAGGAGCCAATGATAGGCTCCTGCTCCCTACTGAGCATATCTTCGTATTAAAATGTATAAATGCAACTCTTTAGCAGAAGAAAAAAAGACTAGTTTCCCTTTAATTATATTTAAACTATACAGCCACACGCGCGAAGCAATGCTTTCTCCTTTTTAAAAAATATTTTAGCACAGAGAGTCGGAGAAAAAAATCTAATCATTCAGGAAACATCTTTCTTACAGAAAACATAAGCTTGACTACCCTTCTTAGGCAAGGACATCTGCTGTTCCGGAGGAGGAGGTTCCTGCAGCGAATCCTCTAAAATACGGCGGTGCTGTTCTGGCCCCTGCCTGGGAGCAGGAGAGAGCTGAACTCTGTCTCCAGGAGGACCCCATATGGAGGACCCAGAGCATCCCCAAGGAGCTCCTCAGCTGTGCCCTGGGGATGGGCATGGGCCACATGGCAGGCAGAGGGGAGTAGCTTCATGCTGCCCCATGATGGTGGCTATAGCAGGACAAAGGCTGCAATAAGGTGGGTCATCTCCTACCTGGATTTATAGGAAGAGATGGATTTATAGGAAAAGCATGCAATGACAGTTAACAGCTCTTCCTTACAGAAGGGCTTTACTAAACCTTTACCTAAACCTATTCCACCTCTTGAACTTGAACGGTGGATATTCACCAGAAGAAGAGCAGGCATGAAGGAAACTCTAGAGAACAGAGTGCAGTTTGGAAGAACATGGCAAACCATGACAGTGGTGAACTGAGGCAGTGACTTAAAGTAGGGCTCACTGAACGCATCCAGTTTGAGCACCTTTCCCTTGATGAAGGGAAAAAAATCATTGGACAAATGCAGAGAAATACGACAGGATTGCACATTTGCTTTTTACAAATAGTCTTGCCCTGGGATTCAGAACCTGTTTTGATTCCATTTTTTAAATCAACAGATATATTTGCAGTTTCCTTTTGCACAACAGCTACTAGATGAAGTAAGATGGTGTTGCACTGCCCTAGCGTTACGTTTTCATTTTAATTACTGTGATTTAAATTACCCCCCTTCACTGAAGTCCATGATATAGTGTTGACTACCCAGTCATAGAAGGTAGACTGGTATTTTCTAAGAAGGAGAGCTTGCCTACTTTCACAGCGGCAGTGCCATGTGCTGTAATGAGACAGGATTATTGTTGCCACTGCTCTTGAAGGCCTCTCTCCACAGGCAGCTGAAGAACGCCTGAGTCACGCAGGTGATGCATTTGCTGTAATGAGATGGACAAAACCCCCAAACCCACATCCAGGCCTCCACTCAGCACAGAACAATCCCCTGTGCACCCAAGCTGTGGGACAGTGGGGGTGGGAGGGTGGGAAACAAAACCAACAATGCTGGGAAAAACCAAATAGATAACATTTATTTAAAAAAGAATTAAAAAAAAAAAAAAAAAAAAAAGGGAGTCTAATGTTAATACACCCTGCACAGTCATGCAGAAAGCTTGGAGTTTGGTTCCTAATCCCGGCCCCTTGTTCCCTGGGCCGGCGGGGAGCAAGCGCTGGGTGGAAGGAGGTGCCGCGCGTCACGCAGCGGCAGCCCCTCCCGCCGCCTGGAGGA
>NW_009970720.1:83844-113996 GCF_000747805.2 Chaetura pelagica
GGAGGCTCCGCCCGCCACGCAGCGGCAGCCCCTCCGGCTGCCTGATGAAAGGGGCTGACAGGCTCTTAGGGGAGACCAGTCCAGCCCGCCTTGGCTGGGAGGATGATGGCCTTGGCACGGAGCATCACACCACAGGGGGGGACTTTTCCCCGGCTTTTATAAACTCCATCCTTGAGGCCCTGTGTTGCTGCCAACTTCTTCTGCCCAACGCAGGACTGTCTAGGACTCCCTCTGGGGCTCATCCGCTGGCTGGAGAGGCTGTTATTGAGAAACACAGGATACAGTCTCGCAGAGAGCTCTGAGCCTGGACCACCCTCGCTGAGCTTCCCACACCTGCTGGCTGGGAGACTGAGCATCGGGGCTGGGAACCATCGCAAGAATAGTAGCATTGATAGGAAGCAGAAGCACAAAACCATTATTTATCTTGTGCTAGGAGTTCTCGAGGGGGGGTATGGTGCAGAACCCTCTCTAGGTTAGAAATTGGCTCTATTCCCAGAGCATCCATCCATCAGGAAACCCTACTGACAGGCACCTCAGAAATACGGAAGGGATTAGCACTCTGAACGCCAGGATGTTGTCGCCAATGTCGTGCTCACGTTAGCAGTCGGGTCCCGAGCCCCCCACTCTCTCCCTTTGTGGGGGTGGCAGGAGGAAACGCTGCTAGCTTGTTGGTGCTGAGTGTAACCAGACAAATGTGGGACAGATTTTATTTCATAGCCCTCCGTGCAGCTTCAGGATTACAATGCAAACATGAATTTATAATCTGCAATGGAGAAAGGGTTGCATTTCTGTACCTTTGCTTTGCTTTGCAAACTCCTCTCCTGGGCGCAGGTGATGGCATCAGGGAACCATTCCTGGCCACAAAGGTTTAATTTCCACCGTGAGTACCTGCTGTGGTTTTGATCTGTCATTTGATTTCATAGCACACAGGACTGCCCTCTGCTATGAGCCAGTGGTATCTGAAGCTACTGGAGAAGCAAAGCAAGCAGTTAAGGATGGCTCAGGCCTGTCTATTAGGATAAAACCTACCATAGGTTTTGTTTTGTCTGTGTCTGGCTCTACCCTTCTGTTTCAATCCCATGAGTTATTAGGTTTGCCTGATGCAGGCAGAGCCCAAGCACCATGTTTTCCCTAAGAAGGTATCACACAAACAGATGCAAGCACTGTTCAGGCCCAAGACAATAATATTATCCCTGGACTATAAGCACAGGCCAGTGTCTGTGTCTGATCAACCACTGGCAACTCTGTTAAACCTATCAGAAAAGGGGCTGCCACTGAGTATTGTTGCTGTCAGAGAGTTAAAATCATCACCAATCAGGAATAAATCTGAACTGAGGGACAAGTGCTAGAACTCCATGCTGCATCACGAAACCTATTCAGAAGCCTATGCAAAATCCAACCCAATCCAAACAACAACAAAGAGCTTTTTGGGAGATCTTAGTATGACCCCGTAATTGACCTGCTGATTCACCATTCAGTTGGGCAAGAGATTCATGTGACACTAGTTTTTTCCAATCATGTGAGAATGGTACCAAATAAAATGGAGTCACTGGTGTGAAACATGAACTTATTCTCTCATATTTCATCTGTCAATTATTTTACATCAGCAGTCAAGGAAAACAGATGTAATGAACAGCTCATGATTCAAAATGATCACCCACTAAACCAAATTCCCTCACTGAACATGTTCAGGGGAAGATCAGCAATGGTTGGCTTTACACACAATGTGAATTGAGTTCACTGTCCTGTCTTCTACACTGGGTGACACCAGATCAGCTGTGGCCCATGCCTCTGAGGGTCTGGGCAGCTACCCACTCCCAAGCTGCACTCCCTCACTATTCATCAGTGCATCCAAAGGCAATTCTGATTAGAAGGGCAGTGTCTTAATGTCACTTACTCAATAATCTAGGCACCTACATCTGGTGTAGCAGTGTTCAAGAAAAACTATTTGTGCAGGACAATAAAATAGCTGGGACAGGAGGTAATAATTACGTCCATGGAAGATCACCATCCACAGCAAAAGTGAGGGAACATCAAACGTGAATGTTGCAGCTTCATTTAAAAAACAACTGATGTTCCTAAAAACAAACCATATTTAAGAGTAGGCGGACACCTCATATTTTTTCCATCTATTTTCTTCTTAGCTCTTTGCAGCCTTTGCCATCCTACCCACGCCTGACTTTAGGACTCCTTAAAGCCTTGGCTGACTGTATCTCAGTGTAAGAAATACCTTAGAAATTGCACAGATGAGATAATTATCACTGCAGACTGCTATTAAAAATGTGTTATTATGACTAATGGGGGAAGAGAAAAGGGTATTTTTTCTTTCTCGAAACATGGCACATGCCTCCCCAAAAGGTATTCCCACAACGAAATGCCAAGTTTTTACGTGCAGCCCTTTCTGTGATTCTGAGAAATGGAGGCTCTATGGCCAGTGGAGCACTGCTGAAGCAGGGGCAGTCACACCAGGGTGACATTTCCCATCTAATCGCACGAACACACCAACAAACCGCGGCACCTCGGTGGCCTGGTTCCTCGCTGATATTTTCAGTTGTTCAGCGGTCCCAGCCACAGCCACAGTGAATTTTGAATTAAACGCTGATGCTGACGCTCGCAGTCGAGCATATCGTGATGAAATTGGAGATGCAGGAAATATTTTTTGACAGAGTGCACGAGCAAAACAGCCAGAAGTGGAGCCAGTTTGGTGCGAATAGCTCGTGCAGAGAGAGAGACTGGGGAGATGTTGAAAATTGGACTCTCTGGTTTTGGCAGGAAGAGGCGAATTTTATTAGCAATCTATGCCGCAAACATAACTTTATGACTATTAACAGTTTTTAGTTGCCAAAAGAAAATCACCATTTCTAATTGCTTCTCATCTCTTACACTTCATAATGGGAGAATAAAAAAAAAAGGGGGAGAAAGGCAAGCAAACTTACATCTCCATGACATAAAATATCAGAGAAGCAGGGAATACAGTAGCATTACAGTTTAAGAAAATCTTTGCAAATCTCAACAATTTACAATCTTCTGCCCAAACTCAGTACCCGTAATTCCACAGCAGTTCTGCACATCTATATTAAAAATGTGCAGGAAATTTCTGCAAAGCATTGTATATTAAACAGGAATTGGTAAAAACAAGACTGGTTACTCTTACTAGAGATGTTCATAACCTAGTGTGCCAGGTCTGAAAAGTCTAAGGACACTTGATTTCCTTGAAGAAACATTGTGTTCTGGTTTTCCTTTGAAGTCAACAAAATGCAATTTTTAAATTAGTCCAATCTCTCCAAGAGACAGCAGGATTAGTTTCAATTTTTAAAGCACCAAACCCCACTTGTTTTACTGTATTTCTTCATATCCCAGAGGAAAATGCAGCTTTTCTGGCTCTGTGAGTACTACCGTGATCACTGACCAGAGGAAATTGCTACAGAACAATACTTTGAGTGTCTTTGACTTAGAGGTTTGGATGGGCTAAATGAGACTTTTAAAGTAGTGTGTCTAAACTCCATTGAAAACATTCTCAGCTTTTTAGAAGGTCCCCAAAGGTTCACTAAGACACAGCATGCAAAAATTAGTAGCTAGCTCCTTTGCAGAGAAAGGCTAGCAAGCTTGATGGGGAAATACCCTTCAGTCACAGCAGGGAGAGTGGCCCTTTGGGAAGGGCCCAGATGGACTTGGCTCTCATGGTCAGCTACAGTGCCCAGCCAGAAACACCCTGCTTGCTGCTAAAACCAAACCAGCTGTTCTCAAGCACAAGGTTAGATATCACTCAATTGCAAAACTGTCATTACCTAGTTCTGTGATCATGCTAGCTAAGAAGACCATACATGCAAGTTTTCCAATTGAATTAAAAAAGACATTGACTAGTTGCTCCATGAGGTGAATGGGGACATTTCCTACCCTGGCTTGCTAGAATGTGGCCAGCATGTGTACCAGTGTGCAGAGGATGTGGTCTTGAAAATTAAATACAAGTTATTCTCCTTAGGTGAGCTGTGGATGTTGGAGAAGATAACAGAGAGCTGAGCAGTGCCCAATCTGCAGTGGTTTGAAACTCTTGCTGCTGATACAGGCAAAGGAGCAACACTGTGTATGGGCACAAGGTAGGAGGGAAGGGCTTGACTACAAGCTCCCTGGAAAAGGGGTAATGGTTTTAAACTGAAAGAGGGTAGATTTAGGCTAGATATTGGGAAGAAATTCTTCACCATGAGGATAGTAAGGCACTGCAATAGGGTGCCCAGGGAGGTTGTGGATACCCCCTCCCTGGAGGTGTTTAAGGCCAGGTTGGATGAGGCTTTGTGCAGCCTGGTCTAGTGTGAGGTGTCCCTCTCATAGCAGGGAGGTTGGAACTAAATGATCTTTAAAGTCCCTTTCAATCCTAACAATTCTATGATTCTATGACTACAAGGTGCCAGTTAAAGCACACAGATGCACATGTCCAGGCTTTCTTGGTTGCCTCTGTGGCTAGGCACAGCCAAGCACACATGTGAGCAGAGGCTCCTGCTGAGAGCATCTGGGGCCCTGGAGGCTGTTGGCAGCATTGTTACATGGTGGGTCACGGTGCTTTCTTTCTCCTCCACAAAATACCCCCAAACTCGAAGGGAAATGCAGTTCAGGTGAAATAGATGGGTCTGACCCACTGTGATGGCTCAGAAAGGCCTCTGGGTAGTACCAAACCACAGGGGCGGATTCAACATTCCTCCAACCACCAACGCTCAGGTGTACCTCAACCAGAATCAGTGGAGACTGCAGAGAGGAGCAGGGCAGCAATGAAACCCAACCTTTCTCTCTTCCTTCTGCAAGACAGCAGAGCTACCCCTGCACGTGTGCCTGTGCCATTTTGAAGCCAGCCCTGGGGAGACGCAGCAACCATGACAGCCTTTGCATGATGTGCCCTGCCGGGTGCCTGCTGGGCCGCTGTGGCTCTGCACCCACCCCTACTGCTAGCCCCCTCACAGTGCAACAATTTACCCTTGAATAAATTAGCAATAATTGGAAATCCACTTCACTGGACCTTACGCAGCATGACTAATGTGACTCACTTTTTAGCCCTGTTCCTTTTTGTGTAACCACTCAGCAAAGAGGGTGCCTTAGAAAAGAGAAGAACCAGTAAACTTTATGCTGTGGAAAAAGAAATGACAGTCTCTGAAGAGTGATATAAAGGTTTAATAGGTGCTTTGGATGCACAAGAAGGAAGTGTTTTAAGAGTACTGTGGGGCACAATGCTTCTGCTGATGGCTTTTTTGCCTTTGTATCCTTGTCTTTGCCTTTTAGATGGTGCATGTTAATTTTGGTGGCACAGGGACAAGGCTCAGAAAAGTACATCGCTGCAACAAAGGGAATAGAAATCTGCAGAGCACAAATAATTTTGAAAAAACCCATCAGACTTGTGCTATTTACAAGAAATATTGCAGAGGTTAGGTGGGCTGAGAGTCATCTGAATCTCAGCCTTTGTCTTTGCCTAGATCTCTTATGAGAATGTGTTTAAGCCATTTAAACTCCTCCTTTGTGGAAAAAAAAATAATATGAAAGGCTATTCAGAATGATGTACACTTACAGTGAAATTACAGCATTAAAAGCTAAGATGCCAGAAGTGCAATTTTTAAAAAGTGAGAGTGTAAGGATTGCTAATTCTGGAGTGTCACACATATCAGTTTTCTTTCATGACTTTATTCAAGCTCATTACATCAAGCTAATTGCCAGGCCATTTAATTTTTTTTCCCCCAAAAATAAAAAGAGGAATATTCAGCATATAAATGCCTGTGTAAGCCCTGTAATGTAGCACAGCTACAATATTCAAACAATTTGGCAAACTCAGTGCACTCACAGTAACTCGCAGCCTGGTATATGAAGTAAATATGGTGAATTACAATATAGAATTTGTGACATAATCAGTGTGGGTTTCTTAATGCCGCATGCAAATGCCATGTTTAAATATTTATCTTTCAGTACCTGCCAACAGGTATTTTCCATTCTAGGGGGAGTATTTTTTTCTTGATTTATGCACATAATTCCTATAATGTGCAGCCCAGATATGCATGCAGAAGGAGAGAAAAGTACATCCCCGTAGCTACGATTTTTTCTGAGACATTAGGAAGACAAGTGTTTCACAATTTCTGTGCAGGATCTTTAAGCAGAAATTGTGGTGCATGAAACAATCCCAATTTCCAAGGAAAAAATTATAGCCTTTCATTCTCATAGCAGCATGTAACTAAGGTTTAGATGAGTGAACAGATGCATGCAAAAATCAGCCATGAGAATGGAAAACATTCATTTTCACAATCTGCTAAATCTGCTAGGTACGCATGAAACAGAGCCAAAGAGATCTCCAGCAGAACGCAATGTCACAGTCTTGGCACAATGGGAAACTTTCTCAGAGGCTGCTTGTGCCAGCACTGGCACTTATACTGTACAGCTGTGTTTAGAGATCACTGAAATATACTGGAATCCCAAAGAGTTAATAATACAACTGCTATTAAAATATAGTCTCTCCACTTCCCACTTTTCCAGGAAATGAGATGTGATTTTTTCCTTATTATTGCAGCTACAGCTTTACATGAAGTAACAATCTCAACAGAGAGATTTTTCTAGTGCCTTCCCCTCTGCAACAACCTAAGTCCCTTATCAAACCCTTTCAGTGAAAGCTGCACAGTGTTTCCTTCACAGCACTTACATGACCCAAACTTAGTGACCTCATGCAATGCTGAAAAAGATCCCAGGTTTTGTATGATTTTATATAAAACTGTTCTTCTAAACCAGAGTAAGAATGAGCATATAATTAGACTGGGTAGATTAGACCGAATTAAAGAATATAGTCAAATCTTCTCTTAAGTAGCAGTTTCTCAGAAATAAGGCTTCTGACTTTTCAAGGGTGAATTATATGTCTTATTCTGTTGAAATGTAGATCTTATCAATTTAACTTCACAGCTGGTGCCCGGCCTCCAAAAGCCTGACTCTCTAAAGCCCAAAGAAAGCAACTGGATTGAGCACCACCCTGTCTCAATTTAGCACATTGAAAACAAGGGCCGTGGGCAAAGAAGGATATACGGAAAAGCAGAAAGGGAGGAGACCGTTCCCTCAAGTGCCAGGCTTCATCTGACAGCTCCTTTGTGCTTGCTCTTGGTGTGGGAGGCTTGGGCCGTCCTGTTCCTAAAGAAGGCACCTTTAATCTCTTTCCCCCTAAATTTGATTCATGCTCAGAAGCTCTTGGTTTTAACAGCACCTGCAGGATGAAGACCTTTTTTCTGAAATGATACAAGTGGTTTTCTGCAGAGGTAACACTGTTTTCTGGTCTCCTGACCAGAGTCTTTCCCTTTGGAAATCTGGCAGCTTCACACATAAGGGTAATTTCATAGATTATCTTTTAGGATCTTGGATCAATTTTAATGGGAAAAAGCATTAAAGGAACTTGTCACATGGCCCCTGGAACCACATGGAGAGTCACGGATGTCTCCGTGCTCCAAGGCTGCTGCTCAAGCACTTGCATTTTTATTTCTTGGCAAAAAAAATGCATTTCTGTACTCACTCGATTTCCAGAACAGGGTGAAAACCAGATGCCCTTCTTTGCACCATGCAGCTTACTCACTGGGATGTCTACATGAAAGATACTGTGATGATGGGGTTTATTTCAAGGAGGTGGTTGATTGGTAGCCTACGGTGTTGCCCTTTTCATGCCACACTCTAGAAGGCAAAAAAAGAACTATGAAAGGAGGTGTGCTAGCGCCAAGGCACTCTATGAAGTGCACCTTCCCTCTGATCTATGACCTGGAATTGGTCCCCAGAGGCAGGGAGGTAGATGCTGCCAGAACGGCCCTTGGACTGCTTACAAAACTCTGCTGGAGTCCTGACATGAGGAGGAGGAAAATGAAAGGAGTAGTTTGGAAAAAAAATACTTTTGTTTAGGCCAGATCTGTGACCTGTGAAGCTGTCTCAAAAGGGGTACACAGCCTCTATCCTTCCTTCAGAGGCTCCATCAAAAGGAATGCCTGGAATCTGCAGCTCCGTGCAGCGTAATGTTTCACTGCATACTCTTTCCTCTTTGTTAAGCTCCAGTAGCATGCATTTGGTATCTTCTTCAATGATTTCTTTGGCCTTTACTGGGGTAGCTCTCTTTCTTCCTGTTTAAGGAATTTCCAGGGTAATTACTCAGCACCAGAACAGCCAATTTACTTGTCTAATTCAGATGCAACACCACCATCCACTTCTCTAGCTTGTTCTATAATTGGCAATGATGATTTTGAACAGTGTTTTGGGGAAAAAGTACCCTGCATTTAGGGAATCCCAGAAAAGTTGGCAAGTTTTTAATATCGCTGTCCTGGTTTGAGCCAGGATGAAGCCACTTTTACTGATTTTTTTCCTTCAGTCAAAAGGATGTGCCTTAGCTGGTTTTCATTCGGTGGTGAATGGGATGCAAAACAATGTTTTAAGGGTTTGGGGATGCTGTGTCATGGGTTCCAGAGATGCCTGACATAAGTGAAAAACACACAATTCCTCCTGTGTGACAGTTCACTGCAGCCACTTGGAAAAAAAAAAAAAAAAAAAAGGCCACAAAAAAGAATGAACTAGTTCAGTGCAGTTAGTGCAAAGCAAACCCTTGGCTGCGCGTGCTGTGAGGCTACCTTGCCATGCTTATAGGCTGCTACCACGAGGCTGACAAATGCTGGGGAACCTGCTTGCACGGTTCGGTGAGTCCAGAGGAGAGAATATGGTGAGCAAGCTCGGTAAGCCTTGAGAGGGAGAGTCAAAGAAACGTGTAAAATGTAAAGTGCCAAAAGGGAACCAGCAGAACATTACACTTGTATGAAATGGGAGTAATCTCATTACCAGAGGTGATAACCATTGCACCCCTGATGGAAATGCATAATTACTGAAAACAGCTAATCAACAGCAAGAGCAGCAGGGTAGCCAGAAGCTCCTCTCTATACCATCTACTGTGCTTAACCCAGTTGAGCTGCTCCTCCTCCACCTTCTACATAAGGGTGGGTGAAACATGCTGCACGTACAGACCCCTACATGTGGGTCAGCACAGCTAAGTGATACAGAGCTTTGCATTTTTAATCACAAATAAAACATAAGTCAGTTCTGTGAAGTTTCCTTCTTAATTATAGAGGATGCTCAAGCATGCCACAATTACAGCTGCTCATTTCATAGCTACACCTGTAGATAAAAAGGGTTTGAAATAACAGTTTAACACCTGTTTTAGCTCCTGCTGAAAACAGTGACAGCAAGTCTCTTACCATCAATCTCTGACTTTGAGAAACCTCACCTTTCATTTACTAACAATATATATAGCTATGGGCAATACGAAGTGGTAGTTCTCAGGCTAATGGTAAGATAAGTTGAATTGTTAATGGGATTTGGGGCCAGCTAAGGGAGAGCTCCAGATTCTGTGTGTGTGTGTCTTTTAATGAAAAGAAATCTGACTAACAGCAACTGCAGAGGGGCCATGAACTTCCATGCTTCAGAGGTCCAAGGGACACAAACTGAGGAGACCAGTGAATGTGGGCCAGCTATAGGATGTATTGAGTGTTTAAGGACAGGTATGGCCAATCTGTATTATGTGTGTTAAGATACATATTATACAGACATAATGTGTATATGCCTACTACTATACAGAGGGAAAAATTCAGGATTTGGAACAGGATTTGACCATCATGCAGTCCATGTTTGGGTGAACGCTGTGTTTACATGGTAGAGTCACTACTTTCTGACTGTCCTGAACCAAGTCACCAGTCACTCTGTCTATTTAAATGCAGTCAGAAAGTATATATGAAGTATATACATATACACAGATACACATATATGTAACTATATGGACACACATGCCTATTGACAACACCTGCTCTAACAGGCTGCTGGATTAAACAACCTCTAAGACATGGCTTTTTTTCTCATCCTAACTCTTGCAGTCTCTATTCAGGCACTTCCAAGAGAAGGAGGAACTGGCTTGAATTGTTTTTTATCAAACTGCAACAGATGAGGGAAGACTACAGAGGGAGGGAAAAAATAGCTGTCCGCAGTTCTAAGAAAAATACATCATTTTTCACTTACAACTAGAAAAGCAGTAAAAACTGTGTGAATTGTTTAGAGGTTTCTAAACAGAAAGAGCTGCTTATGGAGTTGGCTGGCAGTTAAAGAAAAAGCATAAATGAAAGTTTTCCTGGTAGAATAGTGGTACCTTCAATGGTACCAGTTTCATGCCTGTTGAGGATCTGATTTCTTGATTAGATTAGTAAAATAGGACTAGAACCACACAGGGACACGTGCATTGCATTATGATGTTTGAAAAAAAAGTAGAAAAAAAAAAGCCATAGGCTAAAATGTACAAGTTCTCCCTTGAGCACAGATAGAAATCCAGATCTCTCTTCTCTTAGGTTCATGCCCTAATCACTGAGCTTGAAAGTCAGCTTCAGGCCCAGATTCACTCTCTGGCCCAGTTAAAGCAATCTGGAGGACAATGCTTCCACAGAAGTTCCTGCATACAGATCAGAGTTTTATTTAGCAAGCAGGATGCTGTCATCAGTCCAGCTAAGGACAAATAGACCTCTGCTTCCTGCTTCCTGGACAAATTTTCTAACCACTACAAAAATCATGCAATCACACAATCTAATTCAGGTTGGAAGGGACCTCAGGAGACCACCTTTTCTATCCACCTACTCAAAGCAGGACTATTTATCTACACCAGGCTGCTCACAGCTTCCTCCAGCCAAGGCTTGAATAACTCCATGGAAGGAGGATGCACCATTGCTCTGGACAACCTCTTCCAGTGTTTGATTATCTACGTGGGAAAGACTACAGCCAGCTTCTTCCCTCATATAATCTGTGGTCATTTCTCTTGCCCTGTCACTGAGCTCCTCTGAAAAGAGCCTGCTCCTGATGTCTATAGAGCTCCTTTCAGGAAGGAAAGCCTCCATTAAGGCCCAACTCAGCTGTCTCTTCTCCAGGATGAACAAACCCTGCTCCTTAGCCTCTCCTCCTGCACCAGGATCACCTTGGTGGCCCTTCCTGATTTCCCTCCCATTGCTCAATTTCTCTGGGTTCCACAGCTGGGCAGAGGCATCCCACAAGAAGACTCTCAAAAGCTAATTGGAGGCAATGGACCTCTTTCCTGGACCTGCTGGATGCACCTGTGCCAGCAGAGCCCTGGAGGTGACTGACCACCTTTGCTGCAAAGGCTTCAAGCTGCAACAGGGGAGGTTTAGACTGGACATTAGGAAAAAAATTTTCACAGAAAGAGTGGTTAGACACTGGAATAGGCTGCCCAGGGATGTGGTGGAGTCACCATCCCTGGATGCGTTTAAGGGTTGTTTGGATGTGGTGTTGGTGGATATGGTTTAGGGGAGAACTTTGTACAGTAGGGATGATGGTTGGACTTGGTGATCCCAAGGGTCTTTTCCAACCTGAATAGTTCTATGATTCTATGATTATTTCTTCTTTCCTACCTTAGCCATTTTTAGGTAAAAAGACCACAGCTTCTGAGCTTTGCATGTGTCTCCTGTCAGAGTTTGCTAGGCAAGTTTTGATCCCATCTGCTCAAGGGCTTTAGACAGAACATTTCTTTCTGACAGCCTTGGCATGAAAGGGACAACAAGCTGCCAGAAGAGGACATAAGCATTTCTGAGTATGCACAAAAGCTGACTTTCAAGCACTTAGGAGCACATGCAGGTATTAGCAGTGTGGCTGGGAATCACACTCTTGGATGCAGGTGTCTAAAGTTAACTCATGGCAACTAAAATTTTAGGGATCAGAAAGTATAATACTGCTCCAGTGCTGAGGACACTTCAAAATACCTGACACTGTGAAGCTATGCAATGCAGTAAGAATAAAGTCTCTTGTTCATTAAGTCTACTGATTCTATGGGGTAAAGAAGAGGACAAACCAGGTTGCAATCATGATATCATGATAACCACAGACAACAAAATGAGGGCAGAAAATGGGTAAGACTCTGTGGGTTGGAGATGGGAGGAGGACATCTCTGCCTGACCAATCTGATGGCCTTTTATGACAAAATGAGTGGCTCTGTGGACAAAGAGAGATCAGCAGATGTAATACACCCTGACTTTAGAGGGCATGGCATTTTCATCAGGAAGATGAGAAAATATGGGCTAGAAGAATGGAATATTAGATGGTTTGAAACCTGGCTGGACAGATGAGACTGAAGTACAACAATCCATTGCTCAGTGACTAGTTGGCAGCTGGTGACAAATGGAGAACCCCAGTCTTTGATACTGCGGCCAATTTTATCTACCATCTTCTGTGTGAACCTCAGTGATGGCAGAATGAGCCCTGAGGAAATTTTCCGGTGACATCAAACTAGAGGGACACGACCAGTATAATTTCAGTCCAGAGGAACCATAAGAAACTTGAAGGAGGATGAAAGAGGCAAAATTTCAATATTTTCAATAACAACTTGGGTAGTGCAAGAGAGGTTAGATTCCAGTACCTTCAGAGATGTATGATTTGGAGGGAGATGCAAAGACATCCTCAGACTGCATAGAGAAAAAAATAAATTAAAAAGGTATAACAATACCACATATGAGATAGAGACATATAGGCATAAACAAAGCTGAAAATGCATTAAGAGTATTAGTTACAGCGAATGAGTGCCACCAAAGCAGTGTATTACAAAAAAGAATAAGCCAAGTCTGAAAATATATTATGAGGAATATAATATATCATAAAATAGGAAGTAATTGCACTGGTTTATATTGCATTTAGAAGAGCTCAGTTGAAAAATCCAGTTTTGGGGACCAGAAATGAAAAAAAGGGAGAATCCACAAGCTTACTGATAGATGTTCAGGCACCTCCTGTTAGAAAAAGCTGAAGGATATGCAGTGACTTTCACTAAAAAGAAAATCTTTAGAAGGCATTGATAAGAATTCAATACACAAAGACTGTTTTATAGGACAGGGTTACAGGCTTTTGATTTTCTTTCTGTAAGTGGTCATGGACAAAAAAATCCATCTCATTTCCTGAAAATATCATTGAAGTTTAATTATTAGAAAAGCCTGAGTAGACATTAGAGGGACCAGAGACATCTGTGGACATTGTTTACAGCTGGTTACAGAAATATCCATTGAGAGTGCCTGGGAAAGGCTTAATCTTGCTTCAGTGGCCTGAACTAGATGACAACTGCTCGTCCAGTTCAATACTCTTGGTATTCCAGAAAACCCTCCAACAAACGGTCCCAAATAGAGGTCCCACTTTCCCCTGCTAGGTACATTTACCAGTAGAACAAAAGAAGACACAATCCAGTAAATGCTCTGCTTTGGTCAAGGAATTAGGCTTGCCACAACAGATCTATGACACATACTAAGGAACAAAAATTCAGGATGGGCCATCTCATCTAAACTGTGCTTATACCTAGAAAGGTTGGACCAGATGATCTTTGAGGTCCCTTCCAACCTGGCATTCTATGATTTTATGATTCTACTAAGCACTTGCAGAGTTCTGGGTGTGAAAAAGTTAGCAGCTGACAAGTCAGGAGCTTCCCACGTGTAACTCATCTATTTAAAAGGCAGCACAAGTCCTTGTTTCTTGAACAGTGAGAATCACAAAAAGGCCTATAGGCAGCCAGCCCTGTGAGAAACCCCAGACAAGATCCCTCTGAGCTGAGAAGCTGCTGCTTTGTGACATTGTCCCTCAGCAGGGCCTTGTTTCCTTCACTAGTATTTCCTCATATCCTGTCCTTCACTTACCAACTCCTGGACCACTCCAGAAAGGAGCCTCCTTATCTCCAGTTCCAGCTGCAGTGTGCAACACAGAGGTCCCCTCTGCAGTGACCCACAGAGGTCCCCTCTGCCACTACCTGGTCTCCAGTGCTCAGAGGTACATGTTAAATATGCACAATATACATTATTATTATTATTATTATTATTAATTTATTTTTTCCCCAGTCAGGATGGCAGAAGGCTGCTCGTCAAGACCATGTAGCCTGAGAAGGTGAGCCTTGTGCATCTGCTCTCCCTAAACAGCACAGATAAAGCTCAGAGCTTCAATGACCAAAGAAAGGGGAGGTCTATGAGACCCCTTTGATCCACTGATGGTGCTTATGGCAAAGTGTTGTTGCTCTTCCTGCAGGAAACATTATTCCCAGGGAGGGCATGCACCACCCAGCACTTTGCTGTGTAGCACCAAATACACCTCTATGAAGAGATGGACGTAAGAAGAGGTGATGTCTGCTGACCAGGGATTGGGGCCACCCTCACAGGCTGAGGGCCAGTTGCTCTTTCTGCTAGTTTCTGTTAAGTCACATCAAGCACTACTCAGAGCTTGCTCAGTGTGTGAATTCCTCCCAGCTACAAAACTGAGCATGTCCATGCAGGGCTACTTATAGCAGCCTCAAGCAGAGAAACACACAATTCAGCATCATATTTCTGGGCATTTATTTTTCTTCTCAGTACTTCCATGGTATGTCGTCCATGATAAGCAAATCTGACAACATGAAACCAAATTCTGAGACCAGGTGCCCTGCCTGCCAATGCTCAGGTGCTGCTGCTGCTGTTTTCCACATGCTTTCCATGGCCCTTAACAAGATTCTGCAAAGCATCTACTCTAGAAAAACACCTACTCAGATGCAAGAGCATCAGGTGGCAGAGTCAAGCATTCCTCAACCCTCCCTCTCATTCAGTGAACTCTTCCACAGTCAACCAGCAGCTGGTCATCTGGAAGATGAGAGGTGCTCTGCTCAGAAACTACATCACTCCCTCCTTCATTATTTCAACACTGAAGCTGTGAACGAGGGCTTAGATTATAAACACAGAAATTTTAAAATGATGCACAGGAGATGTATACTTCACAATTTCAAGGAATAAATGGTTTGCTCTGCAACTGTGATAGGGAGAAAGATTTTCTAATATAAATATGACATGGCATATACCCTTATAGCTATTTGGTCTATTAATGCCTAGAACAAGACATTGCAAGACAAGCAAGTTCAGTGACCCACACATCTTCTGTACCATTGCCCACAGCAGTTGTCCCATAATTGTCCTTCAAGGTGTGTAAGAAGAACTTCATCAGGATCTTTGTGGAACAGCTTTACAGGCCTATTCAGTAAAGGGATGAATGTTTCTTATGCTGTGCTGCCAATCTTTGGCTTCTATAGCATCGAGCTGTAATGCAAGGACCTCAGCCCACAGGACAGGAGAAGGCCTTTTTGACTATCCCATGCTCATGATGAATAACTGTGATTTGGCCACAAGGCACATATAAAACGAGGTGTGGGCTAAGATATGAATTAACAACTGTGGAGCCTTTTCCTACTCAGTGTGTTTCTTTTGTATTTGAAGCAGAACACAGCCACTCCCAGATTTCATTTCTCATGCATATTTCACTCCATTTTTCCTTCCTGCAGTATTTGTGCCATTTACCTTGTCCTATATTCACTTTCCTTTTTTTTGCTACTTTTGGGAAAAGCATCTAATATCCCTGTAGCATTAGTTTTTCTTTGTTAACGTCAAAAAAAATGTTAATCCGTGAAGACTTGCTTCCTAGATAATGTTAATTCAGCTGCCAGTTTTATAATAGGATTATGCTTTCTAGGATTTAAAAATCCCACTTGTTAGCTACAAAACAGACTTCTACTAACAGCTATAAAATCTAATTTAATCCCTATTGGCATTAACTAAATAGCTGAGGTATAATTTCTGCCTAGCTACACTTAACACCCTGCTATTGCCATAAATATATAAAATTCCTTTTGAAGTTATAAAAGAAACTGTTCAGTAGGATAAACAGGGTCTCATGAGTCCAATCATATGCTATCTCCAAGGCATAACAAATGTTGTTTACATATTGTAAGGATTTTGTGGACAGTTTATTTAAATAGAATCACCCCTGTTTACATGTATTAATTTGCACTTTTTCTCAAGAAAATGCAAACTAAATTATGATCTATAATTATTCTACTTAAAAATAATTGGTTAATGAGTGGAAGATTTGGTCTGTGTGGAATAAAATTTTAAAATGTAACCAAATAACCTGACTAAGCTGGAAGGAAATACCAATTTGTTCAACATATCCCCTTTTAAAGCACAATTTCACTGTGAAACCTTGGAAGATGAAGTTATCTTAAGCCTGGCATAGAAAAAGCTATTTTGAGGCAATCTAGCAAAAGAGTGTAACAAGTAAGGAGGAAAGAATGAGCAAGGCATGGTTTATAATCATCCTAAAATGAACAGCCAGAATCTTTATGACCATTTGCTCCCAAATGAAGAACAACACAAGGATTTATGGTCTTCTGGAGCTCAGTGATCAGAAATGAAGAAAAATATTTACAATTCTTTTCTTCCAGCCTTAAAAGAGGTAATAACTGGCAAGTACATTGTTCTGGAGAGAGTAGCCCTAATGCTCTGCAGTGGAAGAACAGCAAAAAGAGCTATTACAATGATACACAGTAGACTGCACTAGGTTATGCAGCCATTCAGGAGTTGAAACAGAAATCTCAGAGCAACCAAGCTCCTTTAAAGGTAGAAACCGTAGTCAAACTCAGAGAACACTAGGATTTTATTTATCCTTTCAGAAAATATGTGGAGTGCTGCTCAGGCTCCACAGTCAGCTTTTCACTTTCCTTATTGATAAATAAGAAGACAGATCATAATCTCCCTTGTGATATTTGTAGCCAAAGGAAAGATGGGCAACCTCTGCAGAGCAGCTTCCAATGGCATTCAACACAGTAATATGCAGGATTTGCAGGTGTGTGCATTTGTCTTTGGGGATGGATACATAATATACTTTATCCAATGCACTTAGATGTGCTAACAACTGTGCACACTCCATACATACATTAAAAAGCACTGCCAAAACAGCAACTTTCAAATGCAAGTAGGTGCTTTGACTTACCCAAAATGAAGAAAAGAAACATGGCACCATTTTTGCTTCTTTGCAACAGAATATATTTGTTGGAAGCCCAAACTCTGGGCATGTCAATATGCGACCTGGGAACACATTAAGACCTTTTGTGCCTCTGCTGCATACTATGTAGCCAGCAGAGACAGGCAGGTTTTGATGTGAGTAAGCAAATGCGCTTCCTAATGATCTGTCTGCTCTTATTATGGCTTTTACTACAGTGACTAGAAAAAGTTTCAGTAAGCCAGAGATGTGTTTTTGTAGCTATTTTGGGTACCTGCCTGTTCCACTGGAGTGTATTATTTTGGTTATAAAGCACTGTTAACATAACAGTCTTCACAATTCAGAGAAGAAGGTAATTTACATAATACGTAAAAACGAGGGCTTTAGGCAATTGTAATTTGTGTGTTTTGTCTTCTGTTGACCAGAGTCAAATTAGTCCACTCTAAATGGTGGAAATAAAAGGCTGGTTTTAGATGGTTCTATGCTTATTTTGGGAATGGTGTATCCTACAACTAGCACGTCACACATGCCTTCAATTCCATATATAGTGGTGTATAGGAGGAAGAAGCTCAAACTCCTGAAGGGTTTAATCCTCATTTAGGTACAAATATCCTTATTTCATTGTGAAATGTTATCTGAAGAAGGACTGCAGTATCTGCAGCATCATGAATACTGTGGGATCCTGCTAAATAGATACAGTGGAAGAAGATGAGGTTTCCAGATAGGTACTCAGTGCTAGGATCTCTGTTCTCCAGAAGAATAACAGATGAAGCAAAGTACAAAGGTTTCATATCATGCTTTCAGCTGGCACCTGCTGAAGTTCCCAAACCTTACTATGACCACACACCTCTCCACTCTCATCTGCAACTTTCATATATACATCTATGTTGTTTCACAGTCTGACATGACAAAATCAATTTTCTTACCCAGTATCCAGCCATACTTCCTTGTTTTGCTACATAATAACACTACTAGCCTCCAGGCAAACAGGTAATATTTAAATAGTTTGGTAAAATAAAGCACAGATTTTGCCCATAATCTTCTGGGTACCTCTAAGATTCCCCCCAGTTCTCACCACCCTGTAACAGGTCCAGCTTTGAGGGCATCAATGCACTTGGAAAAGTGTCATGCATTTCCACCTGTGCAGGAAGAGTTTACATACTATGAATTCCAAGTCCATGCAAACATTAACTGAATGTTTTAAAGTATTTTCCCAGGTCTATTAATGTATTTCTGCCTGAAATCCCTGTTAATGCTGAGCCAAGACATTTTACCCTAACTTTCTAGACACCATTCTGTCATTAGTAATAGTTTTATCAGAACATGTCCAAGTCAAACTTAATTGGATACATCTGAATCAGTGGAAAAGAAATAACTGGCAATTCAAAGGCTCTGCTCGAAGAGACACAAGCATTACTGAGCCCATTAAGAGGAAAATTGCTGAATATTGCAATCATCCTTGTGAATCCTCAAATCGTTATGTTAGGAAGATGATTGGCTTGTAGAGTAAAACAATAAGAACAAAAACTTTTATTGTCACAGTTACTACTCAGGAGTGGCAGTTCTTCCAGGACCATGGTGGGATTAATAAGGAAATGAAAACACTTTACAACTTTCATAAAAATGTATATTCATCAGAACTCTTCAAGGATCAAAAAGGCCTTGCAGAGTTTCACTGTACAATTCAGCTTCCCTGCAATAAACCAGAGAGACTTCTGGACTCCCCAATTCCTACAGAAGAAATTTCCCATGCTACTGAGACTTTTAATAATAGCAAGCCACTGGGGAAAGCAGCATTCCCATTTTAATTTTGTGCATCTTTTGAAGAGAAGTCACCCTACTATGCGCCTGTGTACATTTAATCATTCTCTACACACTTTATCAGCAAGTCTTCTCCCTGTAGGAGGAATACAATTAGGTACCGTACTAATTTATTATAAATAAAGCAAAGACCTGGCAAAATAACCTAGTTATCAATGTTTCATGCAACTGTGCCTATGAAGTACTAGCTAACATTCTCACTATGAGCCTAGAGAAAACCTGAGGCATTGATAAATCCTAACTAACTTGGCTTTATTAAAAAAAAAAATAAAACACCATCATCACATAATTGAGGAAAACTGTTGATTTTATTTGAAGTTGCTAGAGATTTATGGAAGGCAATTGCACCTTTTTTCCACTGATATGGGGAAAGCCTTTAATAAGATCAATAAGGAAATACATTTCAATAAGGAAAGCCTAGGATTTTTTCGTACACCCTCCTGACCCATTTTATGAATTTTTCTCAACCCCCAAATTTAGTTGTAGTGTTATTTTATATGCAAGAGCCTCTTCTCATCAGAGATAAGGAATAAAAAAAGAAAAGGTCAGAAGGCCTCAGATTAGGGGAAAAATGGTAGGCAAGGATGCTCTTTTGCTGGCCTGCTGTTCTGACCCCAGGATCAGATCACTAGAGAGATGGAGGAGGCATTCTCATGGGAAGACATCTTCATAAAATCAGCATGTGTGTGGATGATCTGCACTTCACTGTAATGAACCCAGAGTCATCTCTTATTTACATGTTATTCATAATAAACAGTTTGAAAAGTGGTCAGGCTTTAATCCTATTTTTAAAAATACACAATTCAGAAGAATTATTTGAATATATCTATACATTTTTTAAAAATATTTTTTTTCTTCAGTGCTACAGCACAGCAATGATCTTTTAAATGACTACTAGATATTAGGTAGGAACAAATTTATGCCGTGACCCCAAGAGGCCATGCTGTAGATAAGTAAAATGGGTCCTTCCCTATCTACTCTCTTAGCCAAACCAAACCTCCCCTTGCTCCTGAGGGGAGCAGGGAGTGCAGAAGAGGCTCAGGAAGTACTGTTCCCCCTCTTGAGGAAGGGATGTGAGGAAGGGACAGAGCTGAGCCTTCCTCTTCCCCAGTTTGTCTTGCTCAAGTGCTGGAGGAGACAGTAACTTCATTTCTAGAAGACATGAAGCAATACAATCATGATCAAGAGCAAAAAGAGCATAGCATCCTTAACCCTAATCAGTCATACATAATACTACAGTGCAGCCATGAATATCAATAACTTTTATTGGATTAATGAGATCTATTTAGTTCCAGAGGAACAAGAATAACATTTCCTGTTTTCAAGTGTTTCATGTCAGGGGAGCACCCAAACATTTCCCAGCACATATGTACAGTCCAAGAGGCTGCTTTTGCATCTCTGATATAAAAAAATGTAAGGAGGGGAAACATGGGGTTTTGTTTTGATTCTTAATTATAACACTGGCATTTTCCACAGAAAGAAAAAGCTGAATTCTAGCCCCTTCAAAATTTGTCTGAGACAATTTTCACAGGTCATCTTTGGCAGAAGCAATTGTGCCCTGCCTGGCCTGATGGCACACTAAAGAGAGCTACAGCATAAGACACCATATATCCCAGTTATTCAAAACCGTCCTAAGCACCTCAAAGAAGATAAAGCCACTGATAGCACTGGTTTGGCAGCATCAAAATGCTCTGAAACTCTTGTCAAGGACTTAGAAAGAGTCTAAACACTAGACTATCAGCTGCAACTGGTCTCTTGCAAGGTTGAACTAGCAGCTGACATCTCCTGGATGCTCTGAAAAACAGCAGCACTGTAGACAGGATCCTGTTGAAAAAAACGCTGTTGTAGAAAACTCTCTTGTAAGGGTGGTAGCCTTACAAGATCCATGGGAACAAACAACGAAATCTCGGCCCACTCTGCCCTTGGAAAATGAAAGCACTGGCATAGAAATCTTCCTTTCTCCAGCAGGAGGAGGAAACTTTTCCTCTAACAATAGGTTAACCTGGGCATGGAAGCACAGCAAATAATACAGCTCTACAGAGAAAGCTACACTAGGGAGTGCTGGCTTGGTTGAGAGCTCCTCAGAAATCTGCAGGTATCTCAGCTCCTATGCAGAGACTTGTCAATAGCATGACATGCAATTCAGCTTACTGGCTTATACGTCTTGGTGAAGCACATTGATGTAGTCATCTTTTTCCTCTTCTTTACAATTAAAAAGAAAGAATATTTAGGCCTTCTCCTGTGAAGAACTAATAGGCTGTTTTTGTACTACCAAAACCAATGTATCAACACTGCAATCTGTATTATTTCTAATTTTATAGTTTTAGAATTTCCATTTGAACTGTTCACTTAAAAATACCACCAATCAAGCTATTCTGAGTAATTTCTTTAAAATGTATAGAAATACTGGAGAAATTTTACATGCAGATCAGTGGGGAAGAGCTCCTATCTTTAACTGTGAATAGTAGCTCTGGGAAAATAATTTTGCTTTAGTAGTATTCAATTCTCGACCCAACCAAAACCTGAATTTCTGTTGTAGAAATTCCCAGTGTCATGCAGTCAGACATATGGAGAGGCAGTTGACAGGCCAAACCATGTAACATTATGCCTTTGAACGTCTAAAAACATTGTGTGGAGGCCCAACCAGGATTTGAGATCAGCATGATTAGTAAGATATGTTCAGCAAGACCAAAGCTAATTTTGTAGAAGCAGGCTGAACCTTTCAGCAACACCGGGATATCTTTCTATCATCTTCCCTTCTGAATTTTTGAAGACCTCCTACAGTCCCCAAAGGGGTTGCGAAAGCCCCATGTGCCTACTCACATCAGGATCAGCCCTCACCTTACTTGCAGGCTTAGTATTCAGCACACTATAACTTTGCTTTTTAATAATATCTTTCCACTGGTTCCCCTGAAAAAATTCTTTGAGAAATTTTCTCCTTGTGAACTTCTTGCTGCAAGGTTTTGTTTTGTTGGTTTTTTGATATTTTTTCTTTTTTTTCTGATTTAGTCAAAATATCAAATAGGAAAAAAAACATTGAAAAGAAGGAGAAGTGAACAGATGATACATGAAATCATGGTCAGTGCTGTAGCTCTTGAAAGTAAGAAATACAGGCACCAAAATGGTATCTGTACCATTGTACCTGTACCAGAATGGTACAGATTAGGGTAGAGGTATGCGTATGGCATCCCTCTTCTGGTGCTCTCTGTGAGCCATTACAAAACATAATCATGGGGGAAAAGCACATGGGAGGGTATTTTCCAAAATTTATTTGAGAGAAAATATTGTATAGAAAATAGTTAAAGATTTTTAATTTATAGCCCCAGCTTCAAAAACAGCTACTGCAATCAGATGCAGTTTTGCAGATGTTACTAGCTTAAGTTACAGGAAGCTCATCTTTCTTGTTTCTCTCTAAATGAGCAACAAAATGGAGCTGCCAACATTCCAGATTATTGATCTCTCCAAACCTAACTTAATCGCAACACAAAGCACATAGCACCTTGTTCAAATAGACTGGTTAAGATGTGGTTGAAATGTGCAGCTTGGATTTGATGCAAGTGGAGGCCTTCTGTAGATAGTTCCGTTTGCCCTGAGGCACTGTGAACCTTCAACCAGGTCCTTATTTTCCCTAAACCCTATGTATCTGCAGTGGTTTAAAACTTCCATACGTAATATTTTTAATGGCATGAAACACAGCAATATATATTCAAATTCATCAGTACTATTTGTTTTAAGAATAATGACTAAAGGACAGACTCAGTGTTGCCATGTTTCCTGGTGGGTTGGTTTTTTTCAGTTTGAGATGACTCATTTGCAATGGGTCACTGAATACTGTACTTCAGTGCATGTTCTTGACATGCCTTTCACTCAAACTCTCCAAACACGTCATAAACATTAATTAATTAAGCTCCAAGAGCAATAATAATTTCAGCTTCACATGCATAGAACCTAAGTCTTCCTGAGTATCAGTGGCAGATTTAAAAATGAAATTCAATCTTCCAATTACTTTGAATTACACTTTGATTACAGGTTGCTACCTGCTTCATCCAGCTTGAATAACTCCATGGAGGGAGGATGCACCATTGCTCTGGACAACCTCTTCCAGCATTTGATCATCTACGTGGGAAAGACTACAGCCAGCTTCTCCCCTCATGTAATCTGTGGTCATTGCTCTTGCCCTGTCACTGAGCTCCTCTGAGAAGAGCCTGCCCCTGCTGTCTATCCAGCTCCTCTTAGGAAGCAAAGCCTCCATCCAGCGTTTGATCATCTACGTGGGAAAGACTACAGCCAGCTTCTCCCCTCATGTAATCTGTGGTCATTGCTCTTGCCCTGTCACTGAGCTCCTCTGAGAAGAGCCTGCCCCTGCTGTCTATCCAGCTCCTCTTAGGAAGCAAAGCCTCCATTAAGGCCCAACTCAGCTGTTTCTTCTCCAGGATGAAAAAACCAGCTCCTCAGCCTCTCCCTCTGCACCAGGACCACCTTGGTGGCCCTTCCGGAGCTCTCTCCAGTTGCTCAATCTCTCTCTTGTCCTGGATTCCACAGCTGGGCAGAGGCACCCCACAAGGAGAGTCTCAAAAGTAAAGTGGAAGGCAGGGACTCCTTTCCTGGAAGCACAGCCCTGGAGGTGGTTGACCACCTTTGCTGCAAGGGCACACTGATGACCCCATTCAGCTTGCTCTAAATCAGCACCCAGGGCGTTTTTGGCAGAGACACCCCCAGGGAGTCACACCCCCAGCCTGTACTGGGGCATGGGGTTATCCCAGCCCAGTGCATGGAGTTCATGTTTATTACATTTCTGTCATTTTGATCCTCCAACTATAAAGCCCCATCAGAAGAGAAGCTGTGCCCTCCAACTGTACCCTGGTTTTCTTTTATCATGAACTTAGTGAGACTGGACTCTGTCCTATCAACCAGGCTGTTACTGCAGAAGTTAAATGGTATTGGCCCCAGCATGGATCACCCATTTCCTGCAAAATGGCCATCACCCCATAGTCTACCAATCCAGTCAATTTTTTCTTAGGCTGATGACCAGGATATGACAGGAGACCATGTTAAAAGCCTTGCTAAAGTCAAGGCAGACAACATCTATTCAGCTCTCATAGTAAAAGACAGCAATTTATTCAGAGAAGGCAGTCAGGTTTGCCTGACACAATTTGGCCCTGATCAGTACATTCTGGCTGGGCCCTTGGCTAGATCCTAAAATACCTTCCATGAGGACCAGCTCCATCACTTTTCTGGAGACTAAATTGAGGTTGATGGACCCATATTTCTTCACTCTTACCATTTCTGATGATGGCTGTAACATTTGCCTTACTTCAGGTATCAGGAATCCAGCCCTCATGACCTTTCAGTGATGATAGTCAGCAGCTTCACGATTACACTAGCCAGATCCCTCAGCAGCCTTCAGTATGCCCTGTCTGGTCCCACGAACAAGCATATTTAAATAGACCCTAACTCTATCCTTCCCTGCAGTGGCTCTTACCTCCCTCCCCCAAGTGTTTTTTCTAGGAGATGATCTGAGAGGCCTGAGAGAAGACTGACTGTAAAGCCTGAGGCTTCATGGAGAAGTGGACTTACACATCTCTTGATTTTCCTTTATGTTTTGCTGCTGATGCACTTGTAGTGGCCATTCTTGTTGTCCTGTCCATCCCTCAACAGCTTTCATTCCTTTGACCTTCGTTATTCTGCCCCCACCTGCCCAGACCACTGTGTTGCTCTCTGGTAGCCTGTCCCCGCTTCTACCTTCTGTATGCTTCCTTTTTGCATTTAAGCTCAGTCAGGGGCTCATATGTCATCTCAAGTTCCTTTTACAGATTTCTATCCTAATTTCTTTGAAATCTTATACCCAGTAGCATAACTTCACTTCAACAAAGCTAGAATTTCTTGCAGCTCCTTCAATCTAAACCACCCTTCAAACCCTGGTATACTCAGGTTCTAACATCTCCTTCCTTCAGAAATACCCCTAATAGCATTTCTTCCAAAAGGCTCAGGAATTAAATCTTTCTAAACACCCTCAGGCTCAATCCCAAACCCTCACTGTTTTGATCACAATCTAAAGGTGCTTTCATTTAAACAAACCAAAAAACCCACAACCAAAACAAACAAACAAACAAGAACCAAAATCCACCTGGTGATTCCGAACTAACTGTTCCTTTCCTGCTTCTCTCTCATAGACCATTTCCTCCTCTTCCCTAAGTAATATGCAGCAATATGAACAGTATCTCCTATTCCTACATGATGAGAGCTTACATCCAGCTCTGGATTCCTTCAAAATTCCCTCCCCTCTTATTCACACAGGATTGCTTTCAGTTCTGGATAAGCAGATTTTCCTAACACCTTCACAAAGCCTATCACTGTTACATTGCTTTGTATATCTCAAGATTTATCTTCGTCTCTCTGGTTGTCACTTCCTCCAGGCAAACCCAATGTTTTTCCACAAGCTCTCTTTAGTGCTGATTATATCACACGGATAATTTTTAATTACCTTTCTGTTCAGAGCCACGCCATCTTCACAGTCCAGCACCGCACAATCTACGTTTAGTGATGGGATTTTTCTTATCTTCTTCTCATCATCCGCAGGTACATACAGTACAGCTCGCCTGGGAACATACTTGTGAGATGATGCACAGCGATAACTAAGCTTAGGAACACCAGCTGGCAGAGGAGAATCCACCCTGTAAAGGATATTGTTGAAATTAGATTCTTGGTAACAATGTTGTGAAGAATACTTGGCTATACTTTAAAAGAGAAACATTCCTACCTAAATAGTGACTGGGTTGGGGTAATTTATAGATATATTTTCCTTAGGAAGAGGCAAGGCAGGGAGGTATCAACAGTACAGTTAATTACAGTATGAAACTCCACAACTACTGTGTTCAACAGAAGTTGCAAACGTAAAGACTCAGAACTGAAGACATGGCCAGGCTGAGGTTATCCATCCAGCCTTCGTTACACTGCCCATTCTGTGCATTACGGCAAGTACGAAACACAGAAAGGTGGTGGTTGGTTATTCCCCTCCCATAGGACTTCTCCATAGGATGGAGGTTGTGCTGGGGATGGATCAGGCCTGCTTTAGGGATGAGGTTGCTCCATGAGCTGGATGGCATGCTATGAATGAAACAAGAGTGTTGGTTAAAACAAACATGGGGCTGTGAAGTTGATTTTGCAACCTTAGCATGATACCAACAAACATATTTGCATGTAAATTTTAAGTAAGCAAAATTGATGAAAGGGGAAACAAGGAAAACAGTAACAAAAACCCCATGTAATGTGGAACCTCTCTTATCCCAACGTGCCCTCTCAGAAGCCTTCAGATCCACAGCACAGACTTCCATTGACAAAGCTCACAAATCCACCAGCATCATCAGCAGGTTGTTGGCTGTGGTGCCTTTTAAAATGTATACATGCTTTGTGCTCCACCTTTCAGTGCAGGTGTGAGCCTGTGGTGCCACATGGCTTGTGTGGGTGGCATCCATACGGCCCTTAGGCATCAGGTTTGTGGTGGTCTCCACCCTATGTCAGTATTCCTGGTTAGGGACCAGCTAACCCACTGCAGGTGCAAGCTGAGTTGGTGCAGCTGCAGGCAGTGGGACTGCTGGGTGAGGTTGCTGAGGAAGGCTGCCCTCAAGTGCAGTAGGGAGCTTGCTTTGCTCCATAATTACAAGCACAGAGAAATAAATTGCAGAGGGTGCCACTGTATTTCATGGCCTTCAAAAAAACCTAAACCCTTCCCTGCTCCTGTTCCTCCCCATTTCATGCTGTACTTCCCAGGCCTATTCTGCTACATCAAAAATTAGGACAAAATAATGTATTTTGCCTTTATATTCAGAGCACAAGTCACTTATGCCAGAGAATAATCTTACCATATAACACCATGATGCATTATCATTTATATTATTCAGCACTTGGAATAATGCAAAGCTTTTCTAGCACCATGCCGAACATGTCATTATCGCATCACGTCAGGGACCCATGCATTTTCCTGTGCCCCTCTGGATAATGCTTCCCAAGTTGCTACACTTGGATGACACATGGCTGCACATGCACGTGGGCTGGCTTCAAGGTGAATGTGACTAACCCTCAAACACTTGGAAATGAGCTCAATCTAAATCAGAGCTAACGTGGAGTGTCGCCAACAGACCACAATGATACTTGTCTTTCTAAGCTAAAAAAAACTTTCCCTATAGTGGGCACACTAAAAGTTGAGTATAAGTCCTGGGATAATAATATGAAGAAAGCTTTTATCAGTTTTTATCTCAGTAAACTAAATTGAAAAGGACAACTATTCCACCATCTCCTCTGCTGTGTCTCTGCGTGTCCTGCGTGGACTCACTTTACAAGCCCACAAAAATCTGCTGCCAGTCTATTCTTTGCAATGCTTAATCCAGCCTAAGAAATGGGCACCTTTGCTGTTAAACAGCAAGGACACACTATTGATCACAAGTGCCAGTGCTACACTTGTTAATAGATCCTCTTAAAATTGCTAACTGCAACAGCTTCAAGGCGTGGGTCTTGAACAACACCTAGAGACATGCAACAGAGATTCACTGAGTCTCTCCTAAGTAGCCTCTTTTCCCCTCTCCCAAAAAACACTTCATGTCCCCCGCTTCACGTTGAAGTGGGGATGGTAATACAACTTGTGGCAACTCAAGTGGCTGCTAGTTAAATCCACTTAATCCCATTTTCTTGCTGTAGTACACTTTAGGAGAGCAAGGAGGAGGTGGAAGAGTGGTTTATTTTGAATAGAAAGAGGAGGATCTTTCTTCAGTGTGACACAGAGGTCAGTAAAGATGTCTGCAGACCTTCACTTATCATATATGAGGGGACAAAAGTTATTAGTTCCTATTCTTTTTCCATGATGGCTTCAACCCCATAGTTCTCAATGGCACAAAGGAGTCAGAGAGCTCACCCCATTAATAGTTAACTCCAGCCTAGAGCCAAGCAGCCTCTGAAGCACTCTTAATCACTGCTTCTCACCAGCCCTCCAACCCAACAGAAACCTGATAGACTTGGCTGACACCATAATCTCAGAGCACACGGAGGTGAGATGCATGTCCTGTCACACGTTTCCTAGGATTTCTTCTGCAATGTCATTGAACCAAGGTCTGTCTGACCAGCCTGGTTCCCCCTCACTTGCTGCAAGCCCCACCAAGGCAGCACTGTTCTGCATACCACACACAACAGCCGGTAGTATCATGTAAGTAAAACCATCGTTACCTTCAGACCAGATGTCGACAGGTGTCACCATTGAGGCCTATGAACTTTTGTTTAGATGGAGGAGAAGCGTGGCTTCCCCAGCAGACCACCTGACTCCAAAACAGTGGCAGATTGAATCCATTAAAAACCACCATCACCTCACAGGCTTCATGTTAGAAATACTGTTGCCCACTACCTATTGGTTTCTCCTCCTCAGCGAATCGACATTGCAGCCACATGTGCCCAAACCTTAGGTTTCAGGACACAGATTAATATAAAAATATTCTGACAATGTATCTAATTATTAGTCTTACAGAACACTTTAGCAAGTTGAAGAAGCAATATTTTTTCAAGAGGTATGGTCAGGAAAAAACAACAACAGTACAGGAGGAACTGGTGTCAGTGATCCAACACAGCATTCTTTTCCTTTCAAAACAAAGAGCTCTAGAAACATACATGTAAAAGAAGAATTTTCAACAAGTATGCTTAGGTGTGGTTGTAGCAAATGTTTTCATATGCTTTTGACATATATTCTTAAAAGAAAAATAATCTTTTCTCACTGTGACTTTTACTTGCATAGCCACATTTTATGTTCTACAATAAAATAAAATGTAGAGAAAGAAGTGGATTCACTAAATAATCCATTTGCCTACTGAGCTTTTTAAAACAGTGGTAAGGCCCAGGGTGATGTGTATAAGAGCAGTTAGTTACTCTGGTAGGAAACACTATCCTGATTATCTTGCCTTCTGTTATTTGGATAGAATAGAAACATCCCCAGCAGTCACTTTTTTAGGACAAAAAATCCCACACAGCACTGCAATCTCAATTATATTGTTAACCCAATGCCATAAGAAGAAAATCTTTTATATGTTTCCTGACTGTAAGTATTTTAATGATTTAAACTAAGCTTGACTATGCTTTAAACTAAACGCATGGATATAAGCCAAGTGAATTTGCTAAGACAATGTTTCTTCCTTTAAGCACTGTAAGTTAAAACAAGGACTAGGCTATTGGGTAATGCTCTTTAATTGTTTTACAGCAACGTATTTTCATTCATAGCATCTAGCAGCATGCTGAATGCTCTTGGGTCTTGGAAAGGAAACTAAATTTCTTCAGCAAACATAACACTCTACTAAAGTCTTCATCAAATATGTAAAAGTTGCTGGCAAATTAAAGTTACTTGTGATCCTCTGAGAACTGTTTCACCCAAGAGCAAATAGTTTATCCTCAGGAAGGAGAAAACAAAACCTTTTTGATTACTGAGAGACGTTGCACTTTGCAACGGCAGCCATACAGTGTGACTGCAACCAGTGAAATTGCCCCGAATTATACACACTTCCCTGCTGTAAACTGCATTTTCACATTCCAGTGTTGCTCATACTCGCACATATACTTAACTGCACACACCTGCGCAGTCTCATTGGAGCCAACGATGTATAGCTCAGAAAGTAAAGTACCCCCACTAGTTATTTTCAGGATCAACACTTTAACCTAGACTTCTATTCCCTTTTTATTTGCTAGGAGAGAATCTACACCGTGATCTGTCTAACACATGGAAAAATGTCCATTGCTCAAGAGGCCATATCTCTCCTTCTACAATCTTTGGCACAGTCTTGGCAGTGTGTTTCCAAATAATGTACTTAGGGACTTGAAAAAAAACATTTAAAAAGCTGGATAACTTCCACAATGTGTGTTTCTGACCTGTGTGCACAGAACTGCATACCAACCGCAATCCCGGGAAGCTGTGGTACTGTGGCAGAGGGACAGAAGTGCCCCAAGACCTAAGACCCCTCCGAACACAACGCAGCTAATGCAGCAAAATATCCAACAAATAATTTCTCTGATATGTACAAAAAAAACCCCGTCACAAATCCAGAGTAAATATAACACTTCCCTATGTCAAATTTACTAGGGAGTAATTTACAACCACACACAAATAATCCATTGAAGACAGAGGAAACTTCTACGAAATTACAAAGCCCCACAATTTGCATAGGAATTCTTTCTAATTAAGAAAAGAAGATATAAGTTGTTTGTTATAAACATCAGCAGGCCTTGTGCAAATACGAAGGGCTCACAGCCGAGCTGAGTATTTGTTGAATCAAAGTGACTCGCCGGAGAGTTTTATTGGTACAGCTGTGGCGCATGCATTTTATCACACATGCTAATAATCCTGGTTATGGCACTAACATTTTAATCATTTGTTCTGTGGGCTTGTTTCTCAAACAATTAGCACTAATGAATGGCCAAAATACCTCGGATCATATATGTCTAATTGCAGTCAAGAGCGG
>NW_009970720.1:114144-136122 GCF_000747805.2 Chaetura pelagica
AGAGCGGTTATTGTCCGCATGTACATTTCAATTCACCTCTGGGGATAATGTTTGTTAATTGTATTTCTTTATATAGCAAGTGAAAAAAGGCTGTTCACTCAAAAAGGGACTAAGTGTTCTCTTCTTTCCCTTTGTTCCCACAAGAAGCTAAAGTCACTTCAAGAGGCACTTAATCCCATCATCCATGGTTACAATTGCCTTACAGCATCAATCAAAAAGAATCTGAAGTAAAATGATGCAGCTATATTGTGTAATTAAAAGCAATTCAGGTAGTTATTGCTTGGGGCATTTTCCAAGTCCAAATACTTAAAATGGCACTGCGGGGATGCTAAATACTGTAGTGTTTTAAATTTGGTCAACTACAGTATCTCACAGAGAAAGGGGAGGAATATGCAAAAAAAAAAAAAATCTCCTAGTGTGTATTGTAAAGCGAAAGAAAAGAGGAGGAATAGCTGACATTTGAAGTGACAAAATCTACAAGTCTCCATATAAAAGGGAAATAAAAATATCAAGAAGAGAGAAAAGGAGAGGAAAAAGAAAGGGATGGCAGTTTTCAAGGAAAAGAAATTCCTTGCAATTGTTAAAAAGTTAACATGTGAAAAAATGCTAAGGTTTTCTAGCATGGAAAACAAAAGCTCATGTCACAAGCTTTACCATCAGAATACAGGGCCCTGAAACCTTAGTGCGGTAAACTGAGCAGTTCTTCTTTGGGGGGAAAAAAAAACCACAAAAAAAGAAAAGAAAAAAAAAAAGAAAAAAGAAAGAAAAAAAAATACTTAAGTTAAAAGAGAAGAGCTATGATATTTACTTTTGAAAAAAGTCAGAACTTCAGGAAGGTACTTTACCTAACAACTACCACTAACCCTGATCCAGTTAAGCTAAAATTAAAACTGGGGGGTTATCAACATATAAAATGCCCAGCTTTACATTTTGATTTCTTCCTTTGTTCCAGAGCCACTACAGTAATTTCCCTGACCCTCCAAAAACTAATTAAGAAACCCCCCAAACCTAACCCCTTGCCAGGGTATGCAGAAGCCACCAGCTCTTGTGGTTTGAGATCTCCTGACAAGCAGCTTTTCTTCACAGTCAAAGCGCACTGGAAGAAGCTTTGTCTGATTTGAAACTTTCTCCCCCCCGCCCCGTATGGCTGATAGGACCTCACACTGATCTAACACGGAGATTGATTCCCCTGAAGCTGATGAGAGTCATACAGGTATAAAATTAGACCTTGTCCCTCAAGTTTGAAGAAGGGGAAAGAATAAACCCTAACCCTTTCACGGCATTCTTAGGGAGACAGATAGTCTGCACTGGACCCAGCCTTGTGGACTGAGTGCGGTGGGCTGAGAAACGCTCACAGAAACTCCATGAATTAAGAAATTTAACCCCCTGTAACAACCAGCTTTGGATATCAATAGGGACAGATTGGAGGGGGTTGCTCCTGAGAGTGGTTGCCTGCTGGAAAAACTGCAGTGAGGAGAAATGAAAAGGAGCTTCCAAGTGACCTTTAGCAAGCGCTTGCTCCAACTGATCAGGACACATTGCATTGTAGCCAAAAAATAGAGAGGGGAACCAAATGGGGAAGGAGAGCCCTGCTGTTAAAAAAAAAACCAACAAAAAAACATGATGCAGAGGAGTGTGAGTGGAAGAAAGCAATTTAGGGCTTAAACAGAAACAGTACCAAATCCAAAGTTGCTGGCAAGTAACTTTAGGAAAAATATGTATCTTTGGCTGCTATTTATAATTTTTGCCTATCTCCAGTAAATCAGTGTAAGTCATATAACTGGACACTAGAGCCTTTCCAAGGAAAAGATCGAATGGAAACCAGGAATGTACTGACAAAGGCTTAAAACCATGGATCTGTGAGCCATAAAATGATAAAAGGCTATCATAGGTTAAATAGTTAACCAAACTTTCTCCTCCCACTAGAATTAAACATAAAAAAAGGAAAAAGAAAAAAAAAAAAAAAAAAAAAAGAGAAAAAAAAAAAAAAGACCTTTTATTTACCCCACCATGTTCTTTCAACTACATTTGACCCTGTTGTTTTGGTTCATTCCGAGCTCTACCATGCCTTGAATTGCTTTGACTGAAGATCAGGGGTTTTTTTTCTTCTCAGTTCAAAATGGCCAAATTAGAGAGTGGAGACAAAAAAACCCCAACAAACCCAACAAAAAATACCACCCCACAACCCCCCAAACAAACAAAAAGACCACTGACTTTTTATATTACTAACCTCTTCTGTTTTCAGTACAGCAAAAATAGTTTGATTTTAAGGAAAAGGAAAGTGCTACTGTTCTTCGATTTAATAAGGGAGTTTTTAACGAGATTTAAGCAGTGGCTCAGGGGGACACAGGCTACTGCCTCCTACTAATGGCAACAGGCTGCTTCTCTCAGGCAGCCTGTGTGTGTGTGTTTGCTATCAGCCGAGGTTAATTGGTGTCCTGTCTTGGGGAGCTTTAACATACGTGACATCCAGTCGAGGGTTCACTCCCTTCCTCATGGCATGGATAACTCTGAATTACTCATCCTGCCCATAAAGTATTCCCGAGTTGAGTAGAGCCTCGCTTTGCTTCTACCATTAGTAAAGTTTCTGCTTCCTTGGGATGCTTTCTGCTGCTTAATCAAACCCATATCAAGGCAATGGAAAAGCACTCTGTGACACATGTGCTTTGCTACGTTAACCAAATTAGGGTGTAGTT
This sequence comes from Chaetura pelagica, assembly GCF_000747805.2. Classification (NCBI taxonomy): domain Eukaryota; kingdom Metazoa; phylum Chordata; class Aves; order Apodiformes; family Apodidae; genus Chaetura; species Chaetura pelagica. The sequence continues at coordinate 116,841 of NW_009970720.1, forward strand.
AAGATAACAATTAACCTCCCTGTCTTCCTAAATATAGATAAATAAAAAACGCTATATACAAACAGTTTTGAAGTTCTAATTTCTGTAAGTAAATTTTAAGTGCTTTCATGTACTTAACTGCTGTTGTGTCTATGTTGCATTTTTAAAATCTACAACACTGGAAAGAGATTTTGTAAAAATGTGTTTAGCTCTTTGTTTTCCCAATAGAAGCTTTTGCAGAACACCTTTTTTACAGAATTGCAACTACCAGCTGCAACAGAAAATTACAACACAAAACCATCCCACATCAGAGGTGAAGACTCAACACCACATCGAGGTTTATAAAGGAGTACACATAAAACTAGCTTTTAACATGTGTGTTGAGAAGTAAGAAGAAATTGCTTTGGATTTATGACATTGATATATGATAAGTTTTGGGTTATTTCTGTTGTGTACAAACCACTAGGCTGTGCAACTCAATGCTTCTGGGGTCAAGCACCTTCCAGTTCAGGCAGAAGATCAGGCACATATCACTAACAAGCTGTCCTCGGAGCTTCCCAGGCCAAACTCTGTCTTAGGAAGTGAATATATGAAAACCACAAACATGTAATGTTTGCACTTTCATAGTCAGACCCATGTTGGTGGTCTCTGCAGAAAAGGTGAACTTTGAGGAGTCTCTTTATGGCTGCAAAGCCACTCTTGCCTCTTCCAGTTCTCCCCTCCAGTTCACTGTCAAGCACTTCCCTTCCTGCTAATTCTGCCCCAATGTGTTTTCACACACACCAACACTGCACTCATGCATGTCTCTATGTACACTTACACAAAAACTGATAAGAATGTTTGGACAGAATTTCTTTTCTCAGTGAATGTGTTTTCCCCCTCTTTCCTTCCCTGTTTCCCCCAGCACCGGTGCCCACACCAGGGTAAAGGGAGCATTCCCAGCACTGAGCTCTTGCAGCTCCTGCCACCGATCCAGCTGTGTGCGTGCAAGGTCAAGATCGAGTCCAGGATTTGAAAATTCAGTGCTAATTACTGTGATTACAGTCCGAGTCCCAAACAGCTAAAGCCTCCTGAGCTGTTTAGAGCAGGCTGCTAACGAGTTATATGTAAAATAAAAAACAGGCACTTGATAAAGTCAGAATCAATAAAGTGCCATTCCTGCCTGTTAAATGACCTTGCAGTAACACAGAGCTACTATGTTCACCAGAGCCTACGCAGGTTAGATATCCATATCCACACAGCAAGAGAGAAAAGGAAAATGGTACAGTCCCTAAAATTGGTTCTGATTTACATCTGAGTTAAAATAAAATTACACTAAAAATGTGACTGAGAACACTTAGCAGAAGGAAATTAATGGCAGGTCAATATACTGGTGCTGCAGAAGTTACAAGAAAGAAGAAATCAGTCACCCACTTTAGGTCGTACAGAATTTTTTATTTTTTATGACCAATTCTCTTCTCTGTAATTTTGGTTATGATATTCTTGGGGATATTTTACCAATTGAATTTCCCTTCATGCTTCTGAGAATTTTTCACTAAACAGGCCATATTTTATCTTGATTTGCAATTTACGGCAGTCTACACTTAGCCGAAGCACAAACAGCTTGACAATTCCTGTACTTAGAAATGTATGTAAATTATGCTACTAAATAAAGCACAGACATTTTTACTACTTAGGAAAAACAAAACAATATTGCAGTCTTCTCTGCACTTTGAGATTGCTCCTGTAAACCCACTCGAGCATGTGCTTAGCCCAGAGAAATCAAAAGGACTAGTCATAGACTTAAAATTAACCATGTGCTTAAGTGCCTGCAGGACTGGGGATTAATTTGGGATTATGAAACTGTTCCATTTCCATGTGTTATTAGGCTATACGTGGGCCAACCTGCTATTTTCAGGTTTTGGCACAGAGACTTGTGCAAAATTGAGACTTGGATGCATGCAGATGCAATCCAGCTGGTGAATATCCTTTAAACAATACAAAGATATTCTATCTCAGCTAGGATAAAAAAAAACAATTGCATGAAATTTTCAGAATAAGATTAAAAGCAAAGATATGATTTATGTTTACACAAGTGTTGTTTTGCAAAAGAATTATTATGAAGAAGTATGATTTTGTATTAAATTGAACTTTTCCAGAATGGTTTCTGTGCCAAATAACTGATCAGCGAAGAGTAATTTAGCAAGAAAATTAGGAAATATGTAACCACTGAGGACCGGAATTATAAAACTAAAAGGCACTGCAATTACATTAAAATAAAAATAAATAAATAATGCAATTACATCAAAGCTGATGCAATATGACAGGGGTAAAAAAAAAAATAAAAAATGAACACACAATGCTATTAGTTCAACAGAAAGTGTAGCTGTGCTAATTGAAAACCAGCCGCTCTCTGTTTTTGAATACCAGCCTGGCGGAAATTTAAAAATATTTCCTAAATGAATGATAAAGAAGAATGCTTGCAAATCCCACAGTGCTCTAGGTAACACTTAACTTTAAAAATGTCCACAGGCAGAAATACTACCCCGCAGTATGGCTCAGGATGGCACAAACAAGCATCTGTGTTTATTTTTTAACTAGTCAGATTTATAAGAGCAATGAAATCCCTACATAAGCATTTTATATTGACCTGATATGGACTTACTGTTTTAACCAGCTTTTTAACTAACTCCACAAGTTAATAAAGGCAACTACATGAATTCTTACTGCCTATACTTTAAGATAAGAAAAACATTCATTAAGCAATATCCAGACTGTTTTAATTATAGGAATATCACTCTTATTTGTAGTATAATGTTCGTTAAGTACAGTATAACATTTTCTTAAAATGCCCCAGAGGCAGTAAAACTCTTGATTAGCTATTAAAAAAAAAAATCTCCCTTAACTTCAATCACAGGAGTTAATGCCTACTGCAATGAAATTCCAGTACTTTTAATCATACAAAAATGTCATATGTAAATCTTATTAACCATGAAAACATTATGTAAGATCAAATTAATTTTCTGTGCTGCTATCACTACTCAATGTTGGCAAAATGTAGGAATATTTCTATGACAGTTGTGGTAGTAACAATAATATGCCCAGCCCTATTTCCTTTGAGAATGAAATCAGCTGAAAACCAGATCTTATTTTATTAATTTCAAAAGACAGCAGGGAATGCCCCAAAAATCTGACTTCTATATTTTCTCGGCTTTTGACTATGACACTGTTCAATTATCCAAAGTTAAAACATACAAAACAAATAGCAGTGCTGGGATTAAATAACCTTATAGAGACTGCAGAACTTTCTTGTTCTCCAGTAAATCAACACCTGGCAAAGCTTTATTATCCAATAATAAAATTTCCTTTTCCTTCTGCCTTTCATTATGTCAAAATAATTAATATTATTACTGATTTTGTACAGATGAAACACCTACATTTTCTTCAGTATTTATCCTATATCTGCCCATTATTCCAAGTATCCCCATAACAAACAAAAAAACCCTTTTCTTTTTTTGTTCGCTAACAACACCAAGGATTAGAAAAATAATGAACAACATGATGCATTAAAAATTGCAACATTTTAAAGTGCACAATGAAATACAATTTTCTGGGTTTTGTATCTCTGATTTTGTATTTCCAAGCTTTTCTTTGCAACAGTCAAAGCCAGAAATTCTCTTTAAAAGTGAAAAAAAAAAATAAAAAAAATTAAAGGTGACATTTTAGGAAGCCAGGCTTAAGGAAATACCAAATATTGTGAAACTAATGATAAAAAGGTGACAGCTGTGAATTAACTTTGATCTTCCACACAAACAGCTGAAGGATATCTTTATTACATGGAAGCAGGCATGTCAATCCCCAACTCAGCAGCAGCCCTCTGCAATTCTCTCCTTGCTAGGGTCAGTAAACTAAAAATGGCAGTTTTAGTGCCCACCAGCCTTTTCAGGCTCAGCACCCCACTAGCCACTTAGTTCCCCTTAGTGGGTGATACTTCTACACAGTGCTACCAAGGAAGGGACAAATCCCTCACCCAACTGAGCTGGTGGGTCTGGTCCAGCCGCCCTGTGGGTGCATATTTGGGGTATGTGTTCCAAGTCCCAGGTGCACCCCTCAAGGGGAGACTCAGCCATAACCCTCCTCCTGACTCAGGTGGTTCATTAAACACCTTGAGGAGGTGACCATGCTTGGAGGTGATGAACCTCACCTTGGGGTGTCCACAGTGAGGAGCAAATTTAGAGGAGCACATGGGTTAAATCATCACAGCCCATCCTACCAAGGATGAACTTTGCTGTGTAGGCAATCTCAAAGACCATAAAGGTGCCAAACCTACGAGGGCACGTAATGTGAATGGGTGATGGAGGAAAAATGTTGCCAAGAGACATATTTTAATACTAAATCTAGAAGCCTGTTGTAGAAAAACCCATTTCTAAGCTACTTTTATCATTTAATTATCTCTAAACATTTTCACAGAACTCTTCAGATCAGCTTTGCCACATCCCAGGAGACTCAGAAACTGGTCACAAACCCATGATTTCCACCTCCCAGTTGCAGGCATTCCAGATAGTCCCACTTGATGGTCAGGCAGCCACTGATGTGGGCACCTTATGCAGGTTGGAATTTTAAAAATCATCATTATCAAGAGACAGGGCGAAAATCAACTTCTCTGCAAAACAATATGATTTTATGCTCACACACACACACACACAAGTCAAATTATCAGCTAACAGCCACTCTTGGGGCACTGAGAGCACCTGACAGGCCTTGTTCCGTAAAAGTGCAAGTGCAAGCGCTCTTATTACACTCTCTGTGGGAGTTTCTTATCTGTGTTTCCCAGGTGAGATTACTTGCACAGTTATGGTTGCTACAGCATGAATTTACCGTGGCTGGTAAACACATGAGAAAGCCAACTGAAACTTAGGTAAAGCTCAAGAATCAAAGCTGCTATCCTCCCCAGTGGCCTTGTTTAACAGGTGCTTCTTTTACCTCAAATACTTCAGTTTCATTAAATGTGGACTTCCTACCCCCCTGCATCTCAACACACATCAACATCTTTGATCCTCCTCCTTCAAAATAAAATTTTAGACACCAGTTCTGTTATTGATGGCTGCCTAGTGGGGAGGGAAGAGCTGGACATGGCTGGGAAAGAAAGGAAGAGAAAAGCAGGAGAAAGGGTCACCAAGCACTTGCTTGTGAGCACCATGAATGAGAAATTTTTCCAGACTGCCCCAGTTTAAAAGTGAGGAATTTTCTTTCTCTGAATTCTCTACACAGGGTGTTCAATATCTATTTTTAAATAAGTGAAGAAGAAAAATACACTGCCTTCCTTGCAACCTGCACAAATAAAGAAAATGGCTTTTATTTCATAATGATTACATACGATATATAAGCAAAAGTCCTGGATTACATGAAAATACAATCTATAATCAGAAATAGGATTAGGTCTGTTTCCATATAACAGTTTTTACAACATTTAAATGAGCAGCTGTGTTTCTCTAAGTAAATGTTATAGCACTACACATCTTTATAAAAGCTGAACAATTTACATACTCTTTGAGCTCATTGATACCTAACTTCGTGGAAAAAAAAGCTCCCTGTGAAAATACATAAAGGCATCACATTGTTTTCCTTCAAGTCTTCTTTAACAACCTCTGTCATGAACATAGGTTCAGACTTAAGGAAATGAGATAAATGAGATAATGACATACGTCTTTTATCCTGCACTGGATAAAGAGAAAATATGTTCCATTACTGTAACTGCCTACATTTTTTTGTTCAGGTATCATTTTAGACATACTTTAGTCCAAAGGTGAAAAAATAAAATTAAGATACATTTTAATTCTGAAGAACATGTCAGTAATCTGTGCTAATATAAACAAAGTACTTATCTCAAAGCTGAGGTTGTATTTATGGATGTTGGATGGTTCAAGGCATCAATTTTAGTTACACATCTCCCCTTCTTTCACATCATCTCTTACCCTGATGACAGGAAGAATGTTATGGTTGTTTCAGTTTTTATCTTCCTGAATAACAGTTTAGTTGAGGTAGTGTCTCAGTAATGGCAAAATTTGTTGTCAGACACAAGCACCAGATGCACTGGGAAAAAATGGTGGCATATCCACTCTTTTCTGAGAACACATCCAGCCCACAAAGCCTTTCCTCCATTTTTGAGTCATTTGAGTTTAAAAGAGAAAATGCAAAATAACAACCTCACCAGCTCTGGGTGGAAGTGAAAACAAAATGTGAGACATGGGACAGACAGTATGATATCCCCACTCTTAAAGGTAAGGTTTGTTTTTGACTTGCAGCGACAATAGTCAGAGGTGAATATTCATTTATATGTGCACATGCTTATGTTTCTATATTTATGTGCCTGTATGTATATCTACGTATACTAAGTATTTATTTGTGCACATATAAATGTACATGTATGTACACATGCATGTGTATAAAAAGACTCAATGTGGCATAGTACAACCGTAGCATGTACCAATCAAAAGCAGGAAAAAAAAATTATTCTCCATAAATCTAAGAAATAATAAAATGGGGGGTTTTTTTCACTGTTTTTAGTCTCAAATGGTCCTCATACTTTGCTGGAATAAACTGCCTTTTTCTGTATCTCCAGCAACAATATTAGGGTGGGAACTCTCCAATGAAATCCAAAGTCTTCTTAGGACCCCATATACACGAAACAGAAGGTTATTCCATCACTAGTTATCGATGACAGGGCCTTGCTTTTGCAATGCTTGCGGTCTTTGCATCATACACTTTACATCCGCACACCGAGGGCATCCTGCATATCTTGCAAGCACGAGTGTGACCCTGCAGATTTACAGCAGCTATGGACTGCAGGCATATCTCAGTGAGCCAAAGCAGCTCTGCCCCTAGCATTACTGCTTCCTATCTTTGCTAAACCTCTGCCAGAGCAAAGCAAGCAACATGCTATTTCACACAAGCGACACTCCTTCCATTTCATCTCTTGGACCTCCATATTTTTAGCCATTAAAATGTAGGAGAACAATTTAACATCTTCCTTTCCTTGTCCCTGCTCAAATTATTTTGGTGGGCAAGGGGGGAATTTATGGGCTGTTTCATCAATACTCCACTACTATATGATAATAGGTGGGAAGAAAGACAACTTTTTGGCAAAAATAGCCATTTATAACGGTAGCCAGAGGCACTAAACTGGGCTGCAAAAGGGAGGGAAATAACTAATTTCTTTTTTACCTTTTGAGAAGCAGCAGGACAAGGGTGGGCATTCCTTTACCATGATGATCTTAAGGGTCTTTTCCAGTCAAAAGTATTCTATGGGCTGTTCTCCACCCCGCTGCTGAGGCTGCATGGTTCCTGTGCCCAGGCTGGGCTGTGAAAACCACAGCTGAGCAAAACAGATTCAAGAGCCCTGTAGAAACAGTGAAGAAAGGCATGTTCCTGGGAAGACTTCCATGCCCATCTTAGATAGCTGGACCTGAATGGATATGCACTTAGGCTATTTGTATGACTTTGGAATAGCTGAAAGGTCATTACCACACTGCCAGTGCTAGTGCTGTGTTTAAAATTTTATTTGGCTATTTATTACAACTGTCTCTTTGGAGGTAATGTTGTTCCATTGCTGGACATTCCCAATGCTCTAGAAGGTAAATCCCAGCATTGAGCACAGTCAAAGAAAAAAAAACTGGCGCAATCTGTCCTGAAACAAATACAGTTTTGCTTTCAACAAATACAGTTACATTTGGGGGTCTTATAAAGATACTTTGCTTAGGTTCCTGTACTAAGCAGATACAATGTAAATTGTTTTCCCACAATGATAACAGTCATGCCTGCTAACTTGAGTATTTCAAGGATGTTGCTAGTTTTGATCCACAAAAATTATATAAATACTTTTAGGTACATTTATCCATGCTTCAGGAGCTTAGATTAGTTAGAAAAATAAATAACAAGTAGTTAAGTTTTATGTGATTTAATATATACTAGTCTTAAAATATTCTGGTTTATTGTTTTCTAACCTCTGGAAAAATGCTGCCTACTATGAAGAAAACAAACAGAAGACCAAGATGCCTTGAATTATGGAGCAGCATAGATACCAGACCCTGGAGAGATAAGTGAGGCTTCAGTATGTTGATTACTCTGTTACTCAACTAGATGTGTACCTCTTGGTTCAAAATACACTTTTATTACTCTCTACACCTTTTCCATTGCTCGGAAACCAGCAACCAACAAACCAATATTTACTCTAGCAGAAGGAGTTTTAGGGTGGCTTTGAATGCAGTGGAAAGAGGAGTCACAGATGGGAAGTCAAAGATGAGAAGTGCGGGGGTGTGAGGGAGGAAGCAAAAAAGAGACAGCAGGATCTTGATTCAGCAAAGTAGCTGAGCACAATGTGAAGAGTCTGAGGAGTCTAATAGTGTCACTTGACCAAGCACCTTCTTGAATCAGAGCCTGGTTCAGGAGCCTTCCAGTCAAAGCCTAGGGAAGAAGCCGTGTAAACCACACATAACAAGCGGTAGCTCGGCATGCAGAACAGAAATTCGGTGGGAACTTTGATGCCAACACCAGAAGTTCTTCTGAAACATCATAACCGACCTGTTACCTCACTTTGCAGAGAAAGCAGAAAAATGTTTCTACTTGCCCTACACACTCTTTTCCTGCATACAAGTGATCATTTTAATGTAGGTCTCTACATTGTTTTGCCAGCATTTAACACTGCATAAAAATAAAATAACTTCAGCTCCCTGCGATGCAGCATGAGCGACTGAACTTCCCTTTAGTAGCCAGAAATGCATCCATTAAATGTGTGAAATGCTAAAGGTAACAGCATCCAACAACAGAAAATGAGGCAAAAGGAATTTAGACCAACCTCAGGAACCAGTTTGCCAAAATTATGGGTGGATGCTAGGGGAAAAGGACAAGTAATACAGGGACAGATGGCTAAGCAAAAACAAAAGCCATTATCTAAAACCTGGCTAAGGAAAGCTTAGCAACTGATTGTTTAACAGAAGCAATTAAAAAGCTTGATTAAATATAGTACTATCAATAGTCTGTGTTCTAAGGAATTAGAAAACGCTGGACTTGCTGCCATTTGTGGCAGTATTAATATTAAATACTTGCTGTGCTCACGTTATAAATACTAAGGTGCACACATTTTATACATAATGGGCATTTCTTATCCCTATTCAAGCTCTAGACCGATAATCAAAGCTTTAGTGACTTGTCAAGTCTTAGAAAACTGCAACAGGGCTCTGCAAGCAGTCTGCTACTCAGGAGATCTTGCTGAAGTATGACAGCCTTCCCCTGCCTTCTTGATTCCAGCCCCCCCAACACATGCATGCATATAGTCCTGGAAAACCGTAGTAGGATGAGAAGGCTTTGGCCATGTCCCCACAGGATTGAGGGTTACTCCAGAAGAGCAGCAGCACTTTCTGAAGGTGCCCCACCTGCACCACCATGGCTGGTGGCAACCATGGATCGAGACTAGAGAGAAAAGCATGGGAAGTGGCCAAAGTGGCACAAAGCAGATACATCTTCTCATCATACCAGGGTAAGGACATGCAACCTCTGGCAACCCTATGGGAGGCTGTTGCATAGGCTAGCGTAGCTCTGACAGCCCCCTGGCATCAGGTCGAGTCCTGGGCATCCTGCAGTGCTCTCATGAAGCCCACATAAAGCTGCAGCTGTGGGAGATGCTACTGCTGTCCATGCTGAGAGCAGGCACATGTATTGCACAGTTCAATCCCTCTGCCCCATACACTGGAGAATTAACTCCAAATGAAATGTCTGAATCACTGCCTGCAGCCCCAGTATGAGCACTGCTCTCTCAAGGCAGCATGGCATGAAAAGTTGCACAAGTCATGCAATGTAGCCTTCTGTCAGCTATACATAGCCCAAAATTATGGCTGAACCTGTCTGCCATCACTGCCTCATAGGAACAGTCTGATCCAACAGGCCTTATTCATACAAGCAAGTGATGTTTAGTTCTTTTTCCATACTTTCCTAGTACTTTAATTATTTTAGTAACTAGTTGACATGCATTGTTTCAATGTACCGGATCTCCAGGGTGGCACCATCAGTTTGCAATAAGGGTTTCTTTAAGGAAAGAAACAGCTTCTTAATTTTTTTATTTAAAAAAGTTAATAATTACAGGAACACTAACAGTGTTGCTATAGTTACGACTATATCAGCCTTTCATTTACAACTCCCCGTTTTCAAGGGTCAATAACTCAGTTGTCAAAAATCCCACTGGGCGGAAGCCTGACACACATCTTAGACATACATTGAACAAATGCATAAATAAAAATAATCTGTTTCACACTTGTGAACATCTTGATTCAAATCAGTCTTTATGGATGATATTTTGAGCATTTAACAGTAGTGGGGTTTTTTATACATACTTTTTTGGCAGACAGATCACCTTTTAGGTGGTTTTGCCTGCTGCCACAGGGAAAGGAGGAAGAGCCACCGCTTTCTCCTCCAGCCATTTCATTCCCCACCACCAGAAAGGAAGCAATTCTGGACCTGCCCGCTACACTCCCAACAAAACTTCCTGAGGATTTTTTAGGCACAAAAGCTTGACGCGCATGTGCAGCAGCTGGATTACCACAATAGACCACATCAAGTGAGTAAACCGAAAACTAAGAAGGATTTACACAATGACCATAGTGGCTCCCTGGGAGCCGTTACGGTCTATCAGGTCAAAAATCCACTTTTTAAAGAGAGCCTAAATATGTGTATACCCAACAGGGCCTTGAGTCTCCAGAGCGACTAGCACACACATTTTCAAAATGAGCCAGGGAAGAGAAGGGAGATTACACCAAACAACGTAAAGAGGAATTTTTTTTTTACAAGGAATAAAATATATATCATGCAAATTCTGAAGACCTGTATTTAAAGAGAAAAAAATCTAAGATTAGCTGAGAAATAGGATGTAATGTGATTTCTTAATTGACAAAAACAGGTCCTTTTATTTTTTTTTTAGTGCTGTTTTTTTTTTTTTTTAATGAAAATTCAATGAAAAAGGAAATTTCCCACAAAACCAAATAAATTTTAAAAATAAAAGTTACGTTTCACAAGATATAGAAATAATGCAATTGCAGCCGGGTTCTGAGTTTCAGTTCTGCTGCATTTCAAGTCTCCGGCCACGGCACAAGTTAATAACACAGCTGAGCTTTGGCTTTCTTTACTTCTCTCCCATTGTGTCAGAAAATGAACAAGTTATTCGAGACAGTAATTTTCCCTTAAAAGTCACCTCTATTTTTTCCAAAGAGAAATCTGCAATAAATCATCAGCCTACTTACTTTTTCTTCTTCCCCTTCCTTTACATGCCATATTTGTTCCTGCAGCAAACCTGTAAGAGAACACTTTCTCTCTATGACCTGAGATAACGGTAATGTTGAAAGAATGGCCTCACTTGTCAAAGATTAGAGGGCTGTCTGCAGCCTACACTCCTCTTTACTAGAGCCAAATAGGCCCAATAAATGCTAATACTCAGCATGACGCATCCAGAATGTTAAGCCTCAACACTGACTAAGAAGAAAGTATCACAAATTTACTGAAATTATCTATAGCACAATAGAGGAGAGAAGGAATTAATCAAAGTCTCTCTCTTAATGCAATGCTTGATTGAACTATCCCAATCCCTTTTTAAATAGGATAACCTAGTGGCAAGTGACCCCAATGACACATCCTAGAGAGGTACACAAGTACCACTTGTTCGATTTTTTTTCTTTTATGACCTCATTAAGAAGGATTTTGAAGATTGTTCCTGAATATGAGAACAAAGTGTCTCAAGATATCTCTGGCTTTTCATGTCTTTAGTGTTTTGCCATTGAAATGGCTTTTGAACCAGTGTTTATAAACTAAGCATGTGCACAGGCATTAAAAATTAAATTGACAAAAGCTACTTTTGCTTAAATGCAAAGACTAGCTAAGTCTCCAAGAAACAAGAAAGTTTTGCCAAGACGAACTCATGATCGCATCTCTCCCCCACCCCATTCTCCCTCTCTCTCCTTCCCTGTTATAGACCCCATTAATTAGGTTTGGCGGCAGTTTTCCCTTCCTTATCAGAGAAGAGAGAGTCTGCCAAATCTGTGAGTGTGAAAATACTCCATCGCCAGTAACATTTTTTCCTAAGTGTTTGTTGATTCCATGCTTGGATTTAATATTGAGGATTCTATTTTATAACCAGAAACAAACAAACAGATTTATAACTGAAGACTGAAAGGCAAACAGCAAAAAAAAGCAAGCCAAGTACTGAACCTAAATGTAGCATTTTTATTGACTTCTTAGAAACCAAATAACCTGGCATATTAGTGTGTGCATTCTGCAACAGACATTCAGCCCCATTGTACTACTTAGAAGAGAATAAAAAGAAACCCTACTGTTTGAAATCCAGCGGAACATCCCCACAACAGAGCACAACTGTTCCCTCATGCATGAATGGGAAGGAGATGAAAGAAAAGATGGACTTCTGAGGTACAGCAAAAAACAAAGACAACAAAAGTGCTGATCATGAGGGAATGACACAACTCATTGCTGCAAAAAGGATGAGAGAAAGGAGCTCAAACAATGGTGCAGACAGCTAAGTGACATGTAGAAGAATTGAAAAATCTACAGAAGTGTCTTTTCTTTCCACACTTGATGAGAAACAATTAAATGTTGGTACATCTGTCATAAAAAAGATAATTGAAACCTGTTACCATGATTATAGATGGTAACTTCACTACCAAAACTGTAACTGTCCAATTAAATGTTGCCCCCTCTGTTATCTACACCACTTGTTAAAATGAAAAAAAAAATAATCCCAAACAGCCTTTAATGCTTGTGATGATTTACCACCAGTATAGCTGTTACAAGCCATAGAGCTGAACTGGCACGTTTTATAAGGTAGATGCTTAGACTCTAGGGTACCTACGTCTATTTGTACACACACAGATGGGGAAGGCAGGCACACATGGGTGCACGCAGGCTCACATGCGTGAGCGCATGCATTCATGCACACGCTCTCCCCTACCCACCAGTGAGGATGAATTTTGCAAACAGCTGAGGTTTTCGACAAGGAATCAAAAAAAACACAAGTAGTTGCCAGAAGCCTCACTAGGTGTTTACTCCCCTGAAGGTCCACCAGCCTGCGAGAACAATGCTGAGCTAAACTAATCCACTGACTGTTGCTACTTGCTTGATAACATGCAACATCCCACAAAACTGCAAAGCAGTTATTGACCCTGTCAGAATACCTGATTAATGGATAAACGCTGTAATTGATTAGCAAAGAAGTGTGAATTAAAACAGAATACAGCATCAATAATGAGCCACTGACAAAAGGTAGCTGACATAAAATGTAAAATGGTAGCCTGAAGCCATATCTCATCAAAGACATGCATTTCTTAAAACCAGAAGAAAACACCACCCCCCCAAAAAAAAACCACCAACATCCCAACCCCACAAGCACAGTGTCCTGTTCTCTGCATTCTTCAGGCTTTTCTCTTGGTAATGATTAAACCACCAGCAAAATGTTATGGGAACTACTTGTGAATCCACCTTCATACATCAAGCCCTGCAAGGCAGTTAAATGACTCCATTATCCACCAGGCTTCTCTGCTCTTAAAGAAATGTGCTGCTCTCCATTTTATCCCAGTGAGATTTGATTTTGAAGAGGTTCCAGGCACAGCCAAGGCTGCCTTCAGTGGGGAGCATGGGCAAATCCCCCCAATTGTAGGTAAATGAGGGAGCCCCACAACAGTGTCACACCAAGGAGACAACTTAGAGTCACAATCATCACATTGTTAGACTTGTTTTCCATTTCCTTAAGGGCCTTAGGAGGCCAAATGATCCCACTTTTGTTCCTTTTTCTATCCAATTTAATCCTACTCTAAGGCCCTACATTATGCCTGACATTATATGAAATAGATTATACAGATTTTATATAGCACCCACAAACATGCATGTGATGCTTTCTGCTGCAGGAAAGTGATTTTAATAATGCAGTGTCAAAAGCACTGAGTTGCCTCTTTTCTTGGCACCTGTATTGGTCTTCCCATTATTTAGGCACCACATATTACTCTGTGCATTAGGCAAGTTGACACACCTAATGTAAGGCCATCAAACGTACCAAAGCTGTCCTGATACAGGCAGAAGGAAACATTAGCTTGAGTAGACCACTTAATGCAATTACATTGCTCTGACTTCCCTGACCTAACTCACTCAGAAGTAATTTAAGCATTTCTATAGACATTGCAGTGTATCAAGCAAACATAGTCTCGGCTCAAAATGGTTGATGCTACAGGGTAAATCTTTTGGAAGTGTCTGTGTGTCCTTTCCTCCCCTTAAGCTAAAAGCCAGAAGTTGTTAAACCAAAGATACTTGCTTGGCCAAAATACAACTAATGAAAATCAAGAGAATGGCATTACTGTCTTGCAATAATTCTCTCTAAATTGTCTTTAAGTTGATTCTGTCAATTTGATGTCCATTTTACATTCCTCTGTAAAACATAATGTAACAGTTCTACAAGCTCACAGATACATATTGAGAGACACAGTCCTTTGGAAATCCATATATTTTGGAATTTTTTAAATTTTTTTTCAATTAGATAACCATGATACTTATTTTGGCTGCAGAATGATTTTTCTGCTTCCCTAGCTGCTTCAGAACTGCTCCAGGTACCATGACCTTTTCAGTGGCATCATGACTTTCTAAGTTAAAAATATTTCCTGACTCAGGAGTAGATTTCATCCTACCAAGCATATTTAAAACATTACTTGTGCAGATGATCCCTGCTGTCAGCCAAGAGAATCAGGTATTTCCAAAGAACAAGTAATCTAGCAGGCAAGCTTGGCATCTTTGTGTTGGATTACTTGCCTTCTAGATACACCTCTCTCCCCTTACGAGCTGTAGAAGTTACCCAAACAACTTGCACTTTAAAAGCTACAACAACATCACAAGGACTCTGTCTTAGTAATTTAAAATAATTGCAATTAAGGAGGCTTTTAACCCTTCCTATTGTATTGCAGTGTTCCCCATTCTCAGCAGCTCTTTGTGAGGACCAGGGATGGAAAAATGAAGTGTGCTCTGATGGGCCCCCACCCCACTGCAGAACAGCTCCAGTCCAGGATAAGCCCCCTCTCACAGGCACTCTTTTGTACTAAAATATGGAGGAGGGACAGGTCACTGTGTATGTGAAAAATGTCCCAGGGAAGGGAAGCCTGCATCCCCCCTGTTGCCCAGGCTCAGAGATCCTGTTCTCCAGGCTACCAGGTATTTTGGGGAAGGCTGGGGTGTAGGTAACATTTTGGTCAGATAAACAGTCATTGGTATTTCTTTCTTGCTCAGTTTCAATGGGATGAACAGGGGATCCTCTACCAAAAGAGCAAATGCCCAGATGACTTTGGTATTTTTCAGGGTGATGGTGGGACTGAGCCCAGTTCTCACTGCCCAGGCAGGAGGGGTAGCACTGGAATATCAAAAAGATGGTGGGCACTAAAGCACTCTTATTTGAAGAAATACAGAAGCAGACCTGCTCACAGTTCAGCTGCTTCTTGGAACAACTGCTTTACCTGCCTTATTCCAAAGAGCCTACTGGTGTCAGCTCCTGAGTGCTGGGGGACAGGTGCCCGAAACCCAGTACAGGAGCTTGCAAATCAGAATGGCAGAGCTCACATCATCAACAATAATGTGGAAAACACCAGCTTCCCACTACTTTTTACAAAACCTGAATATATATATTTATTTATTTATTTATTTATTTATTTATTTTCAGAAATGAAATCTCATCTTCTTTCCTTAAGGGTTTTTATATTGTACATAAAACGTTTTTCCAGCAGTCCAAAAGAGGTGCATGCCAAAAATAATATAAAAAAGAGACAAAGTTACATTGATTTCAATGTAAGCAGGATTAGGCCCTTCAACATACTTTTTTTTTTTTTTTTTTTTTTTCTGTTTGGGGTGCAGAGGTGGTGCAGGTAGGGAAGAGGAGAGCAGAAACTTTGGCAGTTGAAGGTTCAGCTTGATCCCCAGAACTTTTAAAGAAGACATTCTTCTCCACGGCTATTGTCAGAGCTGGAGACAAAACAAGTAGAGGCCCTTTCAGCTGCTGAACTTAGCCAAAAAGCCATTTGTAACTCCTGCAGAGCTCTGCTTTTATAGGTCAGGGCAAAGTCCATAAAGATTTTCTCTCTTTTTCACTCTCTTTTGGAAGATCTGGTCAGAACCCAGAAACTTAGCTCAAAAATTAGAAAAAAACCCACTTCAGTACATTCAGTACAGCATGGTGTTTTAACCACAGTTTTCTGATTCAGAGTTATATTTTACTAGTAGTCACAGACACCTATGGCAGTCATTGGTTCCCAAGACCCCATGAAATTTTGGATTGTTTGGGTCTTCAGATATCTCAGTATCTAAAGATCTCAATATGGGTCAAATAGGAGTTCTGGAATTTAATTTTGTTTCTACTCTCTTAACATCACAGACCTGTAACACAGTTTATCAGAAACATTTTGATACCAATTAGTAGGCACTAAATTTTTCTTCCTAATAAAATACAATAAAATTGGCCTGGATAATATGGGCACAAGGAACCACAAAGGAAATGCCAGGCTAACAGCCTTGCTCCATTTTTGCATCTGACTACTGGGGCAAATTCAGTTTCCTAGAATCTCTGTCCAGCTCCACTCTCAAGACTGCTTGAGTATGCAGCCCTGAACTATAATATGTGCCCTGAGAGGTTATTATGGTTATCTCAAGACCTGGGGGATCAGATTCTCACTTTAAAATTCTTGCCCTCCCCTCACCAAGTGCAACTGGAACAATTTACTATGAACAAGCAAACAAGAACAGAGTAAATACTACAGAATGGAAGTACTGTAAATACAACAGTATAAAAAGAAATACAGTAAAACTGACTGAAAAAAAAACAAGGTTTGAAAAATTAATGAAAGGAACACCAGAGCTGTACAGTTAATATCAAAGCAAAAATTAGTATTTTATCACAGCAGAACATTTTAGAAACTCACATACTCAGCATTCCTGATCTCACCAAGTGCAACTGGAACAATTTACTATGAACAAGCAAACAAGAACAGAGTAAATACTACAGAATGGAAGTACTGTAAATACAACAGTATAAAAAGAAATACAGTAAAACTGACTGAAAAAAACAAGGTTTGAAAAGATTAATGAAAGGACACCAGAGCTGTACAGTTAATATCAAAGCAAAAATTAGTATTTTATCACAGCAGAACATTTTAGAAACTCACATACTCAGCATTCCTGATAAAAAAAAAATGTTCTCCATGACCAAATAGGAAAAATAAATGCTATTACCTAACTTCTGGCATACATTAAAGAGAAGCAACTAAAAATACATCTTCTACCTATGAGATCACATGGCAAAATCAATGATAACCACAAGGCTTTCAGAAAATGGTATATCCAAAGCCTGCTAAAACCAAATAAAATCTCTAATGTGCAGGTGTTGAACTATTGGTAAGCAGGGGGACTGGCTGGCCTATGTTGCTGTTTACAGTGGTGATGGATGAGTGATATTTGAGTGGGTCATAATGTTTTTCTGATATTTTATAAGATGAAACTATGTGCTTTGTTTCACCCCAAGAAGCATTCCAGCTTTTTAGCATATTATTTTCTGCTAGTTCAAACCCTGATAGGTTGGTCTACACTTGATAAATGCCATAATTTCTTTAAAACATTTTTAATACTACCTAAAGACATTATCTAACATTAATTTACATTACAACTGAGGACATGAAAGAAAAGCTCCAGATATAATGACAAATCACACCAGTATACACAGTTTTTCAGAGCAAAGCACTGCTAGCACTGAAGTTGGCCAGTCACACATAAAGGTAAACAGAATGTGCTGTTTCTTACATGAAATTATTACAGATCTCAGTTCTTACCAAATCAATACTGTGCAATCTTAATAACATCATTGACTTTATCAAATGCTATTCTGGTATCCTCATGCAAAGTGGCCCAGCTGGAGTATGCATCTAACAATGAGACAATACTAACTTTTTTGAAACCAGTACAATGTATTTCTTTTCTACATTCAGGTTCCCCTCTGACTGCAGAGTGAGGAAGGTAGTTGAAGAAAAAATTCGCCAGTACAATCTGTTTCCAAAAACACTGAGAATTTGGACACAGCTCAGAATAATGACCAGTATTTTTACAGATTTTGTCCTATACACATTTTGTACTATTACAAATTAGATGAAATTCTGCCCAGTGGAGTTTATAGAAAACTCCCGTGTTGTAATTGTACCATGGCAAATTTCCCTAGCACGTAGTTAGCAGTGACATGAGATGTACTGAGATAAAAGGTTTGTCCAGGTTTGGTTTTTGGTTTGGTTTGGGTTTGGGTTTTTTTTGTTTTGTTTTGGGTTGGGTTTTTTTGTTATGCCTTTTTTGGATGCCTTTACCTTTATACGATAAGATTTATAGCTGTATGAAATCCACTCCCAAAACAAGTAAATAGGAAACTTCGGGGCTTTGTAACAGTGTCCCCCCCCAAAAAAAAGCTTCTAGATGAAAAGACTTTCTCAATCGGTATCTTAAGTTCACTAGTGTTGTAAGCAATTCACTTTTAATTACTTGCCCCTGAAGAAGTGCTAAAGAAGAAAAAACAGTTCAAGAAATCTTCATAATAAATGGAGGCCTCTGGCAAATGTTCAATCTTCATGCAAACTCTTCTGCAGCCATAGGGCTAAGACTGGATGGGTTCTCTCAATGGGTGCCTAATATTCCTTAAATTTTGCCCAACAATATATTGTGGCAAAATCAAGTGGGTTGTGCTTAGAGTCAGCAGTAAACCAGTAGTCTTCTTTTTAACCCTGTGTCTTCAGATCAATGTGCTAGCATTTTTCTATGACTTGTGGTGACCTTTTATAATTAATTTGGAAGAACTTAGTGACTTTCACATGAGCAACATACACCTTTTTCATGTTTCTGTAGAGAAAATTAATTGCAGAGCACTCCACATAAGATTTTGCTTTTTAAAAGTCTTCCACTTTTTAGAATAAGACATAAAAATATCACATTGAAAATAACCACAAGGTTTTAAGAAAAAAGGACAGAGTTTACAGATGGTTTGCTCTAAAAAGGTATGAAACTAGGATCCCTTCAGTCCTCTGAAAATGTCATACAATAACTCGTGGTGCAGGGTTTTTTTTTCTGATCTTCCTCTCTGTTTCTACCCTGAGTGTGCCAGATTACTATTACATACAATGTTATTCTGTTTTGGACCAGACAGTTCTTAATTATTCCCAAATAGTTACAGGCACACATACCCCAAACCCCGACGCTTGCTTCTGATATTCCTGCT
>NW_009970720.1:136227-152335 GCF_000747805.2 Chaetura pelagica
TCCCCACCCGTTTCCCCCGGTGACAGCCTGGGCCCCCTGCTGAGCCCCGGGCACCCCGGCTGGCATCTCCCCCACCCGGCTGCGGGGAGGGCAGCCGAGGGCAGGCGGGCCCGGCGCCCCGGCACGCTTATTTTCTTCCGCCTGCGTGTGTGGATGCCAACTCTGGCATCCATAAAACCGGGTGACATCAAACGGACCAACCACCATCATCTCCCTGTTATTACCCCCGACACAAGCCCTGACAAAAGGCTGCTGCCAAGGCCTCTGCTGACAGGCTGAACAATAGCAGTGACAAAGGCCCTTTCTGCCTGCGCAGATGACATAAATCTGATGCTATAACGCCGGCGCGACTTCAGCTTGCTCCTTATTTATTTATTTAATAAGCCACTGTCATCCATCTCGGGAAGGTGGCTTCCAAACTCCAAATTAATCAAGCCACTGAATGCGAATTTCCATATTGCTCTGCCAAAGGTCTTCTCCACATCAATTGCTGGGAAAAAGCCCCCGTTGTGCTTTGGTGTATTGTGCACGGCGCTACTGCTGCTGCTAAAAGCCACTCTGTTTTTAATAAACATTCATTGTTCTTTTTGTAGTAAATCCAGGAAATAATACCCAACTGGGAGTTTGGGTGCAGGCTTTTTTGTCGTGTAAGTGGAGTGATGGATGCATTTTCATGCCTGTAAGTGCGTGATGGGTCCATTTGTTAGTCCTCGGAAGGTATTTCAGTTTTCAAAAATATAAATTAAGCAAACACTGAAGCAACGCTTTCTTGTTTGGAAAACCCCAAGCTGAGGCCACCAATCCAGCATTTCTATGTTGCTTGTGTTGCTACACTGAATGGGAGATTCAGCTCCCAATGTCCTGTGTTGGCCATTTACCCAACTGCCGGACCATAATTTTCCAGAGCACTCTGGGCGAATTACCTCGATACTACTGAATACAGTGAAATAAAACAGTCACCATCTTAATGGAGACAGGATTTTGCTTGCCCATGTTTAAAAATTCTATAGTGGACTAAATATTGGATCTCCAGCCTATGCGAGTTATGTTTCCTTCAGGCAGTAAGTGGAGAAAGGTGCAGCTCCCCACAGGACAGTTCATCACCACTGCCTCAGGGATGGGCTGAACCATGTTCCTGAGGAAAATCATTGTTTCCCTCTCTTTAATACATACCTACCACCTTGTGTTGTATGAGCTGTATCACTTCTCCTGCTGGCACGGAAGGCAAGCAGAAGAGTGGCAGCGCCAAGAGGGCAGAAGCAAAACAAGAGTGGCTCCTGAGTGAGGTGGTGGCAGAGGGATTTGCTGTACTTGTGACTGCACCGCAGCCCCATGAAAGGGTTTGTTTCACAGTCTAGCCACTAGAAAGGTGCTCCTCCGTGGCATAACAGGGAAGGAGAACAAGACATGGGTCAACATCACTACAAGAGCAGCAGTGAGATGATAGGACTCTTTCATCTACTCTTTTTAAGCATATATTCAATGCTTTCCAGGTCTTAGTGTTGTGGGAATGGATCCTATCTGCCCCACAACAGGTTATTTCAATTCCTAAAGAAGGGAGGAAGTCTCCCTTCAAAACTTTTTTATTTAAAAACATTTATATGGAATTTTTACTAGAAACAGAAGTTGAAGCCTCACCTTTTTTTTATGATGAAAGATCTTTTGGAAAGAAAGCATGGAAAAAGCTTTAAATAGTGCAATTAAAAAATCTCTTCTCCACTCAGCTAGTCAGCTTCTTCATTTCCACAAAATTTTAGTAGTGTTTTCTAGGATAAAAATATCTCTGAATATCTGTACTGCAAGACAAGGAAACATACAGATGGCACTCATAATATGAAGAGAGCTTGATGGACAATAACAGGCACAATAAAAAACTACCCATGAACCAAGAAATTAGATCATTAAAGATATGTTCACTGTGTTTTCAACATTTCTATCTCAGGAAATAGCGAGGTAATTTCCCAACCAGATATTTTTACCTGACCAAAATTTTTATTCCTGAAATACTACAGCTCTATTCAGAACAGGCTGAAGTTTCAAACACTAAGAGTCCTAATAGACGGAATATTTCTGTAAGGCCTTCTCTCTAAAAAAAAACAAAAACAAAACAAAAAATCCAGTATAAAATAGTAAGCTGAGCTTCACAGTGTATCCCCGATGAAAAGCCATGTTTTTCTAATGAGGGTTAATATTCTCTTTTGAAGGACAGGTGCTGAAGAAGCTACCCAGCAGCCACTACCCAGCAGTCAGAGCTGGGGTTCTCGTGCCAGGCCCACGCTCAGGAGGCTCAAACACACAACGACCCACAGGAGGGACTTTTACAGCCAAGCAGGTTATCCCTGTGAACAGGCCGCTTGGTTTCCATACAGAGAAAATAGATGGGGGGCAGAAGCTACAAAGAAGCCTGAATTTGTCTAAGTGAGCAGGTCTGGGAGAGAAAACACCTGGGTCCCAACCTATGCTTTCAGGACCAGTTTTGCATTTTATCCTATGACTCTTCTGCAGGAAAAAAAAAAACAGTCCTTCTGTGAAAGCAGTGGGAATGGGAATTACCCAGCAACCTGTGAGACCAGGCAATAAAAAGCTGTGGAACAAGCCTGAATGGTGGGCCCAGGTGGAGCTTGCCCACTTTCAGGCAATTCCATGCAGGAAAAAAACATCTGAGGTGGCAGATCAGAAATCAAAATTAGAAACACATTGATTTGCACCTTTTAACATAATCCAGTGGTCTCAAACCAGACAAATCAAAGTAATAGCAATGAGCAAAAGCAAAAAATCCTCTCCAAATCAAAAAACACCTCCACAAAATCCTATATGAGAGATTATTTTTTTCTCTGCTTCAGTGCCTAAGTATCTTTCTGAGTAACTACTTAACATTAAATTTGTAAACCATATTGAAGACAACCATAAAAATATGTGCCTGAAAAGATATTATAAATAGCTCTGTTCTTAAAATAGTAGTGTACCAAAATACCAAAAAAAAATTAAAAAAAAAAATTAATTAATACTGCTCACTGTGCCACAGCCTAACTGATGAAGGGAAATGCATTCAGGCTCCTAAAATGCCTGTCTCCAAGACCATCAGGGTTAGTTTCTGAGTGGCACGTTTTTAAAACATTTAATCAGTGATCTGAATATGTGTCAACACTTTCTGGTAGTGTGCTATAAAACATGAACCTTGTCAACAGAAACATAAAAAGGTGACACACTTGGGACACAGAGCTTTTATGCTGACACACTGTAATAATATAATTTTAAAATTTATCATCTGTTTAGCCACAAGCAACAATTAATCTTTTTGACTGATTGTACAATGTTTTAAATAACACCTCCAAAAGAAAAAAAGCTAAGTTCCATTTTTACTTTCATTGCCTTCCCAATCAAATACTTACAAAGCAACACACAATAAATTTTGCAACAAGGATAAAAATGTTAGCGAATAATATGTTTCCCCCTCCTCAGTTAATAAAATTACTTAACACCAAGCCTGCAAGCAAAAAGAAAATCCCAGGAGTAACACAAGCATCAGCGGGTTCAGTTCTGTCACGTTTCTGTCGCATTAAGTGACATTTTATTCCCAAATCACTTAACCTTTGACTTTTATAACTAAACATACAGACTTTGAATTGTTCCCGTGGAAGGGACCAGTGAGCGACACCACAACCAAAACCAAGCACTCGGTGGGATTGGACAAATACAGGATGGAAAAATTTGACCCACAAGAACCCAAGTTTCTATATAAAACTTGTCACCTGGAAAAGGATGCAGAAAGGGAAATGGGAGAAGGGGAGATGAGTCCTCATTTCTGCTAACAACCCCTCTGCTATACAGCACTAGGCACATCTCCCCACGGTCCCCAGTAGGTTATTTCACAGTATTCCCACCAGGCAAAGAAGGGGTTAATAACCATGCAGAGGTGGGAAACAGTACTTCATATTTCAAGGCTAAATCCCGCTGAACACAGCAGGGGGGCAGCATGGGGCAGGGTGGGGGGAAGCTGGGGGTGCATCCCTGCATGCCCAAGCACAAGGCCATGCCAGGGATGGAGAGGGAGACCCAAGGTGCTCAGGAACAAAAGCCACAGTGACAAATGTTGGATGCAATGACCAACTGTGGCCCTGTCAAAGTTTTCTGGGTGAAACTGGACAGCAATTTTGTCATGTGGGTGGAGAATGGCTTTTCTGGGGAAGAGCTCTGGAAGGAATGAGGTGAAATTGAGAGCAGTAAATGTCAACTGCACCTCAGCATGGAAGGAGGGAGGAAGGGAGCCCTGTAGGGAGCCACAGCAAAGTTTTCTGCAGAAATTTCTAGAAGCTTCACTACTTTCACTTTTACTATTGACAACACAGCCACAAGTAAGCCCTAGAGAACAATCCTGCATCAGACTTTTTCACTCAGACCTTTCATGCTTTTCCAAAAAATGCAGGGCAATGTAGTCGCAAGGAATGATGTTAAAGCATATAGATAACTTTGGAGGAGTTTGTGCAATAAATGCATCGCAAATCATCATACATGTTTGCCCACACAAACACACACTAATAACCAGCAAAGGGGAAGGCATCTCTTGCTTCATCTCTGAGACCCTGACTCCCTCCTCCTGCATGCTGAGGAGTGGGGAGACACCAACCATCTCACTGAACATGACTCTATGGCTGGACAACTACAGTTGCATCTGAGAGGTGCATGTTTCTTTACAAGACTGTAATGATGGCAGAGTCCTATAAGCTGTGTGTAGAGCAACTAAGAAAGTTTCTGATTAAAACAAGCCATTGCATAAATCACTCTCTTCTTCCTTGCCCATTGCTGAGGGGTTTGTCCTCTGCAGCTCTTGTCCACCTGAGAGACTCTGCTGGTGTGACATGTAGGGTCATGAGAAGGCCAGGGGAGGAACCTCTCTGTCAAATGCAATAAGGTACTGAGCCCATCATGGTGGGATTTTGTTTCCAAATGTGGTCCTTGTAAACTTACTGTTAAAATCTTCTGTGCT
Source organism: Chaetura pelagica (assembly GCF_000747805.2). Taxonomy (NCBI): domain Eukaryota; kingdom Metazoa; phylum Chordata; class Aves; order Apodiformes; family Apodidae; genus Chaetura; species Chaetura pelagica. Next base: position 141,215 of record NW_009970720.1, read on the forward strand.
AAATATGTACTGGTTCCTACCTCACTTTAATTTTAAAGGACAGTTTTATTTGCTTCTTCTAAGAGTGAATTGTTGGTATCCATCAATCATAGAACAGTGGACTTCAAACAGCCTATGAAAATAATCCAAAACAAAAGTTAAGAAAATTACATATTAATTACTTATGACTGGTAATTTAGAGGATAGATCATCTTTCCAAATAGTAAATAGTAAATATTTGGTCTAACACAAGGGAGCTTGCTCTGTGATCAAGAATTCTTCACACTCTGGCAAAAAGCATATTAAAGTTGTATCTTGAATTAATGCCTAGTTTGGAAGTCAAATAACTGGCAAAGGAATCCTCTGCTGTACCTATTAATAGAAAAGGTAATGATGGTCAGCCAAATAAACTAACTTTTAAAATCTTTTTAATGAAAAGGAGCTTTTCACAGCATGGAACAGGGACACAGGCTTCTTGCAAAGCACTTTTCAATTTCCAGCATGCTCTTAATTGCAACATCATCCATGGGAGCTGCATTTCAAAAGGCAGGCATATAGGTAAGGGTATCAGTAAATGGAAATGGAACAGAAAAACTGGCAAATATAAATGTAATTAATGACTTAACATTAAGAGAATTGTTGTGAGATGGATGGATGGATGGATGGATGGATGGATGGATGGATGGATGGATGGATGATGATGTTTTACCCTTCATTGCATGGCTAAAGCATCCAAATACTATTGTCATCTGTTGTGTTTGCAGATACCTTCAACTCTCACCACTAGAAAAGATAGGTTCAGCTGCAGCTGCGAAGACTATGCAGAGGAAGTTGACCATTTGCAACAAATAACTTCAAGAACATTTGCCTCCTCGGACATAGGAAGCAATTTGTTCCTCATGCCAGACATTTTTCAGTTTACTTTACAAATTGCAGAAGCATGGTAAGACTTCTGCAGAGTAGTGACTAATGTTAAAACAAATATAATTCTAGTATGACAAGGAAGGTGTTCACAAACTGCAGGAAGCAGTTTAAAATAAATTGATGCAGGTTTTGAATTGTCCACAAGTCGGGTTTAGCTTCCTTCCATTTACCTTTTACTGCATTAACATTTCTTTTGTGATGGCTGCTGCTGGGAACCTATTGTAAGTTTGGGCAATTAGGATTTTTGTTCCATCTGTCCCTCCCCTCAGTCAATACTGTAGCATCAAAAGAGGCCAATTCAGTGTAGGCTGGCTCCGGCTCTAAAGCCAGCTAAAAGAGATGTTAGAATTCACTACTGCTCTGGGTGGAAAGGCTGGGGCGGAGGGGGGGGAAAGCTATAATCATAAAAATGCTGTTTCAGGCTTGTTGAGTTCTTAAAATAATCTGACTTAAACCTCCTACACAATGCTCACAAGTCAGAGCATGGTAATATACTTCAATGTAGGTTGCCTCTCTCTCTAAATCCAAACTAAAATAGATGTTAGAAATCATTACTGCACTGTGTCAAATAGAGACTAGGACTGTAATCAGAGGGCTGCGGCTTCAGGTTTCAACGGTTCTTAAAATAATCAGCCTTAAACCTTCTGCAGGAATCAAAGCCTGGTCATTTATACTTTTGTAAGGCTGAGGATTCCACCACCTCAGGCTTCTCCCTGATAAAAAAGCAGCTTTTCTCTCTCTCTCTCTTTTTTTTTTTTCCCCCTTCCACTGGAATAACTTGTGCGTGGCAGATATTGGCAGGTAGAAAGCCAGTGGCAACACAGTACTTCATTTTTATCAGGAGGCTAACTCCATGCAGAGTCAGGGTATGACCTCAGAACAAAACCCAAGTGCTTCGTCTTCACTGTGTTTTTACCTGAGCGCAGCAGATGTGTATTAGCTACCTGAACTCAAAACTGCTTTGCAAAGTGAAGACAATGCTTATATCCCACTACGGAGCACAGTGTTAAAGCAGGCAGCTTTGCTCCTTCCCCAAAGTGTGAATTCCTAGATCCTCATGTATGCAATCCACAGGTTAGCTGTTCAAACACAAACCAAAACAAAATAAGGAGAATGCATGTGATGGGGGAGCTCACTCTTCTTCCACCTATCCAAGAGCTCCTTCTGTGTGACCAATTAGTTCTTCCTCTCTCTAATCTCACCCTGCTTCTGCCTCTTTACTTAATACAGGTTTTCTGCTGAGTGGAGATTTACTACAGCCTTATTTTCAAGTGTAAGGGCTTCTAAGAGAGGACCAAGCTATCTGTGATGCAGGCTATAGACATGAAAATAAGGTAATCTTCCTATTCTTTTGCAAATGTCCAGGAAAGAATATGCTTAACATTGTGTAATAACATCCGGACTGGGGGTGGGAGAGGTGGGAAGAGGCAGGGAGCACCTCTGATGCTCCTGGCACACTGGCAGGTTCATTAAAGTGAATCCAGCCCATGAAAAGAAAAAGGGCACAAATAACCCTTATGCGAGCATTTTTCTCATCTTGGTTTTGTCAACATTCAGTATGCTCACTGTGGCCTTGGGATTTACCAGCATTATAAATCATGGTATGCTGTCTCATGTTCAAGCTTCCTTTCTCAGAATCATAGACCTACATGATGATTTTAAAAAGAGAGTAAATCTCAAGGCCAGCTGATTGCAGAGAAAAGCTTGGAAATGTGGGAGCCCCACAGTTCAAGACCATAATACTCAGAATTACTATTATACACATTAAAACCTTGTGGGCTTTAATGTTTCAGGTGAGCATTTATAAAAACCTCACTCAAGAAGGTAATGAGAGACTCAGTGCTCCAGCAGGCACAACACCAAAGCAGGGTTACAGCACCAGGTAGGACTAATGGTCAGTGCCAGGCACAGCTAACGTGGCTCCAAGTAAACCTGCTCCCCAGCCAGGCTCAGTTTGTCATGGGGGACATCCAGCCTGCCTGTTACAAGGTGTTCTTCCACAGACAAACGCCAAGCCTGAAGGCATGGCAAGTCCCAAGAGGCTGTGGGCTGGGGAAAGACCAGCCTCCCTGGAGGTGGAGAAGGCCAGAACAGCCCTATCACCTGCTGCAGACAGAAAGGATTCAGAAAAATTCACAGCACACATCCTTTAAGCTTAGTAAAACTCAGAACTGATAAACTTCTCTTTCTCCCTGATCCCTTCAGTTTATCCCAACTGGTCTCAGCTTTTGCATGCTCCTGGTTAACAATCAATATGCATGCAGAGCAGAAGAAGGTACTAAGGTAATGTTATTTATGGAACTGAAACACAGTGGCTCTCAGGAAGTCACTGAAATTGGAGAACTGACCACAGTAGTAGTGGGAGAGGCTCCGGAGGATGTGTTTGAGACATTAAGGCTTGCCAACACCTAGAAAGAGCTGCAGTTTTTTTCCCTAGCTTATTGTGTCCCTTTGATGACAGGCCAACACGGTTAGATGGAGGTGGTATGAAGCCTTGTCATGGTCACAGGCTCATGAGGAAATAAAAGGGTTTGCCGTTTACCCCAACCACAGATGGGGCTGTATTAGTGCAGCATGAAACCAGGAGCCACAAAGGGTTAGGTGTAAAACATTAAAGCGTGAATGCAGCTTTGGAGGAAGTATCAGAAGAGGCTCACTTCATGGCAAGTGTATTTACAAGATAAAGATGATCCTGAGCCAGTTGGCACAGGCATCATTTCCTGGATCAAGCCTTAGGCTGTTTGAAAGGGAAAAGAGGAAAGCTACTAAAGAGTTAATCCTAAACAAAAGGTTTCAAGTGCCAGGGAAAAGTGGCCACTGGTTACCCAAGTAATTTCAAGTACTTAAGGATATCTCTTGCACATACATGTGTACTTTCAAAATAACTTCCTTACAAAAATATGGTGTGCTTGTCTCAGTAAGATAAAAGGTTTTAAACTTTTCAAAACCTGGAGTTTTCTGTGTGAGAGAAGCACTGAAAATAATCTTGCAGAGTTAAGTAGCATCCACCCACATAAACGAAACAGGTCTGCACTGAAGGAATCGTGCTATAAACCTTGGAATTTTACAAGCAAGTTTTATATTAATTCCTTAGAAACCCTTTGTGCTTATGGTTTCAGACAGAATATAAAAGTACCATATAAATATCAGCACAATATAGCGGGCAGCTGTTAGGTACTTTAACCATTCCCAACCAATTATAATAAACAGAACAAGCACATTGAATTGCATCAGAGCACCATGCAGTAACCCTCCACCTCTCCCTTCTCCTTCCTGCCATGTAAAATTAAATTGTAACATGACAGAATATGGAATGTTCTGGAAGGATTTTGATAGGCTGGGATGGATAGAGAGACTCAAAACAATACTTTTGAATAACAAACAACATGAGATATGATCAGAGTCTTTGGGGTTTTTTTCGATTTTTTTCTTTTTTAAACCAGCTGCAAAAGAGCAGTGGAATAAGCACTATTCCATTCAAGGCAGAAGAAATGCTGATCCTATGGAAACGCTGGGAAGCAGTACAATCAGTAGACAAGATTTGCTTATTTGCGTTACAACAGCCAGAATAAAGAGAAATGCAGCACCCGGGAGACTTGGGAGATACAAGGAGCAGCAAAGCCTTTCCTTATAGCAGGGAGGGGGCACAGCTGCCTGGAGCCAACAACACAGACACACAGAAGGAAAGAGAGGTCGGAGCCTCCTGGAAGAGACACACTTGCCAGATGGAAAGTTGCTTCTGGAAACACCTTTAACTCCATCCACTTGGATGTGCTGGTTGCTTTGGATGGGTGTAAAGCTGAGCACGTGGAAAACTCCTCACAAGGGGCATGAAGCAGCACAACCTCTTTTATGTGTCTACTAAACTGCTTTTATCCAAATGTGCAGTGCTATTTCAGCACTCAGAAAATCATCTAAACTACGTGAGAGCCATGAGTCCTTCTCACCATGATGGCTGTTGTGGGCATTCTGGATTTGGCTGCAGAGATGGGCACTGGTTGGTGGAGTGTCTGTCCAGACTGCTGCTGGGTGAACGGTGAAACCCACAGGCCTTGCTGTAGCTATACTTCTTACAGAATCATAGAACCATTTTAGTTGGAAAAGAACTTTAAGATCATCAAGTCTAAGCATTAACCTACTGTTTACAGTATGCTGTGGTATGCAAGGCAGAGAGGAGGAAATCTGCTCTGTTTATTTACTATTCCCCCTCTACTCCCCACCTAACAGCTGGTACTTTTTTGCCTACTCTTAACAACTTACATTATTTTCTACATAATTTCTAATAGTTTTAAAACTCTCCTAGAAAATGTGAAATAGCTTCACAAAGTTTGTTTTCATGCTTCAAAACTTTTCATTAAAAAAATATCTGGGAGCTCAAACAGCTATCAGTCTGAGGAAAATGTATGGATGTGTTACAACAGTACCAGATTAATCTATACCAAACTGACAACAAGGACTGTTTTAAAATTATACTTCATATTAATAGTAGCATTTCATATTATCTGTGTCATCAAGCAAGGTGTTACAAGTGTATTCAAAGTCTTGGAAATATTTTTACTTACTGCAATAAGACTTCTAGATATAGAAGTGATAACCCAGTATAGGTATCATTCTATGCACTGGAATACCTTACACTTGGAAGAAAGAAAATCAAAAGAAATCTTGTAAAAATACTTTTCCTGTAGCCTCCTTCTCAGTAGGCTGACTTTCCTTTAGCACTGATTTTTGTTCCTTGTAAGAAGAGGAACCACTAGAAGAGAAACCAGTAATGCACTGATATTTAAAGATCTAGAAACTCAATATTTTGGTGATGTCAATTCAGCCAACGAGAACCTGAGAAAAATGCATTTAGAAACAGGGGAAAATACATAACATAAGGTAGAGGTTAATATAGGTGGTGATGATCAGAGCACTTTTGGGCCCTGCTGAGCCCTGTATTTCCATTTCAATGTGACAGGGTCAGAATATGATACTTTTTCCTAAGGGACAGAATAAGAAAAAGAATTAAATATTTTAGGGGACAAAATAATCCTCTTGGAGGGTCTTCCCTACTTTGTCAGCAAGTCTGTCCTCTCCCACAGCAACAAAACACAGTCTGCAAAATACACCTCTATTTTGAGAATTATATGTGACATGGTGAATCAGATATAAACTTGAGGCAAGCAGTCAATCCCAGCAAATTTTACTGCTAAATACTTGTCCCAGGCTTGCATTTGACACCTGAATTCAAGTCCAGATTTCCTGTTCAAAACATTAATACTTGATATGCACAAACCTGTGATATGCCTCTACTGTTGTATCTATCTACCTGTTCTCTGAAATTATCATATGTGCTTGAGTCACATCACAGAGTTTATCAAATTTACAAAATTAATAGTAGTGGATTTACCAGCAAGTTTTCTTTTTTCCCCAGAAATGTTCTCTCAGAAGCTAACAATACAGATGTCCCTTCACCACTGATATTTTTCTCACAACACAACAAATAAAATCAACATAAAACCTCATTCACAAGGCAGCTGTAAAGGAGAGCTACAATAGAAAGCCTTAAACGACCTGTGGTACTATTTCATTAGCATCTGAGCTATAATATAAAGCAACAATATATTTCCAAATCACAGTGCGTTAATAAAGTTATAAAGTTAAATAGAGAAATAAAATTCTTAGCTTTATAAAATCCCCAAAAGGCAACAAAACTCTCAAAACAGTGACAAATCTTTCCAGAAGCAAGCAAATCCTCATCCAGTTGAGTTCACAGTTGACTTCTGGTAACACATATGTTTTACAACATACCAATATCTGTATCTGGTGCTTCTCATTTTGCTGCTATTTTGCAGCAGCAGAATACCTACAACACAAAATACTGCTATAACACGCACAGCCAGCCTGTCACTCATATTTTGAAGGCAACATGAGACAAAAAGGTTCCACGGAGAATTTAAAACAGGGAGAAGCAGAATCAGTGGTTTCTAGTTTCCAGTTGCAATTAAAATTTTCTGGGAAAATTTACTTTAAAGCAGCCTTAAATGAAAATCTATATAATTAAGGGAAAGACCATTGCTTCAAACAGATTGACTGTCTTCAACAAATTTCACTCTTTCTAGCTACTCAGATATGCTATATTTCCTAATTATCACCTTTTAAGGGCCATCTGGGCCCCATTCCTCACCATCAGGGGGCAATTCCATTTGCATTGTTCATAGGCTTAGTCATGATCAAGTAGTCTGGTGGTAAAGTTCATTAGAAATTAGAAAAAAAGCATTAAACCTCACAGAGTAAACCAAGTAGCTGATACCTACATACCCACAGGAGAGATAAGCATTTAATGCATATTCTCACACGACTTAACAAGTCTTCAATGAGCATTTTTTTTCCCAAACTGCTTAAAGAATCATTTAGTCTCGTCCCTGACCAAGTACATAATGAAAATTTCGTTCAGTCTCTGCACACTTCCAAATATTTCTCAATTAAAATAAATAAATACTGAAAATCACAATCTATTAAATAAAATAATAATAATCTACTTCCATATTCAAACCTGCAAAGTCTAATAAAGCTAATATAATGAAATTATTATTATTGCTGTAATTCCTATGTGTTCTCTATGTATCACAAATCAAGGACAAGTATTTTTTAGTCATTTAATCAAATATACAAATACAGATCCACATGCATGCATTGTGTTGTTAAAAATGATAGAAACATAATTTTGGATTAAGCCTATGAGAAAAGTTACTATACTTTTCATATAGCAATAAAGATAATTATACATTTCCTAACACATCTTTATAAACATGCATGTGATGGCAGAGGAGGAAAACTGAGCAAGACCTTGGCCTTGTGCATGGATCCTATAGTAGAGGTCAGTATTTCATAAATACGGCCTTTCAAAAGGTTTGAAAATGGTACTTAAAAAAAAAAATAAATCAAAGAAGCTCAGGAAATGTAATTCATATAAATTATGGATCCAAGAAAGTCAACGCTATGCCTTCCAAATGCAGCATCCTGTTTTGAAACAGAAGTGCAGCAAAACTCCTCTTTGATATGGATTTTTTATCTCTGCAGTCTGTACTTTGGGTCATTTTATATGCTGAAGCCTGTAGCTTCTGAGACTTATATGCCCATATTAAAGGTGAATTACCATTACTTCTTTCTGAAAACCCTGTGTAGTGCTTGAGCTCCTGGCAAACTGCACTGAGAATCATAAAATAAAAATTTGGGGATTATGGATAGATTAGTCCAAGGACACTACCTGCTCTCTTTCTATGTTATTTAATTTTGGAAATTTCTTAGTCAGCTTGAGAAAAATTATCATGTTAAGGGCAAAACGCTTCATGCTATAAAAAGTTATACACTATAACCTGAACACTAAAAATATACTTTCCTAGTTGCATAAAAGTTGCAGTGTTATTGAGGTAATGTGATACATTATGTCCATTCCACTTTTTTTTTTTTGTGAAAATGTAAATGTCAGTGTATTTTTGGCCATATCAAGAAGCCATAGTCAGATACTCGTGGCCAGATTTATCTTTTTAGTATTGTAGCCTTTTTGTATGGCATATCAGTTAGAGAAGAACTCAGGCCCCAGAATTGTGGAGTAATTAATTTTGTTTTTTCAGTGCTGCCTATGAAACATAGGATAGCAACAAATTTTTGTGACAGTGCTCCGTATTAGCTATTCTATTTATTTCCTGCAACTTGGAGGATTTCTCTCTGAGGCTAGATCTGTGAGCTAATATGGCACTAAGGAGCACATCCCAGCCAGCAGCACTCGAGATGCCTCTGCTCCTTGCTTGGGAGGGCACTGCAGGCCCAGGATGCTGTTAGATGGTTGCCCAGATCATCAGATGGTTACTCAACATCATTGTGAAATGCAGGTTTCGGAAGCTTTAAATCCTCCTTTCTGATTTTTGGCAAGATTACTAGAACAGCTGACTTCTTACCTTACATTGAGGTAAATTAAACTTCATAGATGCTCAACAACTTGATTGTGTTGTGCCTTTTTTAGGGGGTGCTTTGGTTTGTGGCAGAAGGGTGCAAAGGAGATGTGATGGTTCCAGAGGTACTGCAAACTGGTCAAAAGCCAGCATGGGCAAAGCCCAATTTTGAAGAGATTAATGGAGCTCTGATTGTAAGCTCCTCTCAATGCTTGCTTTTCTTGTGAAGCAGTGGACAAAAAACCCAGATGACCTTGGCAGGTAAACTCAGTCTTGTTTAAAGATTGTGATAGTCTCATTTTTCAAGCTTTGTTAATACTCCTGTGTATTATCAATTATTTCTAACTGGTCTCTGGTGTGTGACAATCCTATGGATTTCTGCATGCAAGTCCAGAGCCAAAAAAACCAAAATATAAGCGTGGGCTTTTCACTTGGAGAAGGGCAACTGGGCTTTATAATTTAGGAACAAGACAAGTAATGGTACTTAGGACATAACCAAACAAAGATACCATTGCATTTTCTCCTGCCTGAATATTTTAAATCAAACTTCTCACTCTCTTTCAGAAAACATGATACAGAAACTTTTCTGTCATTCAGAAAGAAATTAATTAGCTGCCTGCAGAAGACATTATCTTTTCACACTCCAGGCTACTTATTTGGTGTAAATTTGGATGGACCAGAGATATTCTGTAAAAAACAGCTGCCCTTAGCCAGACAGATACTATTAGCTAGAAGTATGAATAGCAACAAATCCAGAAAGGTAGTTAATGAGGATGATCAACGTCTCTGATTTTATGAGTTGCCTTTGCTAGAAGAAATGTAGAGCAGATTATCATGACATCGTGAAAGAATATATAAAGGTTTTGTACAAGGTAAAACGTACTGCAGCAGGGTTTGGAGTATAATCAGAAGCTCACATAAAATGTAATATACAGAGATCTTTGACAGACAAAACAAAAATCTTAACTGCTGTGAGCTGAAAGTAATGGCACACTGCTGGAAGCTGGTGACGAGGTCGGATTAAGATGTGGTGACAGATTTCTTTGAGACTTATCCAGCACAAGTCCTCAGGGCAATCCCTTAATACAAATGGTGGGAGTTCCCATGGAAAGTCTTGTCTTCCTGGTCTATAGGTGAAACAACATCAAATAAAAACATTTTGCCCACTTAGAGATTCCCATAATCCTGATATTAAAAAAAAACAACAACCACAAAACCAAAACCACAAAGAAACCAATAACCCAAAAACCCAATCCTTCTACCTTTGCTGAGGTTCAAAGACTGAATGCCCTTTCTACAGACACATTTGCCAAATGCAGAGGTATTTTAGGTTGAAAGAAACAGTATTAATTACATCAGGATTCTCTTCTGGATGGCTGCTTTGCCTATCAGTACCAAGGGAAGCACTGGCTTATCTTTCTCTTTGGATGGGACTGTGGCTGAGCTGACAAATCCCCATTGCTTGCCAGCAGCTTTGGTCACCAAGGGGTGATTTTGGCCCTGGGCTGAGAATATGTAAAGTATTTTCAGGCACGTCAAACAAATGCTTACAGTATGACCAGCATGCAGGCGATAAACTCAGAGTTTGCAAAATGGATTTTGCCATTTTACATTAAAAATATATGTAAGCTGCCAGCTTTTTCCAAGAGCTGTGCCTTTTACTAGAATAGCCTACACCTGCTTTTGAATATCCCTTTATTATTTTCACTGAACAGTAAAACTTCAGTAAAAATACAAGCCTTGAGTGGACCTATAAAGCCAGCAAATGCAGTAAAATGTCACTGCCATGTCACAGAATTGCTTTACTACTTAACACAGCACAAGGAGTATGTTTTCATAGTTGTGTTGAGTTTTAGCTACCTGGCTCCTACTGACTTTAATGGGAATCACACAGCTGAAACTCCATGCACCACTTTGATACTTCAAAGTAATTTTTCAGTCCCCTGGAGAAGGTCATAGAAATATTAAAAACTAAAGCATTCTCCAAGGATCTCAGATTAAAGACTTGCATCAGACTTTATAAAAGTGATTGGTCAAATATATAATGTAGTCTTAATGTTCTAGCTCCTGGTTTGTTTTCTTTAGAAAGAACCTTTGTGGTGCTTTTCACAAAAGGCAATATAAAGCGTAAAGAACAGCACAGCAAGGCATAGCATGAACAAGAAGACATCCAGAAGAGCTACTTGATACATTTTTGCAGCAGTAAAGAATTACCTTCTTTTTTTTTTTTCTTTTTTTTTTTTTTTTTTTTTTATCCGAAATTCCAGGGAAAACCCCTATTTAA
>NW_009970720.1:152393-159952 GCF_000747805.2 Chaetura pelagica
ACCTTCTTTTTTTTTTTTTTTTTTTTTTTTTTTTTTTTTCCTGTTATCAGCAATTCCAGGGTAAATCCCTAATTAAGACATTGTTACAAATCTATGCTATTTGATTGCAAGCAACACTCTAACACAAACATTTCTATTCTCTTCAAGATATTGCCTAGCCTCTTTTTTCCCCACACTAAAAAACTTGGCCATAAAATTCCATTTTCATACTACTTTCCTAAAGTGGGTTGACATAACTGCTCTTTCAGAACAAAGTGCACACCTCCTTTCCTCTGTAGTTGGCTACCAGAAATATGTAACCTTCTTGCTGCTCAGAGCTCTGATCAGCTTTGTAACCCCCTTAATCTTGCCACCTTGAAGACAAATAATACCTACACTATCCACTGTAGAGATAGACAGTGAGTAAAAGAGTTAAGAAACGTGATAAAGTAAACATGAATTCAGGAAATCTGTATTAAATTTCTCTTCAAGTTACTGAAGACATAACCAGCAATCAATGCCATGAATTAATTGTTCATTCCGTGGTGTTAGCAAAAAAAATGGTATTTAGATACAAAATAATCAGGCAATATGATACCCTCAATAAAAAGAAAGTGCTTAACAGAATGTAAGCAGCATGCTCTTTCCTGGGTCCTTTCTTTATCCTGAACTAGTAATTCGATGTTTAAATTTTAAATCTGCAAAAGCACAATTAGAAAAAAGAAAATGTGCACTAAAAAAAAATGAAGAACATTTTAAACTCACAGCAAATGTCTACCATACAGCAATGAAATATCTTCAGCCTTCCACCTGGAAGCAAACTGAGAATCTCACTAGCCATGCCAGTTCTCCTGAAATATGACATCTTGCACAAATGCGTTGTCAAGGCATGTGAAATAAACCCATATTTATTAGCAGATAATCCCAGATATAATCCCAGAAAATGTTGTGAATCAAAATAAATATAAGCATGTGTAAATACACAGACACTTAAAAGTGGCCAGGCATGCCCCTCTAACACCTCCAGAGTATTACATACATAGATTTAAGGAGAAGCAGCATATACATACATGCATGATATTTTTCTGTAAAACGGGAATTTTTAGTTGCATTTCTATCATCCCTAAATACAGTTGTCAAGTTAAAGACTAATTAAGATGAAATAACCTTCCACTAAAATCTTGAGCACAAACCAAAGCACAGGGATGATGCAAAGTAAGTGTTACCATCCTAGCCAATTCACATGAAAAATAACAGTGGCAGTATCATAACACTATAGGTATCCTAAAACAAAATGGGTCACGTTTTGCTTTATCTGTCACAGGGAAGGCAAACTGCTGCATAATTAACAATTGCTCAATGCAAATTCTTTTACATCTTTTAATTGGTGTTAATTAGATTAGAAGTACTTCTTCTTTTATCTCGCCATTCTAATGCGAGCTAATCTTCTCAGCAGCGTGTCAAAGTTTCCCTTTTAATTAAACTTTTCAGCTGGGAACTTCAGCAGTGCTCAGGCAGCAAGAGATATAATTTAAGGCACATGAATTGTGCTGGGTTTTATGAATGGAACATCACCAATTTAAAGCAATTATTAAAATGGCTTAGCAGAAGGTCAGAAATCTGAATTCTGTGGATGCAATGGTAGCCTTTTAATGTCACTCTGAAAATGTGTCTATGGCACTTTCCAGTCACCCCTCCCACATGCAAATCCAACCTTTTACAAAGGAAAACTACCCCAAATGTAAAACATCTTCTGTGAATTAACTTACCCTTTCATACTGCTTCCCCCAAAATATTGCAGCTCCTCTAAAATTGTTAACGTGCAGAATAAACCACAAAAAACATTTAATATATTTTATGGGAAGTTGACCTGAAATAAAATTTTATGCAGTTAAGGACTTTTGATAGTTCTTTGTCCAACTTTTTTCTCTCTCTATGGGGCAACAGTGATTGAAACCTCATGTCTGCTGCTCAAAAAGGCCATAAAATGTTTTTACGCAGAAGTAAAACAGTAGCCATTAAGTTTTTCTATGATGTTTGAGTAGATATGCAGCATGAAAACATGATAAAAGAGTCATAAACTGATTGTGATCAAATGCAATTACAATGACTTCTCTCCAATGAATGACATGTACTAAATGCAGTTACAGTTCCTTGCAAAATTACTTTGGGCAAAGGACCAAGAAAACACTATATCCTCTTTACGAACGGCAGCTTGCCAGGGAAATCACAAACACACAGGCTTTAATGTCTGTGGCCAAAAAGCACTTGGGAACTCATTAGGAAAAGGTTAAAAAGACTCAGTTGTGAAAGGCAGCTTTTTTCCTATTAGAGCAGCATCCCAAAGAGTCCAGCATTTGGGGTGCTGGGAAGAAGTGCTCCCAGAGGAAGGAGAGAGGAGCCCTAGTGAGGGTGGTTACTCTTCTCCTCATCAAGTTTTGACCATGTGACAAAGGTAACCTGCAGAAAAGCTGCAACTTCTTTCAGTCTTTTGTATGCGAGTTTTATATCCTGCATGGCCGCAGACTTATGAAAATGGGAACCCTAACCTAACAATACAGATTTTCCTGGGAAGAAAGTCCTTCAGCACTGGAAACCATTAAGATAATAGATTTGAAATCAGATTAAGTGGGCTCATTTTTAAAGGTGGATAGGGACAGAGATCTTGGGAGTTTCATCCTTTTGATTGTGTTTTGGTTTTTTTTATTAGGTAACCAGGTTTAACTTTTACTCATCAAAAGGCATTCTATATTCCCAGTAGTCAGATCAAACCCCTGGGCTTCCTGAGCAGTAGACTCCAAGGAGAAGACACCCTCAGGTGTTTGAAGTGTCAAGAGGCAGTGAGCAGTTGTTCTCTGGCTAACAAGATTTAAAGAAGATGGTGTAGAAGATATTCCCATTGATTTCTGTGCCAAAACCAAATATACACTATCAAAGTGTCAACAGCAGTAATTTCCTCCTGGGTGAAACTGCCCTGAAGTATCATGAAAAGTGCAAACCTGGTATCATAGTTTTCTATCTCTACCTGGAAATAAAAGGGAATGTGAACCAGGGCTTTCCTGTGGAATACAAGGCATTTTGCTTTATATAGGAAGGACAAAAAAGAGTTGAAGTTACAGATGTAAATTTGCCTGTACTTGTATTTAATAAAAGAGTGGGAAAAAAAAAAATTCCCCACCAAACTTGCACTTTCAAAGTTTAAAAAGCTCTTATTGTTACATTTTAGAGGCAAGTAGGAGGTGCAGAAGTAGCTGCTGATGCTTAGTATAGCCCATTTAATGGGCTATCAAAACCTAGGTATTATGATACCCAAGAACAAGCTGAGGAGAGACCTGAACCTTCTTAGTAAAGGGATAAACTCCCACCACACCACCAGGATTCACTTAAATGAAAACTCATGATGCTTGTTATTAAGGGCTTATATAGTTGTTACCAAGCTGAATTATTTTACCAAAAAAAAACCCCAAAATCAAATACTAACAAGGATTATTCTAATCTAATACTAACCACGCATTGCAGTTATTTTTAGTGCAGTTATTATAGTAGGGCTCAGGTTAAGGACTTATCAGTTGTTTTTACATAAACATCAGGTTTATAACTTACATAAAAATTAACTGAACAAGGCTACAGAAGGTGTCATTATACATACCTCTTAACATATGGTACAGTACAAACCAGAAAGGACTGAAAAAATCCTCCCTAACTATAGCACTCTTGGCCTGTCTGAAAAATGTCATGCTAGACACCAATATCAGCAGTAAGAGTGAGGAAACACCCAGTAACTTGAACTCCCTGCCCCAGAAAGCAAATAAATCTCTCCTCCTAAAAACCAGAGCCAGCTCAGCCTTCTCCTGCCTTATTAAATCATAAACCAAAAGCAAACAGGAAAGCAGTGTTGCAACTACATGCTATTACTGTTAGACCTCCTAGACTGCGTTACAAGCTGGGAGGAAAATCAGGATGTGAAAGAGGTGATGTTAACTGCTCCAAAAGCAGTGCTGGGAGGCAGCACTGGACTTTGGTGCCAAGGCACCTCCCCCCTCAAAAGAGTTTGTTTTTTTTAAATCCTGTACATTAGCTGTTTAATATTAATTAGCAATTTTGCAACAGTGACCACCGGTCAGTAATTGCTAACAGTAATTAAATTCAACTGAAATTTAACAAGGGAAATGTGTGTACCAAGATGTAGTGCTCTCAGAATAAAAGCTGCCTTCATCAGTGTGTTAAATAATGGCAACTAGAGTACATTTCAAAATTTCATTCAAATTAATTATACACTTGCACAGACATAAGTTTATCAATATGAATATAACACATTCACTTTATTATAGATGCAGATTCACTTTATATGTGTGTTTGTCTAAGCTGAGTTTATAAATACTTATATATATTAGTACAATTTCCAAGCATGTGCTGTGCTGCAGCTAGTAGGCTACTAGCTAGCTTCTTTGCCAGAAGACAATTAAATCTAGCTAAATCTTATCCCAGTAGAAGTCACTCCTTGCAACATTACACTTGGGCTGTTCAAGTTGATGATTAGCACATTTTTATTTTAGTAGAAGGTGTTCCTTAAAATCTTCTACCATACGTTTGGCCAGTGGTGTCTGACTATCTGATTCCTTCTTCCTTACCTGATTCCAGAAGAGTTTGTGTATGTGGGAAATCTTGTTTTGCTTTTCCAGAAGTAAATTTTCCTTTAAATGTGTAAATATGGTGAGGAATAGCTCTTGACATTTTAAGAAGAATCAGAATTGATCACCACTGAACTTCTATTCCTCCAGTAAGTACAAATTGGTCTTGAGCAACTTGGGTCATTTATTTCCTGTGAACTGGTCTTCAGAGGCATGAAATAGTGATGCCAACAACTAAGACTGGTATGACGATGTCATGAAGAAGTGACACAGCCTGCTACTACCCAGTGTCCCCCAGTAACAGAAAGAGAGCTAGACATTTGCTTTGATGGTGTTTAACATAACATAAGCACTACAATTCCTTCACAAAAGGGCAGAAAGCCCTAGAAACCCTGGTTGACTCCAGGCGCACAAGAATGAAGCTCCCACTTCTCTGGGTTTTTTGAAAGCTGCACTTCTGCCTGCACCAAACCTACATGGCCCAACAAACCATATTCTGTAACATCCAAAAGTAACCTTCAAGTGGTTGTCTAACAGTGCTTCATCAAAGGGAACGGCAGCAGCAGTTCAATATTTTTGACATGCTATATAGATGCCTTCAGCAAAGTTAGAGCTATTGCTGCATAGACCATACAGCACCACTTCTTCCCTCATTTCCAAAAATCAAGGAATTTATATCAGCTGGCTGCACACTTGCAAATTAATCACACAGAATCCTAGGGGTTGCAAGGGACCTCGAAAGATCATCTAGTCCAACCCCCCTGCCAGAGCAGGGTCACCCAGAGCACATCACACAGGAATGTGTCCAGGCGGGTTTTGAATGTCTCCAGTGAAGGAGACTCCACAACCTCTCTGGGCAGCCTGTTCCAGTGCTCTGTCACTCTCACAGTAAAGAAGTTCTTCCTGATATTCACATGGAACCTCCTATGCTCCAGTTTGCATCCATTGCCCCTTGTCCTATCACTGGTCATCACTGAAAAAAGCTTGGATCCAATGTAAGTCTTGAAGTTGCAAATAATAGTCACATTTAAATTCTTGCAGAGTAATGACCACTTCAAAATAAAAATTGAAGAGAAGCCACCAGAGAACCGTCTGATTCTGAAGAATGATGGCAATTTTATTGTTTCATTACTGAAACCTCTGGAATAAGCTTTGCTTCTTGAATAAAACCCTTCAGCCTTCTCTTCCTAAATACTTGGCTATTACAATCTTGGCCATATCACTAGTGTAAGGATGTAAAATCCTGAAAAGGTAACATGGTATTTGTCAGGCACAAAACAAGCCCCTTTGGATGGAAAATGGAAGATTTGTTGAGACTGAAGCTTGTATGGCAGTAGTAAAAATGTCCCACAAGGAAGCTGTAAAACATAGATGTGCACCAAAATTCTGTTTTACTTGTGGAAACTTTTTGCTAAGCCACTGCTGTAGGAGAAGGACAATACAAGCAGCACTACGCTGCTACCTCCAA
This sequence comes from Chaetura pelagica, assembly GCF_000747805.2. Classification (NCBI taxonomy): domain Eukaryota; kingdom Metazoa; phylum Chordata; class Aves; order Apodiformes; family Apodidae; genus Chaetura; species Chaetura pelagica. The sequence goes on from NW_009970720.1 coordinate 158,472, forward strand.
CATAAAGTATCTGCCAGTGAGTCTCTTGCCACCCCCTCAGCCCTCACCAAACTACCTACTCCAAACCAAAATTATCTTTGGCACATGCAAGTAAATTGCTGCAGCACAGACATATCTGGACAGTAATTAATCACTTTGAATGCTCAATGTGTTTGGATATAAAATTAAGAAAGTCGGGTTGTTAAAAAATGACAGATTTAAGCACCATCTGGGCTCTGTGGCCACAGTGGCGCGAATTCCAAAGGAAGGCTTAACAGTGCATGATCCGAGAATCCCATCTGTCTCAGCTGAAATGAAACAAATAAATAAATAAACCAGCAGCCTCATTTACAAGGTTTTCCCAAGTTTCCCAATTTAAAAATCAACTTACAGAAAGCATACAGAATTAAAGGCAATACATCTTCAAATACTTTTCATGTCTTTTACATTAATTATTATTGTATTACAACTCTATGGAAAAATCTCTATGTACGTATACCTATACAGATAAAATATCCTAAGACAGAATTTCCCAGTATGAGTATGTGTTAATAAAAATACAGTGCTAGCGAAAAATTGTGTAGGATATGACTCTTCAGTTGATTCAGGGAAGTCAAATTCCCTTTCTGGCACCCACAATCTGCCTTAGCTCCTTCCCCAGTCACATTCACTTGTACCTGCCCCCTGGTAGCCCTGCCTGGGGATGTAATGCAGCCTCCTTGGCTCCCAACAGACCCTTCTCCTGCCACCTCACTGCACCTCCCTCCAAGGGCAGAGGCCACTCAAACTGAAGTCACCTGCAACTAGTTAACCTGCAGGATGTCTTCAATAAAACTTGCCTGGCATGGAAAAGGTAAATAATTACATAATCCAAGACAGGTGACCACAGAATATGGACACAACTATTTGCTTTGGAAAAACTTCGCCTGGTGGGTTTTAAGTTTAGGGGTGAACCACAGGAATACTCTGCCAAAGTCCCCAGGAGTTTTAAAGTTTGGTCCAAGTGCTTCCCTCCACCCAGCGGAGGCAGGTGGACACAGGGACAATGTCTGGTTCTCAAACGTCTTTGTGTTCCATCACTCAGGATGGTGTTTTCTGTGTCAAGGAGCCTCTTGTTGCTCTGCAGAGAAGATGGACTTGCAGTCTTTGGAAACTTCTGCCCTTGGCACACACCGCTGGCCTGACCCATATGCAGCCCACCCAAAGGAGAAGAAAACCCCAGACTGACACCCATCAAAGCCACACTCTCTCTTCCTGCCCCAAAGCCATGAACTAGCTCTTCCTGCAGATGAGGGCAATGGATAGATTGTCACGGGAATCTGTGAGCCTTTTTTGAGGTCCTGGAGAAGGGGCTTCTCCAAGGGGTTTGAATCTGCCCCATCTTCTGCTCCAGCCAACAAGTGACCACCACTTCTTTCACAAAGTCACTCTTCACTAAAAGTGAGTCCTCCTTCCCATCCTACCTACCTCCAACAGCTTAAAGAAGCTCAGCAGGCAGATCA
>NW_009970720.1:159973-162718 GCF_000747805.2 Chaetura pelagica
ATGAAAGATAGTATCATACTGCATAATATCATAGCTTCTTTCACATAAAGACATTTGTATCAAGGCCTAATCCCAGAAAGATTTTTTGCAGTGTCTTGATTTTACTTTCAATAGATCTTTTTGCATTTGTAATATGGTATATGCAGGTACATTTTTCTGGATTCATAATGCAATACTCCTTTGGCTGTGCTCTTATGCTTCAGTTTCCACTGATGGTCCAATGCACACTTTTGTAGAAGAATTACTTGGACCCAAATGGATGAGCAAATATGTAATATATTCTCTTGCTTAAAAATGCGTTTAAATCAGTGGCACTAAGCTTGCTCATACTATCCCTTTTTTTCAATTTGCTGTGTAGTTTGTGGGGCTCTCCTTTCAGAAACCTCATGCAGTTTCTGTGGGCATTACTGAGAGTACACCAAGATGATACGTATAATGAACTTCCATATAGCTACATAGAAAAAACTGCCAATTGTTAAAAGTATAGAAACATAAAAGGGGAAATGAGATCATTGTTAAATCATCTTTCTGTAGATGTCTAGTAGGAAGATGAACTCTGTATATACAATCACAAAAATGAAAGCCTAGGTCAAGGAAATCTGGAAAACAAGCACATGAGAGCAAGCCTCTGTAAAAGAAAACCAGGGCAAGGCCTGAAGCCTGCAAGCAGCAGGCAGCTGCTGCTCTGCTGAAGCTGCTCCCCAGGAAGGTCTCAGAACCTCTGATGGCTGGGCTCTGGGGCCCCGTAATGGCCAGCCAGTGAGGACTGCTCTGCTGCTGGGTGCTCCTCAGGCTCTGTGCATGGGGACTCCTATTGCTGTTGATGTGCTACTAAAATGAACAACATTTACAGGTACAATAAGAGAAGCACCATCTATGGAACTGATGGGCAAGCTCTAACCCAGGTAATGGGGCTTGTTGATGGTGAGTGCAGGACCCCGGTGCGGAGAGTGACTGGCAGAGCTTGCCTTGGCAACCCTAGGCACCCTTGCTGGGACAGCTGCTAATCTGAGGCACTTTGAGATGCCCTGTTTCTGGAAGATGATAACGAATGCCAAGTATTGACACAATTCTTGTAATTAAGGATTTCTGTCAACAAAAAATATTTTCTCAACAAACAATAAATTTATTTATGAATTTCCTAGTAGCCAGACAGAAGATGTGTTTGTTTTCTCAGCAGATGTTGCATAAAAATGAATACACCTCCTAAAAATGGGCATTTATTTTTTTTCTGTACAAAAAAACCAGCACCTGGTTACAATTTTTTCTTTGTTCATCAGTTTCATAAGCTTTAAAATAAGATGAATATGTATCTTTTTATCTGTAGAATTTCAAAGTGATGTAAGACCTTTGTAGTATAAAAATTGGAACAGAGCATTTAAAATAAGCTGAACAAGTACAATATTATTGGATGGTCTGTAAAACACAGTAAAGTGAGCTATACTATAAATAACATATATTTTATCCCTCTATTATATAGTCTTCACCACCTTGGTCCTCTCATTAAGACTAAACACTGGTTTTTATATGTGCAAAACTGGTACAAGTTTCCCTGTGAGACAGTTTTTGTACCAGTTAGGTAATAAAATAATGAACTGAACTTTATCCTTATCACCACACACCTTCTTGGGAACACAGTCCTCAGAAAGGAGAAACATTTTCATGTCGTGGTGAGAGCAGGTCATGCTCAGTGTGCACAGGAGTGTGGGCTACTGACCAGTTTGCACTATGGTTGGTGTCATCTGCTCCACTTATAGAACAGCTGTGTAAACTGAAGGGAAGGAAGAGCAGCAGGATTTTAGGTTTGAGAGATGTGCACACGTGGGAGGGGACCGAGGGAAGCAGGGCCAGGACACTGGAAACCAAACATCCTTCTGCTACTCCCACAGAAAGCAAAAGCAAAGCACCTTGAGCTATAGGACATGTGTGGGGACACAGTGGGACCAACACTGGGAAGCATGAGTAAAGTGAGGGAAGCATGTTTTATTCCAGATAGGCCAAGGCATATGGGCTGCCAGAGACAAAAACAGTGTTCTGGATAGCAGCCTTTGGACATGGAGACTGCCCACTGTCGAGTGTCACTGTGAGCAGGCACATCTCCAACAGGCACATTCCATGTCCTGTGGAGTGGCCCTGGGGCTGGGAAGCCAGAGCAAGGTAGGATTGGAGGTAGTGTGCAGGGCTGTCCAGGAGCACATGGGGCCTGCAACCAGCTACAGAGTTGACTGGCTTTCTCTGTTTTGAGCTTTCAACTTATTTCTAGTCCATGGACGAACTGCAGTCTTGCAAGTTTTGATTTATAAAAGGGTTTGAAATGTACATCTGCCTTGTACTGCTCTGCACTTCTACGAGGAATTGCAAATACTTGGAGATTGTTGGTTGAAAGGAGTAAAAATAGAACTACCATAAAGCAAAATATATAGGCATTTTCCTTATGGGGAATGCCCCTCATTTTACATAATTTTTCTAGGCAAATTAACCCAATGTAATCCTAGCCAGATAAAAAAAAATAAATATTACATCTCTTTAAATGTTTGTTCTACATTTACCACCAAAATCATCTGGCTGATGTTTCTAAAGAGTTTAAATGCAAAAAGCCAACTTAAGAGACTAAAAGGTAAAATAAAAGTCCTTAGTGCAGGACCCAAGTGGTGGTGAAATCGAGTTAAACAACAGCATGTGTCGGTGCTAATTTCCACTTTCAGAAGTAAATAATCTCTGAAATAGCCCAAAGTCGCTGTAATT
>NW_009970720.1:162872-171256 GCF_000747805.2 Chaetura pelagica
GCGCTGAAAGGCCCATAAAAGTAAACTACAACCTCGGCAAAGCCTTTTAAACTGACAAAACAGCGCGGCAGAGGTCAGGGAGGCAGGCGGGTCAGCAAAGCCCTGCCTGCAGGTTTGGGGGTCGGACCCTCGCCCCGCTCCGGGGGCCTCGCCGGGGCTGAGGAGAAACCCCCGCCGCCGCTCCTCCCTCTGCCGGAGCAGCAACACTTGAACTGCCCTTCTGCCTCAACAAAACTTTAGTTTGCTGATTGGGCACGAAACAAAAGAAAGACAGCGGGACGCGATTTATAAGGGGGCAGGGTAGGCTGACATGCTATTGTACTCCAGAGGTATCCACAAGCTGTTAATTCCATTTTAACATTGTTAATAAGACTGTTAACACATCTGACTTTGTTTAGAGACTTTGAAAACATCAACAAACTAAAGGAAAATAACACAACAAAACAACCCTTCGAACACCCCCCCCCTTCTCCCCCAGACGTGAGATATGATCTTTCCAAATAGCGTCAAATGTCCAAACGTGGTGCTTCTGTCTGTCCTGTTCTGCCAGACCTGGCAGAGAGGAGGAGGGACGACAAGGAGGCTCAGGGACGTGCATCCACGTATGCTTCAGCCTCTCCTTAGACTATTTAGCTAATCACATTTTCCAGGCTAAATTTAAAGGACTTGTTTTCTAACACTGCCGCCGTTTTGGGAAGGAGAGGGGGTGAACCTGGGCTCTCCTCTCCCCGCACACCTCCTCTCCCTTCGCTCGCACTCGGCACGCAGGCAAATGTGCAGATTTAATCAGTATGGAATGTTTTAAATGAATAATTGGGTCTGACAGATTTATTGCAGTTAATTTTGCAATAGAATGGAAAAATGTTTGGATCTCAGCCTTTAAAGTATTAGGAAAACAATTAATCCATCACATAACGGAAATTCCGGTATTACACCCTCATGTCCAATTAAATAATGTCAAGTAATCTTACATTGTAAAATGCTGAAAATTGAAGCTGGAAACGTTGGGGGAATATGTTTAATTTTTTCAGGAACCTCAAAATAAAAATCACATCAAATTAAAATCAGATGCAGCGATTAAAAGTTTTTTTTTTATTTCTTTTATTTGGAGGAGGAGACTTTTTTTTTTTTTTAATTAAAAGAAAAATCTACCAAAGCAAAAAAAGCAGCTTTACTCAAAAAAATAAAAAATAAAAAATTGTTTTGCTATCCAGCTTTTGCATCAAGAACGCTGTCTTAACATGGCAATCTCAAAGCAAATCAAAAGCTTAACGATGAAGTGTGTGACTGCAGAAAAGATCTTTAAAAGAAGATAACCAGCACTTGTCTTTTTCAGCAGGCAGAGGAGCTGATTCCAGGGTACTTACTCAGGCACAACTCTCAGAGACTTCAAGCCGTGTTTCGCTTGAATATCGTCCCGTAGGATCGAGTCCCCAGTTTAGGACCAACTGACAGCAGACTTCTGAGACTGAAAGTAAGCGGGATTCGTTTGTCTTTGTTTACAGCCAAAACCCGCTAATGCTGTAAAATTGCTTAATGTCACACTCCATCTCCTTTTTATTAAAGGTAAAAAACCCCAACAAACCCAAGGCTGGAAATCAAAGAACTTTTCCAGAATAACAAAACCACCGACTTACAAATGTCTTGCCTGCCCCTGAAATTTGAAACTTGGCAAATTCATTCCGTTCAGCTGCTGTACAAAAGGTCCCTGAAGCGTGTTACAGTAGGGACCCGTGAGCTTCCCAAATACTTTGGCTGTTTCTAAACTAGGGGAGATGAGGCTGCGGTTTCAGGTCTCCCTCAGCTAAAGCGCAGTTAAAGCGGCAGAGAAATTGTAATATTCCAGAGGTTTAAGAGGATCAGGTTCAGCTATTTTTACAGAGGGGATTGCCCACAGTCCTGCAGCAGGCGAGGTAGGGAGCGCAGGGACAAAAAGGGAGAGGAGCACGTGTCACTACAGAAAGGCAGCAAAAGAATTAAAAAAACCAACTTGGAGGCACTGAAGAAGGAGCGAATGTAAAACATAAGAAAACATTCTTCTTCTAGTATGTCACTGGCAAAAATAACAGTGAAATCTCTGGTCGCATTTAAAGGCAATAAATACCACAACGCCTCGCTGGCACCTTCGTTAAGACACCGTCGGCGTGGCCGGGCAGATGAAAATGGGGGTTGAGCCGAGTGAAAGAAGTATAAGACTTGGCCACCACCGTTCAATTTGTTTGTCCAAATACAACACGGTGCTTATTCTGCTGGTTCCTTACAATCTTGACGTTCTGGATACCCACGTTGCCACCCAACTATTTCTGTTGCCATAACAACGTCAGAAATTTGGTCCTCGATGTCCTTTTTAATAAAATCATTTTCGGACTTGGGAGCTTTCAAAGGCGGGATGGTTTCCCAATTTAGGCAGCTCACACCTTTCTCACAAGGAGCCTATTTGTATGTGTTTCCCTAAAAATATAATCTCCTAACATGAAAACAATGTTGTGTGTGTCCCCCTTGACATTGGAAATCGGCCTGTTGCTACAAAAAGCTTTTCTGGGGGACTTGGCTTTTCAAGGAACAGGCAGCCTACAGCAGCTGGGGGACCACCTCCTAAGGCTTACGAAAAGGAGAGAAGTATAGTACTTGCAGCCCAGCGTCTGAAATAACAGGGAAGTTTTCTCCAGCTATCAAACCGGTTTGTTTTTAAGACGTCCAGAAATTAAATCTACAACCAATAATTACTTAGGAAGTGTAATAACATTGTATATCTTGTATCTGGTTACTTGGGAGATCCTCATCCCTCCTGCAAAGCAACTGGAGCTCTCTTTAGGAGCTGCCCCTTGGCATGACTAACATTTTTTCTGCTTTCTCCGATCAACTCAGAATGAGTGCAATAAAAGAAAAAACAAACCAAAACAAAACGACAACGCCTTGCTCTTTACCATTAAAGAAATCGGATTCCCAGCACAAACAGCAAAACAATGGCCCAGAGGATATGACTAAGAAACGCAGAGGGAAGAGTCAAGCTGCCCTCTCTTTGCATATGCAGCGAAACAGAAGTCATTGGGGTTGAAGTTACCCCCATTTAACATATCTGTGCATTTCAATAAATTGTAAGAAACAATGCCCGGCTTTCAAAAGTTGCAAATTACTGCGAATACATTGCAAAATGTGGATAGCCCATAACATCGGAAGATGTTTAAAAGTATTTATCATGTGGTTTTGTTTTTATTTTTATTTTTTTCTTAAGGAAAAGGAGTGGGAGAAATCATAATCCTCTGGTAAAATAATCCTGGATGGGGAAGAAACTGTACCCGTGAGACACGCAAGTCACTTAACGGGGGGAAAAAAAAATTGGTTCCAGCGTATATTTTTAAGGGACAAAATACTTATTTATAGTCAAAGCCAGGCGAGTTCTCTCATTCACGTTCACTGATGATCTTCAGCTAAATGCAAACATTTCTTGCCCTCGCTGCCGACAGCAGACACCTACCACACCTATATAAGGACAGTTAAGGGCAAAACAAAACAAAACAATAAACCAAAATATCTCCTTTTCAGTGTCACTCGTAGTATTTCTATCGCTGCTAAAGGAGGGTGACAGGAATCGCGCCCTTTCTGAGCAGCCAGTTTTGCAGCCCAAGTTGGAAGGTGCCCGCCACGACCAGGAAAAGGGGGGGCATCCCCTCGCGGGGAAAAAACTCGGTAAAAAAACCCCAAATCACACTCAAACCTTTAAAACCCTCTCCCACGCTTGTATGGGAACGTCTCTTTGTTGGTCACTACGTGGGGTGGGGACCTTCACCCTTCGAGGGAAACACCTCCCCCGCCCCGCCCGGGTCGGCAGGGGCCCCGCCCCCGCCCGGGGGGGGGGAACAACGGCGAGTGGAATCGAGGGGTGCCGGCAGGGATGCGGGCACTGGCAGGTAGGGATTTGGGCAGGGACAAGCAGGGGCAAGCAGGGGTGTGGGCAGCGGGATTGCAGAGGTTAGGGAAGGTGCAGGCAGAGATGTGGATGGAGCATAGAATCATAGAACTGTTGAGGTTGGAAAAGACCCTTGGGATCATCGAGTCCAGCCATCATCCCTACTCTACAAAGGTCTCCCCTAAACCATATCCACCAACACCACATCCAAATGACCCTTAAACAGATCCAGGGATGGTGACTCCACCACCTCCCTGGACAGTCTATTCCAGTGTATAACCACTCTTTCTGTAATTTATTTTTTTTTCCTAATGTCCAGTCTAAGCCTCCCCTGTTGCAGCTTGAAGCCATTCCCTCTTGTTCTATTGCTAATCACCTGTGAGAAGAGACCAGCACCAACCTCTCTACAATGACCTTTCAGGTTGTTCGAGAGACTGATGAGGTCTTCCCTCAGCCTCCTCTTCCTCAAACTAAACATTCCCAGCTCCTTCAAGGGTTCTTCATAAGATTGATTCTCTAGGCCCTTCACCAGCTTCCTTGCCCTCCTCTGTCCTCACTCCAGCACCTTGAGATCTCTCTTGAACTGAAGTGCCCAAAAGTGGACACAATACTCCAGCTGCGGCCTCATCAGTGCTGAGTGCAGGGGGACAATCACCGCCCTACTTCTGCTGGTCACACTATTCCTGACACAAGCCAGGATGCCATTGGCTTTCTTGGCCACCTGGGCACACTGCTGGCTCACATTCAGCCGCAGGCAGGGGTGCAGGCAGGGGCAGTCAGGGTGCAGGCAGGGGTGTGGGGACAGGTAGAGATAGGGGCCAACATGGGGCAGACAGGTGGCGGACAGGGGTGTGAGGGCAGGTAGGGATATGGGAAGGCAGGGGTGCAGGCAGGGGCAGGAAGGAATGGGTGCAACGGTGCAAGCAGGGATTCGAGCTGGGGGCAGCCAGGGTTATGGGCGGGGGGCAGGCAGGATGCAGGCAGGCACATGGAGGAATGAGTGCAAGGGTGAAGGCAGGGATTCGGGATAGGGGCAGGCAGAGGGGTGGGGGCAGGTAGGGTCAAGCAGGGATGTGGGCAGGGAGGGGTGCGGGCAGGGGCAGGGGGCAGGCAGGAAAGCCATCAGCTCAGCATTCCTGGCTAGCTTTAGATCTCGACAATTGTTCCCCCTTCCCTCCCGGTGGGTGAGGAGGGAAGCGACCACTTCAAAGGGGAAACTTTCTGCATGAGGCACAGACGGGAGTTGTCTCTTCGTTACCCAGACTATTATTACTATTAATATATCATTTTTTAAATTTTTTTTGGGGGGTGGTGTTGTTTGGGTTTGTTTTTTTTTGTTGGTTGGTTTTGTTTGTGGGTTGTTGGTGTGGTTTGTTGGGGTTTTTTGTTGGTTTTTTTTGTCAGCTCGCTAATAAAGCTGTTGTTATTTCTTGGGAAATGAGGAGGCACGCGTGGCTAGAGAGGCGTGCGCACCAACAACTAAGTCCCTTTCCAATCTGTTTGCCCCTGAAGAAAACAGAAAATATCTCTGGCAAAGGAATTGCCCAGCAGCTCTCTGCGTCCCCAGCTCGAGTCCTCGCCCCGTGGGGCTCTGAGGGCAGCCGGGCTCGTAGCGAGCTTCTGCAGCCTCAGGCCAACTCGCAGCACCTTCTAGCACCTTCTGTCTGAGGATTTCCAAAGGGCTACACAAACACTAATTAATTACCCGTGCCCCATACCGGTGCAAACGGAGACCCGGGGATCCATTTTACAGATGGGGAACCACTTGCATGAGGAGACCCAGCAAGTCACCCCTACTTGCAGTCGAGCCAGAAATTAAAATATTAATTTTCTCGACTTTAAATACAAAACCCATTGACCACGTTTCTGTTCCAGGAGAGAGGGAGAGACAGGCTTATTGGGAAATTAATTCCCCATTTCCTCACATTCAGCCTAGAGACACAAAAAACCTAACAGAGAGACAGATCAGGGGGCTCCCCTTGCATTCACGCCTGTTTGCGCCGAGTCTTTTAACCCCAAATGCTTTACACAGTCAAAACAACACCAAGAAAGAATTAAAAATCATTAGGAGGAGAGGGAAACTAATTTGAAAAATCTGGGCACGCTCATAGCTGCTCAACTGAGCCTTTAACCAGCTGAAGAGCCAGCTTGGTAGAGAGAAAGGAGAGGGATGTCCCTGGTGCTAGGAACTACAAAGGAGGAGGCTCCGGCAGCAATACAGGCCAGAGTGTGGGAGAGAGAGACAGGAGACAAATACTGGTGGGAGTGGGAGGCGGGGGGGGTGTGTGTGTCACAGGGATAGATGGGGATCAGATTTTCCAGGGCAACCGAAGATGCAGACAGGCACCTGGCAGGATTTTCAAAAGCAACTGAGCAAGATAGGTAGCTAAATCCCACTGATTTCAATGGATGGGAGGATGTCTAACCTGCTTATGCTCTTTTGAAAATCCCATTAAGCACCAGCTGCATGTTTAGGAACCCAAACACATTTGAAAATTTATTGTAAGGCTCCAGGATGGATAAATTTTAAGAGCAAAGCACTGTTGTTCCAATATCAAGAATGAAAGGAAGGAGTCGAATTCCCTCCCTGCCCCGAAAAGAATCAGGTGGTTAGGAAATAAGATAATATTTCTCCCTACTCAAGGAAATAAATTTGCATTTGCATATTTAGCCTTCCTCATTTCTAGCACCTCTCTTTGTCTTTCCTGATAAAACAACTGGAGTGACTAGGGATTTAAGGTGGAAAATGAGCACAAATGAGCAACTGGCAGTCCGGGGAGGAGAGGAACGATGCAGGTAGATGCTGCAGGGGACAAGTAGGTGCTGGAGGGGGGACACGGGTGCTGGGCTCTGCAGTGAGGCAGAGGAGCTGCTGTGGACTCTGCTGGAACAGGGACGGGTCACTGCAAATATGGGAAGGCAGGATTGGAGAGCAGCTTTGCCATCACGTTCGGATGTGACTGGGACACTGGGTGACATCCCTTTACTTTCAGGGGGTGCACTGGGGCAACTCCAGAAAGGCAATGTGTTATCATGAAATAGCTGTATATTACACATACACCATAAGAATTACAGCAGTAATGATACATGGATTTTTTTTTTCTTTTCTGAATCAAGGCTATTTTGCCAACATGGATTTTCCTGTAAATATTGATGCTTTAATATATATTTTTTTAGAAAACTCTTAAAATAGGATAGTTGAGGGAATGCCAGACTTTTCCATGAGTTTGATTTAAATATTTAGGTAGCAGCTGTCTCTTGATCACTGACAAGCATCAAAATCCACACAGTAAAATCTCAACAAACAATTGTCTAATGACAGACTTTCTGAAAAGTTCTTTAAAAAATCCTACTATTTCTAAAGCATTTTAACTCCAACAGCTAAACAGACACAGCAAAACCATTGTGTTTTGCACCAGTTTTGTTTTGCTCTATACAGCTGTGTTTTCACAGATGCAAAACCATGTGTCTTCAGCAAAAGGTCTACTCTTCCCTTCAGATGTGAACAAAGATCAAAGGTTCAAACACAGAAATACAAGCTCCTTTTCCCTTTGGAACATGTTTTTATTTTTTTGCAGTGGCTCTAAACCAGAATTTCCATCTGTTGTCCTTATGCAGTGTACAGGTTAACCTTAACAGCCGGGTTTGTGATGCTGTTATCTCAACTAAGAAGTGCAGAGATGAATCACTCTTGCACACAGACTCCGAACATCTCACCAAGCAGCAGAAGGGCTGCCTCAAACAACCAGCCGTCATTTCATGGAGATGGTGGCTGAAACAGACTCGTTCCTTCCCTCCCTTCCAACAGAAAATTGGGAACTTCCTGAATATTATGTGACTATGATAATTTTTACAATTCTCTAGCCTAATTGCTCGTTGTAATCAACCCGTGTGATTCCACTGAATTCAATGGCAGTGTTTCAATTTACACAGTGAGAGATTTAGGCCTGGTCTGGCTTTTAGAAAGTGTCACTTGACATTTTGTCGCTGCTAATTCAGCAAGCAGGCTGAGAACTGTCTTGGTGTTTGTGTTTGCCTAGATGGTTATAAAAGTGAGGCTCTCTTGACACAGGTACTAAGTCGTTAATGTTTGTATGACTAGCTGGGAACAACTTATCTATGTGTATCAATAAACGATCTATAAAAAGTAAAGTATTTGAGACAGTTATGCCCTAGAAAAGAGCATTGAAGTGATGGAAGAAGCTTCTGGGATCAAAGAAGACATTAACTGTGCGGGTGCGTGTTTTCATGGATAACACAGTATATCAATACATACGCGACGGCGTATTTTATACACATTTTCACATCCTGCTTGGTACAACAGCAGTAGCCCCGTAGGGCTGCACCTGGGGATGGGGCAGCTCCCGCGGGGTGAGCAGCGGCGGCTCGGGGGGAGCTCTGCGGCCGAGGAGGCGCGGGGGGCCCGGTGCCCGCGGGTGCCCGGTGCCCGGTGCCCGGTGCCCGGCGCGGTGCA
>NW_009970720.1:171417-184633 GCF_000747805.2 Chaetura pelagica
GGGCCGGCTCGGTCCCCCCTCTCCCGCGTACAGCACGGGGCCGCTCGCCCCGTCCCCCGGCCTGTCCCTACACACAGACCCCCCCAGGCTCTCCTCCTCCTCCCCCTGTCCCGCACCCGACGGCACCGCAGCCGCACTTGCCCGTCGAAACACCGCCCCGCCTGCCCCCGTGGCTCACTTAGGGAACCAGGTGGTTCTGGAAACCTTGTTGCACGTTCCCCGCTCACCAGTTGTCTGCGTACATGAACGGATGGACGAACGGTCGACACACTCCGCCTGGCAAGAACATGTGCTTGAGAGAGCCACTTTGGAGGGGGAAGAAAGCAAAGCAGCGCCAGCGCTGGCTGCCAGCACTGCAAAGATGTGGCAGCCAAAGCGGGCACTGTCACCCTCTGGGCGAAGGGCCAAAGCCATCCTGCACGGCTGCTAGCAGGCCGCTGTGGTCACCCTGTTTCTCTGCCCAGAAAACAGCCAGTGGGACATGAGCTGCAAGAAGACAACCCTGCAGGTGCAGGCGGGGTACAGAATGGGGTACAGAGCAGGGTACACATCCCACCAGGAGCGAGCCTGCTGCTGTTGAGAAGCTAAAGCACAAGGAGCCAGAAGGAGCAGTCACCAGCCACCTCTTGCACCTACACTGCTGCACAGGCACTTACAGCACTGCCATGTCCTGTTTCACACTCCTCCAGATGTGAGGTGCATACACCATCCAAAAGAAGGACTGGCTTCACAGCTGCCAGCAGGGAGGTCACCAGGGATGAGGCAATGGCAGTCACAGCCCCTCTGTGCTCAGCCTGATTGTCTCTGTGCTGGCAGAAGAAGCCACAGCTGGCATTTCCCAGGTGTGTGGCTTTGCCTATGTGATGCATGTGCCATCTCCTGACTTATGCTGGTAGAGGGTTGCCTGAGCCCTGGTGTCAGTGCAGGCAGCTGGGTTGCTCAGTGCCTACAAAAGACTGGGTAAAACCTCCATGCCATGGGAAGTGGTGGTAGTGCCATGATATCACCTGCTGTAGAGAGACTCCACGTAATACAGAAATACCGAGGAGTAAACAGGCACTGGGACCCTTTCCTGAGAAGTAGGGCTGGTAGGCAGCATAGCTCAGCAGAACCAGTGGCTCTGTGGGTACAGTGGTGCTGTCACATCAGCCCCTGCCAGCTGTCCCTCATAGGATGTCAGGATCAGTTGCAGGGCTTGGGCAGCCTGCTGGGACAGGCTAATCATCATCAGTGCTGGAACCTAGCTCCATCCATGGCTCCAGCAGGTAGGACTGCTACCAGACGATAGATGCCCCTGCCCATGGTGATGGGAATCTTTTCCAAACTTGCCACAAGGCAGTGGCAGCTCTGTGATAGCAGGATAGCTCACCAAACCCCTCTTCCCACAGCACACTTCCCTTGAAGCTTCCCAGCAAGTACAAATCTGCACATTTTGTGGGCCTGCAATGAAGGCCCATAAGGCTTTGGATTAGACTTGCTCAGTACTTTAATGAGTATTAGATTAGCTTTGTCAGCAGCAGAAATCCCCAAAAGCATGCTATGCAAATTACACTCACTTTGAGAAAAACACACAGCGATGTTGTTATTTGTAGAAGCCAGCACAATCATGGAAGAATAGCTCATCAGTAACTCTTCCTTTGGAAAAAGCCTCCAATGGGCACAGTAGGATTTAATTTCTACTTTTTATTGAAAAAAAAGCCAAAACAAAACCAAACAAAAAACATCAGTTAATAGACTTTAGCATTGCCAAAGATAATTGCCAAGTATAGCTTTTATCAAGTTCAGCCTTTCTTGTTTTCTCCTGCCTAAGTCCCTCGTCCCTCTAAATATGCAGTGCAAAGACAGTGCCGTAGTTCCAGAGCAGAATAAGAGAGAAAATGTGTGCTGAAGAATGAGATGGACACCTGTATTTTTGCCATCAGATTTTCAGCTTTCTAAAAGTCCTTTAAAAAACGATTTTTGTGAAAATCAGCATTTATCACCATTTGCTAATTCAAATCAGATCTGTACAAGTCAATCAGAAAAGTCATTGCAAAAGGCATGATCTTTTCTTGCGCTGTACAGCTTCAGTTGCAGCTGCCTTTGCTACTTACAGACACAGCCAAAATTGATGATAACAGTAATTCCACATTGTGCAGGGGGTACAAGTTCAGTACCATGTTTCCCCATGACCTCTATGCAAGCCAGAAGGATACAAGCCTACACACTGTTGCTACAAAATTCCATTGCCACTTACGAACAACCACCAAGAGTACTGTGAAGCTGTTACTAGAGCTAGTTGAATTACTTTTGCATTAAGAGTTAATGAAAAAAACCCAAAACAACACTGTCAAAGCTTTGACATTTTGCTATTTCAGTTAAAATTGGAAGGCAGAGAATATGGGCACAGTTGATCTACCATTTTCATTTTATTTGCCCTCTATTTTCACAAAGGCAAACTATAAATAGGAAAAGAAGGGTAAGGGGAAGAGAGAGTGAGGAAAGAAAGAAAAACAAAATAAAATGTTAATTTTTCTTTAAATGATAGAAATAAAGAGGGGGAAAGTGTAATTTTAAAAAACTGGGTATTTTGCTCTACATTTTTCAACCAGCTCTAATGTTATCTGAACAGGAGCTTAGTAGAGAGGTAGCACACCAGCCAGTGGATGAATTTACACTTCACAGAGAATATGGAAAAAACCTCTTTTAGTTAATAGATTAGATATCTGTTTCCATTGACTGAGCAACCATGTGGGTAGAAAGCCTATGTAGCTCAGCTAGGGACAGGGAAAAGAGGAACATGAAATGCTTTCCAGGGAGCACTGTGCTAAGCAGCAGCTATAAAACCTCTGCCAGCAGGATACCTAATGCTTTAGGTGATTGAAGGATGCAGGCAGATGTCCTCTTCTGAATGTAACCTGAGAGAGCATCAACTGGGGTGCTTGGGATCACCCACAGGATGGATGCAATTGCCCTTGCAACCACGCTGGTGGGAAGGAGTTGCATGTGTGCCCCTGA
Organism: Chaetura pelagica; assembly: GCF_000747805.2. NCBI lineage: Eukaryota > Metazoa > Chordata > Aves > Apodiformes > Apodidae > Chaetura > Chaetura pelagica. The sequence continues at coordinate 174,415 of NW_009970720.1, forward strand.
CCCTGCTCCAGGCACAATTAGCTCCATTAGCACGTATCGAACTTCTCCAAGGCAGACTTATGGGAGCAATCACCTCTCCCAGAGTGGCAGTGAGACAGGGAGTGGGTGCCATTCCCAACCAGCATAGCTGGCTCCAAAACGCACAGCTACCACCTTCCTCCAGCTACCAGCTGCTGCTAAGAGCAAACACACAGAGCTGTTTCAGGACAGCTTGAGGTAAGCATTTCACTCCTATGCCATATTTTTGCACAGCCCAACTACAGTTCTGCTTACTTTCTCTGCAGTACTTAGAATTCAGCTGTGAATTCCTTTCCCTCTCACTGATAAATTTTCATTTCAGTACCAATTAGTAAAGGCTAGACCAAGCTTTCACAAGGGAAACTGTTGCACACCTTAGCACCAAAACAAATTCCTCAATTTCAAACAGAAAGCTTTACTGCCTCTTTCTTGTGAGAGCAACCTAGATCAGAGAAGTGACAACTCATCTTCACAAAGACAATAATGTGAGCGCCCACTATCTGAACACAAGGTTGTAATGTAACATGATTAAACAGCCTTTTTTTGGTGTATAAAGATGTAAACAATTGCTACAATCACAAGACCCAAGTTCTTCTGCAATTGCAGATTTTGTGTGCGCTAATTTGTTAGTCCAACACTTCTGATGTTCCAATAGCAGGGGGTCTGCACTAGCAACGTTGGTCTTTTTGTTAACAAAAACCCTCAAACCTCCACATTTACTTAGATCTGCACCTGAGCATTGGAAAGGGATGTCTGCTTGCCTAAAGCTTGGATTTCTTCTTTTCTTCTAAATTTCTGGAATGTGCAGCCTAAGCAGACTGGAAAAGTACACATTTTTTTTCCCAGTTCACCCTGCAGAAAGTTTTGTCTCTCCATTAACACAACATCAGTCTCCACATTCTGCTTCCATCACGGAAGCAGAGTATCTACAGTAGGATCATGGCATGATATACTACTGGTGTTGTCCAAAACTCCTTATCTTCAGCCACACGTAATTTTGCCAACAGCAGGGACAGGAATTGGCTGTGTTACATGCCTGCTTCAGGCTGAAGTTTATGGTAGTAACAGGTGATTGCCAAGAGTGAGTTTCTTCTGCATATTGAAAACCAAGACCTTTAAAGATGTTCCTTTTCAAATTACTTCCAATTTAGTAAGGAGGACTGTGAGTCTGTAGTATTTCATGTCTTTGTCATGCTCATTAGAAATCACCCAGATTTAGCCAAGTTAAAAAACTCTGCAATTCAACATAGGCAGCAAAGACTTGTTTCATTTGAAGTGGTAATAATCTAAATGTTTTGCTGTGCTCCTTCCAGTTGCAGCCCTTGTTCAGATCAGACTGTGCAGTACCCTGTTCCCTTGAGGGAGCTCTGTAGCAGAGCTCAGGTACAGACCCGAAACCTTTTGCCCCATGACAGTGGCTACCAGCAGTTCTGGAGAGACATGGAAGAAAGTGTTTTGCTTATGCATTCCCCAAAACCTTCTCCTAAATGCTGAGCCCTTAGAGGAAAGCTAGTCCTGGCCAGGTTGAAGGGCTGAAGTAAATGAGAAGCCTCAGAAGGTGAATGAGACTGAAACACACTAAAGTGACAAAGACAGAGCTGCAGCAGAAAGCATCTCATCACCTGTAATGGCCCCTGATGCACCTCAGCATCTTTAATTGCAGATATTCCCCCTACAAAACCAGAAAAAGTATCATAGTATCACCAAATTTAATTCAATTGTTAGACAAGAAGTCAGTGGGACTTGGCAGGCTGCAGCTCCTGTGACCTTCTTGTACCATGGGCTCATACTCATGTCATGATGAAAGGCTGTGGCAGAAAACGGCCCTAAGGGTACTATAATCCCCATTTTTCTTCCACTCCCTGAAGTCTTGTTCTCTGACTCCCCCCACCCCCCTTAGGAGCACAAGGCTCCCATCTGCCTGTCCCAGCTCTGTGCTGAGGAAGCAGCATGGCCCTCTCCCTCCCCATGGATGGTGTTGGGCACCAACCGTGCTCTGGGGACAAAGGTGGCAAAGGCAGTGGCTCAGTGACATCAGGCTTCACTGAGCAGACATAATGCCTGCACTGAGGACACTGGCACTGTACTGGCACCTAATCCCTTGGTGCCATATGCATATAGATAAGTGCACTATTGCAGTACTACCTGCATGTTGCCCACTGCAGCTTGGTGCTCTCCAGCTCACAAAACCATGTAAGGTCCAGTATCATTTCAGGCTAAAATATCCTCTTAGCAATCTGTGAAAACCACATTAAAATACTACTGCTAAGACTGCGAGGCAAACTAACAGAAAGTTAGGAGATAGCTAAGCTGACGTTTCTGTGTAATCCAAATTCAGCCCTTGGGGCACACAGCTTATGAAACTGTCTTCAATAATATGTTCCTGCAGAGATGTTTTACGGGACAGACCTGAATCATGATCAGGTAAGAAAGATTATTGTCTGTAGGAACCTGGGAGATTTTTTGTTTATTTGTGTGTTCATTTTAAGGTTTTTTAAGGTCTTGTCCTTACCTGAGGACACACTGCAGAAGCAGTGCTAGTTGGCATGCAGTGACATGTTTATTTGATCTGAGGGAGATAATACAAGCAAGCCCAGGCATGACCTTTGAGGTCAGTCTGTGAAGACTCACCTAAATACTACCTTCTTACTTTAATCAATACTTTTTTTAATAACAATTACGGGGGTAACTAACTGGAGAAAGGACATGAACTGGGTTTACCATCTACCAAGTGGATGCCTTTACCTGTTCATCTAGAAAGTAATAGCTCAATGCATTACTAGTTAAAGTAGTGTTTTGAAAATGCAGGATTGAATAATCTCAAAAATAAGGAAGACCTGATGCCATTGCTTCTTATCACAGAGCAATTTCTAAAGTAAGAGAACACTCCTGTCAACATTTTTGTTTCTGTAGTCTTCTGGAAGAGTCGTATCGAATTAAATAAAATTTCAAAATGCTTCTGGAAGCAAGAGCTTACGTAAGTGACTCTGATAAAGAACTAAGAGCTCTGAATGTGGAGTGGAAGAAAGCATTTGCCTGAAACTCACAATAATAAGTCTGAAAAGGTTGTAATTTAAGGGATGGTATTCTGCAGTATTTTCCCTTTTCTAGGTTTAGGTGATTCCCTGCTCACTGTATCTTTGAAGCATTTCTAGCTCTTCTCAAGCATCGTGAAGTTGCAGGCACGATGCTCTGCAGGTCCCTTCAGAAGTTTCTGCTTGGCACAGAATTAAAATTCTTCTAACATTCAAAACTAAAAGAGGGCAGGTGAAGAGGATTTACATGCCCAAGGCTTCTGCTTCCCCCCCCCGCCTCAAAAGCTATGAGTGCTTTAAATGGTATTGGTGTTCCCTGCACAGCTCATCTCACTAGCTCCTTTAATAACAGTTGAGAAAGCCCATTTATCTAGCTTCGCACTACTTTTCTGCTCTGGTGGCAAGGTGCCTCAAAATTGAATGCTGAAATACAGATCTCTACCTCCTCAACCGTAAGCTGACAACTGAAGACCCAAATTTATGGGACATTCATGATGCTTATCTCCCTGTGCCTCAGCTCCCTATTTGTAAAGTAGTAATACCAGCCCTTTTCATCGTAGAGGGTTTTCTGAAGATAAATTAATTAATGTTTGTTAAGCATTCAGATATTTATAGCAATAAGTGCCATAGAAAAGCTCATGAGGAAATTAACAATTCTGTCTTCACAGCAGGGTTTCAATAGTGTGCAGTAAATAAGGCCTAGGGCTACACATTGAAAAATTAGGAGAAAACAAAATATTGAATAATTGCTCATTAACTCAGCATCGTCCATCCTGTTCACTAACTAAGGCAGGAGTCCTAGAGAAAAACCCATGTATGATCCTGAAATAAAAAGACTATGCTATCATGCAACCATATAAGGGGGCTGAACTTCGATTGCAATCTTAATGATGACATTTTCTAACTCCTGAATATCTTACTTTCTAGCCTTAATGTGGCTGTCTCAGGCTGTTGCATGTCTTTGCAGTGTCGTCTCAAGAGAAAAGATTTAGAAGAATGCAGGGTGCAGGGAGATCTAGAGGTTGAATGAATGCCAGGATCATAAAAGAAAACAAGGTTAACAATAATAAAATAATTTTAAAATTATTATCAAAAGAAAACTTCAGCAAAATTTTGATCCAGTCTTTTAAAAGAAAATACTGGAGAATCAATTTAATCTCCTGGCAATAATATGCAACCAATGGTAATTTGCAGAGGAAATGTGGTCAAAGAGAGTATTTATCCCCTTAAACAGCATTTGGTCATCACCACGCAATAATGCAGCCTTCCACGCAGTTGCTGTCTCCATATCAACATTTGTATGAGAAAGCTGGAAATCAAGTGCCTTCAAAAACACTAAGTGTTAAAAATCAGTTGGTTTTAAACTAACACCGAGAGTATTCAGAGCTTAATAATTCCTTGTCTGCAAAATTACAGGGAAAAGAGGAGTAGAATATTAAGGATGTGTTAAGAGCAGAGCAGGAACACTTGTCTTGGCAAGTGTGCCTTTGGGCAGTGGAGGAGGACTGCACAAAACAGGCATCTGGCAGTATTCCTCAACACAGTCTTTCTCAGAGAACTTAATCTGTGAGGACTTAAAAGAACAAAGATACCTGTTTGTCAGATAGATCACTGAGCCTTAGCTGTGATCATAGCAGCATGTAATGGGGCCATGGATTTATACGTGATATCATATAACAGTAACAATAATAATATAACTCAAATATTGAGCCTGAAAAAAGTTAGAAAATATAATTACAAAATTAATGTGTATTCACTATTGGGAAAGTCCTATATGTTTTTGTCAGATATTTAATCCCACAACGAGTTATTTGTCCAAAAAAGAAAAGCGGTAGTTTAGGAAAAAAAAATCCTAACAAACAACTCTAAACCTAAGATTTATGTAGAGAAATATCCATCAAAATGTTAGGTGCCAAGCTGCATAAAAAGATCAGGTAGGAACACAGCATATCTTGCAAAATAAAACAGACTCTAAAAATAGCCTTTGTAGTAACAAATTCGAAGATATGAAAAGAAGGGGCAATGGGAAACCAGCATTTGTAATTTCTTCTCATGCCACTTGTATCTATGTACATGAACTAAGATATTATATTCTTAGGTTTTTTTTTCCTCCACTACAAGACAAAAGCAAAATGGTAGGGGAAACAAAACATACTTGACGTGACTATAAAATACTAATTCTGCCAGAAACTGTGCAGCACCAGAAACGTTTTAACATTTGCCTGTTGAGGAAGTTTTTTGCAGTGAAAAGTTTCTCTAGAGAGATTACTTACAATACTAATTGAATGCCTTACTTCATAATTCCTCCTCCAAGAAGAAAAAAAAAATCCCTTTGACTTCAGAGCAAGCAAATGGATTGCTAATGATGAGAGACTGTAATGAAGAAACCAATTATACACTTTGCCAGGTATTGTGCTTTTTTAAACTACCTCTCCAGAATTATACTAATTAAATACTTAATAAAATGCCTTTCAATTAATTAACATAGTCACTCATATTCCTCATTTAACAGTAGCTCTTAAAATAATTAGGTATTGAATTCAAGATCCCAAGCAACCAATTCAGCAGTCAGGCCACAACGTGCTGAGCCGCACAATTTCTTGTAAGGGCAACAGCCTCATGCTCACCATATGAGCAGTGAGAGAGTTGTGTTGTCCTCAGCTTTTTAGGGTTTTTTTTGGCCATGCTTTTTGTGGTGCGATAGACAACTACATTTTTCTCACGTACCAGCCTTTAACTGGGCTTTGAAACCCAAGGCGTAAATCCCAGAAGGCCTGAAAGCCAAGGGGAATCTTGCTTTGCCTTCAGCCAGTCTGCCATTTCATTTCTCTAAGAGGCTTTTTGCTTCAGACTGCGTAGCTTTTAGCAGCACCAGACACTGTTCACAACCACCAGACCACCATGAAAGACAATACACTGAAAACCATGTTAAAGATTTGTTCAACCAGGCTGCAGCCTCAACCGGTGTGACCGTCCAGCTTTTATCTGTCCTCACACTGGTTTGGAAGGTCAGCACGATGCTTTGCAAGGCTGCACCTGTAAATGTTTGCCATTGGCAGGAGAGAGTGATAAGCAAGGCTTTCACAGCCATGGCTGCTTCCAGCACACGATTGTCTTGATCTGGTGGCAAACTAGCAGCATTAACAAATAAATGCTGTTAAATGTACAGCATGCAAGGGGAAAACTTGACTTGCACGGCATTAAAATGCATGCATGCCCATGCACGTGCACGCACGCAGCCTGCTCGGCGCTCAGAAAATGGACAGACTGAGTAGCATCTGTGCTGGGGGGGGATATGGAACAAATAAGTAATTGCTGTTTTTACTAAGTAAAGCAGAAAATTGCAGCATATCAACAGCCAAGCATGTTTGTTGCCTGGAAAGAACCATTTGTGTTCCAGTTTGGGCTTTATCACTCATTTGAAGTCTGTGCCTCAAAGCACATGAAATGCATTTTAATTATTATTAATAACTTATGTCCTTGTATAGATTTAAAGTAGATAAATATGATGGGGGGGGTGGGAGGTGGGACATGGGACAGGAGGGAGGAGAAAGCAAAATAAATACATCCAAGCAAATTTGCTGCATTTTAACAGTGAAATCAGAAGGTAGATGCAGCTCTGAATTAACACCTTTCATACATTTTCAGTATAATTCTTTTCAGAGAGCGCATAGTGTATTCAATATCTGCCTTGGTTTATCAGCAAAGTGCGTGGCTATATGTCTGTTTTCTTAGCTACACTCAACTCTTCTCAAAAAGACATCCTCTAGAATAGCACTCTTTAGGGACAGTGTTTCAGGGCTGACAAGAACATTAAACCATATTATAATTATCTCTTCAATGAAAACACGGCTTTGTAGTGGAGGCAATGCATGGTTCTCAAGGCGAGTGTTATTAGGCTGTGTGTGTTTTCTTGGAAGGAGATTCATGGAAAGAAAAAAGCTTTATAATTTACTGCAAGGAAAAAATAGAGAGTACATGTCATGCATAGCAAAAGGGATTTTACAAAGAAGGCACTAAGTTGAGTGCCTCACTTATCTTCAAGAATGCTTCTACATAATAAGTGTGGGGATCGGTTTAACACAAGCTACAATATAGATATAACACATGCATACAATTCTCTGTGACCATTCATATAGATAACTGCCAAAAAAATTGTCTGTAAGTAAGGTAAATAGAAAGCAATTGCCTCCTATGCCATAAATGGGTTCTGCTTCATTCTTTGAGAGGTTACTGCTGAAGAGCACACATTCTTATCACAGTTCAGATAATAAAATCTTTTCTTCTTAATGTGAATACAAAGATTTTCTAACAGTCTTCCATATTTAAAATACTGTTTTCTCAAATTAATCTGGCAACTAGAAAAAGTATCTCCTCTGAAACAGTGAGCAAAGTTACAAACTGCACCAAGATAATTCTAACACATTCATAAATGACCGTATTTAATATGCATACGTGTATACATACTATCCACACGTGCACATTTAGATCTATTTATTCAGGTTTGGTTTTGGTTTTTTGTTTTAAAAATAATAGCACAGATTTTTAATGTTTTTGCAAACACCTGAATTATATTAAAACAGGATTTTTTTTCTTGGTTGTGAAAATAAGATTTGGTTTCTTTGTTTTCTTTAGTACACTGGCAAATCGATAGATTTAAATTCCTTCAAACAAAACTAACTAGAGGAAAGAAACAAATTATGTTAACTAACAGTTTACATACACCCTGAACACAGCAAACACTGACAATGTTATCAAAACCATGTGCAGAACGTGCTAACGGAGAATTGTAAAGTGTGACATTTCAGTTGTGCGCATGCAAGACCAGGCACACACAGGCGTGTAAGCACAAAAGAAGACAACAGCCTCACTAAACAGCTACCAAAAATATACCCAATTGGCCTAATACTAGACACAACAGCTTGAGCGTTCTTAGGGAAAAAAAAAAAAGTCAGAAACTCACCAAATCTTGGTTTTAAAAGCATGTTAGGTATCCAGAGAGAGAGCACTCTGAACAGTCAATTACTTTCACATTTTGTCCCAGGACTTTAAAAGTTAAAGATATAGTTCTGCCAATTGTGAGATGCCCCATCCAGCACAGACCACCCACAACTACTGATTTTCCATCTGGTGAACAAAACAGACATCTCCCTAATTATTTTTAAAAAGGTTTTTTTTCCTAACATACTTCCTTTATTTGTCTGTGACCTGGAACTTAATGGAAAACCTGGTAGATGCCAACCTCATTTCTTGTAATGAAGCATCTTATTTTCCCTACTTTAAGCATGCTTATTTAAAGGCTGTTTAATAGAAAGTTATTACCTAAGCCAATCTTTGATAGGACCTAAAATACAAAATAGCTTGAAATTAGAATAACTTTATATCAAGCCCTAAACAATCCAGTTAAATATTAACTGTTAAAAGTTCTTCCCTTAAATGAGTATATTAAAACAGAAAGCAATGAGGTTTACAGTCTCGTATGCTGGGTTCCCATATTGCCAGTGTCAAAATTTATGTCTTTTTTCAGCAATATGGTTGCCATTGCCAGCACCACGCTTATAAATGCCAACTGTAATTAAAATCTGGCACCTTATACAAGTATTAAACACGCTTAAAGGAAAAAAAAAATCTTTATTTTAAAATTCTCCTTGCAGGCTTAAAAAAAAAAAAAAGAAAAGTTCTTATTCTGCCAGTTTTAGAAACATCACAGAATAAAAAGGATCAAATTGTCTTGAAAATTGATCTGGAAAAACCTATACACTGTGCTGTTTTTTCATGGTGGAAGCATTTGAAGAAAAGATGGCAAAATCTGTATTTTTACTTGAAAAGGATGAGGAAGAAATAGCCGACTTAAAAATCTGGACCCCAGGCAGAGACACAGGGCAGAATATATGCAGTCTTTACCTCAACGTCCTTTACATGGGCTGTTATTGTTCAATAAAATCATAAAGCCTCATTGCTGTCACAGTGAATGCCCAAGCAGGGTCATGGATCCCACAGACCAGCTGTGATGAGGGCGATGGCAGATGACATGAAGAGGAATGGAGGCCATGCTGCACCCGTAGCCTGCTCATGTTAATAGTTTTGGGCTGGTGAATGCCATCATCTCAGTTTTTCATCCATTACCCACCTCTCGCTGCTATATTCCTATGCCTCCAGGAGTGAGCAGTGGGCGGGGGGGGCTGATTAGGAAAAACCTTTTTGGGTCTTGTCAAGGAGAGAAGTGATTTAGAAAAAGCTTCCAGAGGCTCAGGACGTTTAGACAAAACATACAGGGCTACCTTGGAAAATAACCATGGGGAAATGGGGGAGCTGGGGAAACAGGCCATTATACCCAGCAAAATTTCCAGCCATAAACTCCTTTTCTACTTATTAATAGGCTACTTCTATGTTACACAGCTGGCTTATGGACTTGCTGAAGATGAGGAACCCACATTCATGAGAGATTAAAACCTAAAGAAGCTACCTAGCAAGGTCGAACCAGGCACACAAAAGCAGGTGCACAAACAAAACAGTGCTGGAGCACCCCAAGCAATTGTCTTTGTTGCCCTGGTCATTCATCCTGGCTAGGAGGTGAGGACGAGCCAGCCAGCCACCCTGTCAAGTAAGGAGAAGGACAGCCTCTTAAAGTCAGCACCATTTTTGAACTCTGCTTGTGGGGGAAAGGATATAAAAACAGGCAGCATAACTGTTGTCAAATTGATCTTGTAAATAGCCAGCAACAGAAGGTGATGTTTTTTTCTAAGCATTTTGATGAAAGGTTATGAATTAGCATTTAAAGGAACAGCTTCCAATGTGACCAGCAGATGGAGAGGAACCACATGGTGTCCATCTCTAACTTTGAGACACTAAGGGCCAACGGCAGCAAGATTCAGCATCTCCATAGCAAAGGCATGATGAACTAGGCACTCTTTGTCCTGTCCTTCATACCTCATTCTGCTGTTGCCTGAAGCAACATTTTTCTCATGATCCTACCAGCAGAAGTAGTAATTAAATTTCATTGTGGGGTGTCCCATATACCAAATGTTTATGGGCAGGACTGTAAATTTTATCCTCCCATTTTCTTGACATCACATTCTTGGCCAAATTTTTGGATTCTTATTTCAAGTTTGCATTTACATTTATCTTCACTCATAGGCACCTCTGTTATTGATGACTTTCAGCAG
>NW_009970720.1:184645-187029 GCF_000747805.2 Chaetura pelagica
CAGGATGAAATCTTTTAAGCCACTTACTTAAAAATACGGAGCTAAACTACCAAGCAGGAAACCTTGTGTTAAATAATTAATTTGAATCTTGGTTTCCCACTTAAATGTTTTAGTTATTTTCTTGGAGAAAGGTTAATTCTCAGTTTGTAACCACTAAAGTATGATGCTTTGTATCTAAATATAGCTTTTACACTAAATTTGGCACTTATTGCTAGCCAGAAGGACAGAGTAGCTCCACTGATATCTATTTAATCTTTTCTATACCTCATTATACATTTTTTTCAGATTAATTTTACTGTTTTTGTTAGAAAATAATGTATGGCACAGTTCTTATTTACTAGCTGATCCCTTTGTGTTTACTTATGATTTATATTTCTTTGGATGGAAACTGAAATGCAACTTAAAATGCAGAAACATGGTTTATCACTTGCATAGCACTGTCTTAAACAGGCTAGACTTCTAAATAAAATTATGATTTGATTTAAAACTTCATCTATTAAAATAAATCAATATTAGCTAGGATTAGCACCAATATAGTATTTGGTCATAATATCCTTCAATATTTTAGTATTAGCAAATGTAATCCTCTCATAATTAGCTTTTATTCACAGATCGGTAGAGAAGAACAAGCTTTTCTGCTTCTTTCAACTCCCAATTGATCAAGTTTGAATAAATTAGTCATTTAACTGAGCTAATTGAATATACTGATGAAAATACTCTCTTGGTTCTTGCAGAAGAGACTAATGATCTCAAAAGCCAACTCAGTACTTCAAACACTTTGAGTTTCCAGAGTTTAGGCAATGACTTTCATCAGCTGAGCTGTCCAATCCACAATCTGGAAGCGTTGTTTCTATTTGATTATTTTTTTATTATTTAATCAGATTACAGTAAGCTTAGGCCTTGGCATAATTTTAACAGATGTATTTTTAAGAAGAAATACACTCAGCATAAATTCTGAAAACTGTTTCTGTTATTTATTTCTTGATCAGTAAGTTTTTACCAAGTCATTGACTCAGGGTTCAGCTCTTTGCTTATCATTTAGCTCCAGAATTATTCTTTTTAATGGAGGAAGGTGCCAGCTTTACCATTCCTAGTGGCAGAATGCAGCAAGGCATCTCAAATATCTACATAAAAATGCCAGAAAATAAATATTTTATCCATTGTAGAACAGGCTGAAAGTGGTCTGTAAAAGAAACTGGACTTGTCTAAAGTATTAAAAATCTTCAGTGTCTTTCTCTTCTAAAGTAACTCCTTTCATGGCTGTGGAGTAATGTCCTACAGCCATCCCTCTCCAGACAGCAGACCCTGTCATGCATTGCAACAGAAGAATCAGGGATGTGGTGAATATTTCAGTCTCTGATGTGAAGGCCTCCAAACATCTTTGAGGTCTACAGTATCAGAAAGGCCCAAACTGTTTCTGGTGTCCCCCAAAAAGTTTACATTTGGGTCAAAACCATTTAATTTTTCCATTACCATTTCATAATGAATATGTGATTTTGTACTACCATGGATTACAATAACAAACCTAAGTCATCACATCTTCATTTTTTTTGGTTTAGATTTTGTCATTTGTTGGTTGTGTTTTAAGGTTACCAGCCAAAAGTGGTCAAAGAGGTTGATAGAAAAACCCACAGCTGCCTGAATAAATGCAGCCCTTTGATAACATATTAATTTTCTGGTTTATGTTGTTCAGGAACATCAGGGGGCCTGCAGGATGAGAACCTGCGAATAGCATGTGTCTCAGAGATGATACTGACATTAAAGACAGTTTCCTTAACAGGACTCTATAATTTCAGATCTATTCAAAGGGAATTTATCTTGACTGCATAAAGACAACAGTAGACTTAAATTTTTTTGAGAAACTAAAAATCTGGAAATGCCAAGTCAACTTCCTCACTCTGAACATGCCTTTGTGCAAGCACTGGGTCTTTTTTTTTTTTTCTAGTTTATAAATGAGGTTTTTATCCATTCCAAATGTTTCAAGTTACTGAATCTAGGCAAACTTTTCCCTATTTTAGATTCCGTATCATAATGAAAAAAATAAGGAAATGCCACTCCCCTTTTTGATAAGTAATTTAAATTTCTTTCCAGCATTCCTTGAGTACAGGTGAACATGAAGTGGTGCAGGAGCTCCAGGCTTGAGAACACTCATGTAGGGAGGAAGGAGCACTGCTCAGGCTGTATTAGGCAGAAAAGATTAAATATGTGGGTAGAAAGGAATACCTTTGATATTTAGCCCTAAAAAGCTCTATATCATCAAAAGCTCTGACACAAGGGTTTTGTACCTTCAGATAGGAGCAATCCAAAGCATCCAAACTTCTAGGGAACTGAAGAGTTTATGTGGACCCAGCCTTGCTGAGAAGAATGAAACTTTTCCTCCTCCT
>NW_009970720.1:187062-199238 GCF_000747805.2 Chaetura pelagica
TGTAGGTTCTCCCTAAGAAGGGCACTGTTTAGCAGGTCTGAATTTCATGTACTGTGGAAGTACAGAATAAAATAGTGCAAACCAGTGAGCAGACAGCACATAAAGTCACTTTTTGGTTCACAGTTAAGGATGTACTTAAGGCACTATAAAAATAAACACATGGCAGGAGAGAGACTCAGACTGAGAGACTACCATGAGTGACAAAACACAATTAATCAACAGCAGAAACAAAAGGAGAGGAGGGGAAAAAAACACACAAGAACAGAGAGAAACATCCTGCAGCAACACGCTGAAAGAGATGGAGATTTTCGGCATTGGTTTGCCTGTCACAGAGCACTGACTGGTACCACTAAAATCTGTCTGACTGGCTTCCATACAGCATGGGAAAGCACCTTGCACAACAGCCTTGTTAGGCTGACAGGTGTATAAAAGAGGTTAAAGGAAGAAAGTCCATAAAGATTACTATCCCCTTGGAATACAAGCTTTACTGACCCAACACCATTAACCTTCAGAACCTCATCCAGAAAGTAACTACAAAAGATTCCTGAAAAGACAAAACTGCAACCCAAGGAAAGGACCAAATTAGCATAATTATTGTGTTTTTTCCTTTCTGGTACATGTGATACCTGAACAGGTCTGGCTAAACTAGATAGATGTTCTTACTTCATCTTGAGGTCATTTCTCTCGAGACGGGCCACCACAGGAGCTTATTTCTGTAGCATTAGAAACACCAGTCACAATGTGTAAGAAAAAAACAACCTTTAATTAAAAATGTGGTAGTATATATTAATTATTTATGGGTAGTATGAGACATCCATCTCAAGAAGCACGTCAAAGTACAGCACAGAAGAAACACATACTTTTTGGAAAATCACAGACTTCTGCACTGAACCTCACATGAAGCACTGCAAAAGCTCTGCTGCGTGGGTCTTGGGTACAACTAGAAACCTCAGGTGGTGGGAGCATCATCCAAAACTGAATTGTTTAATATAATGTTGCATCTCTTTTCTTGTTAATTAGGCCAGAGTAAGTTTCATGCTTAGAAATGTGGCTGGAGGAGAGAGACCCCAAAGCAGCAGTGAAGTTTCCAGGTTCATTTGACTTTGGCAAGTAAGTAGCAACTGCCGTTTTTTATACTACTTAACTGATGTTTGCAGGTTATGGTGAAACCACCAGAAAGGTCAAAAACCTGAATGCTTACAAATTAATTTGTCTTCTCATACCCATGATTATTACTTGTCTGCTCTAGGTTGAGGCAGGGCTATGTAGAAAAAATCTTGGATTTTCATTGTCACTGAAGCAGCTGTGCCATGAGCAGAAAATCTCTGGCTGCAGAAGAGGTGCCCATCTGCAACTTTTTACAAGCCCTAAAAACTCACACTGCACATAAAGTTTTCAAAAACTGAAGGTGAATTACATGTTTTGCTTTGCACAATGACTGTTTGAATTATATTCAACTTCTAATGCTACTTCAAAGCTCTTTTCATAAGGTAACGGCTGTTCTCACAACACAGCACACCAAGAGTGATTAAAATCTGAATAAATCCTGTTAGTTATTTTCTATAATTTACCTATTTCTCTAAACCCATGTGTTCCATAGGAGAAACTGCAACATGTTAGCTCCCTTCTGCCCAAGCAAAACAGAAATATGATGCATTATATTACATTATATAATAAACTTTGGTAGCCAGTATCTCCCTTCAGGAAAACTGTACATGTTGCCCTCCACCTTTAACAGAACATGGGTTCAAACTGGCTGCCTTTAAACTTCAGGTTTTAAAACCTACAAACAAACATACGGTAGAAGTTGAATTATGCACTGCTGCTAAATTTGCCATGTGTAGTGCAGGAGAATGGTCTGAAACCAGTGTTAACAGTTCAACATTTAAACAAAAAACCCCAACCAACAAACAAAAAAAACCAAAACCAAACAAAAAAAAAGGCATAATTTTGAGACCTAATTTTCTATCTGCTGCATCTAGTTTCTCCGTGTTTAACTATCTGTCCACACTAAGAACATTGTGACCAGCAAAAAAAAATAAGTTAATCATATTAGTGAGATAAATTTTGGGACACAAACCAGCAGCAGCTTTTTCTTTATGTTCCCAACAGTAAAGCTGCTGCGGGGTAAGGCAGGAACAGGCAGCAAAGCGAAGGGGTGAGAAGGGAACTGGCCATTAACTTATCAATTCCAGGCCTTGGCTTTCTAATTGACAACCTCAGGGCTACTTTCATCACTTGTCGACTTCAAACCCACACTCAATTTTTCCTTTAGATAATGATGCAACCATAACATAACGGTGTTTCTGACATATTGCAGTGTGAAGCAGTAGGAAGATTTCCTCAGCAGCTCAGTTTAACAGGAAAGGAAAAAACACAACTGTTAAATGATTTTCACATCTATCAACTTCTCAAAGAAAAACTTGGTAAGAAAACAGACTTTATACTTCCAGTATGCTGAAGTCACTACTTGGTACTGACCCAACACAAAGCACCTTCAGTACTTTAGTACTACTAGAGATTTGTAAGTGAATGTTTAATGCAGTAAGTCTGCAAAGCATGAATTCATATATAAAGCCTAAATAAACAAACCCACAAAAACTAAAAATGCACTACAAATTAAAGAGCTTAAATGAAAAATACCTTAAAAAAAAAAGTAATTAAAAACACATTGATGATGTGCCATCTAGAAATTGTACATCTTTGGCAAAGAAAATAGAGGAGTAAGAGGAATGCTGCAACAGATATATCCCTACAGAGAGCTCAAAAACCCTGACTCGTGTCCTACTGCAGAAAGCCGAGTGGATGCTGAAGGCAGCCAGATAATATGCAAACAGTAAGGTACTCAGGTATGTTTATCGCATTTTGACCATAAAAATAAATAAATAAATACATTTTGTTAAGCAATAGCACGTTGCTGGCAACAAAGCACCTGGCTCTAACATAAACATAACTGCCTTTTAAAAGTCGATATGAAGGTTTGAGTCCTGCAGTCAACTCTGCGAAGGCCCTAGGGTCTAGGCAACAAAGTAGTGTCAGAAAATGGAATAATACCAACACACTGCTGAAGTACAGCCACTTTCTCTGGCTCCTACGACTGGATACCACACCATATGGTTTCTATATAGTTACATAGAAATAGTATAGATATAGTTAAATAGATATAGTATCTATATCATATAGTTGCTGTGGAAATCACTGTGCATGAGCATGCAAGTATTGAATTAACAGATTAGTAAAACAAAGACACTGCAGGCAGACTTTATGTGCAGTGAGCTCTTGTCTTCACTGGAATTTAGGCTCTGATGAGGCAAACTGGCACCCAAGGAACTTCACTCATGGGATGTTAATGAGGCCATGAACAGGTAGCTTATGTTGGCGGGACTAGAAGAGTTCAGCACCAGACATTGAAGGTTATAGGTATGTATACCTCATTTCCAGATAGCAATTGCTACATTTTGGTCATAAACTTAAAAATAATAGCCACAACTCTAACTTGAGGAGTAACAGAGTAAGACTTAGGGAAAGTGGTACCTGCTCTGAGAAAGAACACTGGACTCATCATTTCTTTGGGCTACCAACCAGTGCCTTTCAGGCTTTCTATGTTTGTAAAGTTGCACCATATTCTGTATTTAGCAGACTACATTGCCTGTCTAGAGCTGTAACAATCAATGTTAAGAAGATTGGGTGTACGGACATATCACCCGCTTTGTTGAAGACCTCTCATTTCAAGTGCACACTGCTACTTGTCAGGCAACAAGGAAGCAGGAGCTCTCCCTATAAAATGCTTGGCCCACATAATGGGCAAAGGTCACCGGTTGCAAAATATTAATAAGTCAGGAGAAACTTATTTTATAGCCAAAATAGCAGCTCAGCAAAACAGTGGGATAACATAGCAAAGATAATAAGCCAAACAGCTTGACACTACAACTGATAAGATTTTTACTAAGATCATTGCTCAGGATGTTTTTGGGGTTTTTTGGACAAGAGATATCAACACAAGAAGTGTGAAAAAACAGGCTACTACATCAACTTCTAGAGGCAGGTGTTTTTCCTTTTTTAAAAACCCAATTCCTGCCACCTTTGCAATTTTGCCACTCCAAGGCTGCAGCCAGCAGTACAAACCGGTTCCCTTTCAGGGTGTGGAGTGTGGGTTTTACAAGCCTGTTTTGCCTTCCTGCAGGCACTTTGAGCTTATAAATGGCACCTTTCAGTGTCCTGAATTATGAAGGGCAGCTAGTCCTCAATTCTCCCGTCGCTTAATGATCTCACATAAAATGAGGTCCACAAAATTTTTATTACCACTGCAGTTCAAATTCACAGGTGAAGAACCACCAGGGAAAGGATGTGGACATGTCTCTTGCTTTTGCTCTCCTAATTTTCCAGGTGCAAGAAAGTTTCCCACTTGGGCTTGAACAATTAGTTAACTCTCAAAGTGAAGCCTGATCTAAATAAAAAGACTTGAGTATGTTACCCTGATAAGCACTGGGAAAATCCAAGGGGAAACCACTTGAGAGCAACACACATTAATATCAAAATTAGGTTAAAAAATAGGTAACCCTCCCCAGTCTAAGCTTTTATTTATGGTCCTCTGCTTTCCAACTACTTTTATTCACTTATCACCACTAAGTATGTCTGCTACTCAATAATTAGACGTAGTATTTAATTAAAACATGAATTGGTTCCTCCCCTATTCTGATAGTAACATCTGATGTTCATAACTCAGCAGCTTAAACAAAAATTCAAAAGAAAATATTTCAAAACATTTTGTTGTTTGTTACAAATTACTTCTGCATTTATATAAAGATTTAATGATTCATGGCATGCCAAATACAGTGCTAATGAGCAATGGGTTGTGTTTTTAATTTTTGCTAGATTTTTTTTTTTTCCTGCTAGAAAAAATTACTGGAGGCCATTCAAAAGCCACTGCATAAACCAGGAAACCTAGTAAAACTGTAGGTAAAACTGGCATTTTGTTTCAAGTGTGGCGCAGGAGTCCAATTCACTTGTCAGAAAGCTGCATATTTCAAGTAGCACTTGCATCTTCTCCAAAAAAGGAAGCTGGGTTAGATGCTTTCACAAAACATGTTTAAAACATTCATTAATGATAAACAAAAATTAAAGAGCAGAACCTCACCATTTAATGTCCGCCTTCAAAGGATTAAGCATCTTAGCCTTTCCACATTCTTCTCCATTTTCCAGTGAAAGGCAGATAAATTAGCAAAAACATAAGCTCTTCATTTTCAGTACCTCTTTAGAGGATACATGTGCCTATAGGAGCTCAAAAACCTTCCTGGGGAGCAGTATTAATCTTGCTTCTAACAGCACAGAATTTTTAAAGCCTATAAAACACTGTCTAATCATAGACATGCAAGTCTTGCTTTTTTGTGACCTGGTTTCTAGAAACAAACAATAAAATCAGTGGAAATTATGTCCAATTACCTTTCATTGTTCAGTTACACAGTTCACCACCCACCTCAATGACTAACTAGATAGCAAACATTGTCTTCTACAACAAACCTTGCCATCTACCTCATAGAATCATGGAATGGTTTGGGTTGGAAGGGACTTTTAAAGGTCATCTAATCCAACTCTCTTGCGATAAGCAGGGACACCTTCAAGTAGATGAACTACATTACGTGCTGATGCTTCACTGTAAGTCCTACCTTGACTCGGCTCTGTTCAGCCCTTTCACCTCTGCCTCTGGGCCTAAGAATATTTTCAGATACCTAAAAATAATTCAAACTGCCTCTTGCACAGGGTGTAGCACTCCTGCATGGCTGGTGCCCATTTACACCACTGCAAGTCAAGTCATTATCAATCCCTTGGACTTCAGTCTTCCAAGTAACACATACGTTACTCCAAAGGCTTTCAGATGACTTTTTAACTGAAAACATCCAGGATGTTGGTGTTTTTAGCAAATCATCATAGCTGGAGTCCAGCAGCTGATAAGACTAAAGTCAATCAATATTGCCAGAAAACAGAAATATGTCTGTGATGAGCTAATCTATTTATGCCCATACTTGGTGTCTCCCTTCCTTTCTTTGAAAAGCACTTCACCAATTTAAAACAAGAAAAAAGAAACCCATAACACCAAAACCAAACCTCCCACCCAACAGACTGAGCAAATAAAAGATATTCACACCAACTAACCCCACCCTCCAGTTCAGTCCACTTAAAATCCCACTGACAATATCAAGAGTGGGGAATCAAACCCCTTTATTACCAAGTCTACAGCAGATAAAGCAGCAATTGTGGTTATACAGTACTGGAAGTGTAGCTACAACATAGTGTGACAGCTTGTTAGTGTTGAAAATATATAAGCTCTTTGTAATTGTGCCTTTGGAATGCCATCTGTCTTGAATTAACATCCACCTGGGATCATGTTTCGATGACCAATATGGACAGATTACTGGAACTTTAAAACCTCGCTTTCTTTGTAATTGACATTTAAACTGTTTGAAGTTTCTCATTAAGTCCTTTTTTACAAATTAGGTGCAGATGTATAAAGTTAAATGTACAGTACTAAGGGAAATAAGGTCACCTGAAAGCTCAATAATAAAAATGTATCAACTGTTTAAGTGCAATGAGTACATTAAAATTTAGAGATTGACTTTATGCCCCAAATTCTTCAAAGTTTCATCATTTCCTTTTCATCGCTGCAGAGCCCCTGATGCCACGCATTTTTAATTAAAATGGCAGAGAAGAAAGCAGGTTTGGCCACTCAGCCCCTGACAACTGGTCAACCTCAGCCCACAGTGGGGTGGAGAAGGCACGGTAACAGCAGCAATGCCTTTCACAGGGATGGGCAGATCCTATTTACATCAACGATGCTAGGAGATCTCCCTAGGCATAGGGAGACTTGAGAGGCAAATATGGCATTGACAAGAAAATAAAGGAAAAATTATGAAGCAAGATCAATGGACTTGTTCAACATCCAGTGATCAGTAACCATGCAGCTGACCTACAGACCCACTTGCAAAATTCTGCAGACCTGCTGTGCTCCAGAGCCTCATGGGGCAGGAGAACCAAGTGTGCAAAGGGCAGTGGCTGGAGAAACACCTCCACAGGCAGTCTGGCTGACAAAATAAGGGTAAATCCAGTATTTCCTCTCTCCAGATGAGGAGGTTTGGAGTTCAGGAAGGGTCTGGGAGAGACCAACCCCAGGTGGGAAAGGACAATTCTCCACCACCAACCCACTGTGGGATAACTTGCCATCAAAGCCAACTTGCTGCTGTGACAACTTTCCACTGGGACACCTCTACGCTAGGACAACTCTCTGAGGACAGGCACATGAGAAGCAGAACAGCCCTATGTCATCTGCTGATCCATGTTGAGTTGTTGCCACAGAGGGCTGTCCCGGCATAGAGATGTCCATGTGTAGAGGTGTCCCAGTGTCAAGATGTCCCAGTGTTGAGATGTCCTGGTGGAGAGTTGTCCACGGTGAAATGTCCTGCAGAAAGTTGTCCTAGACCCACCCACCACCACCAGGAGATCACCTGATGTCAAGAAAGGGCTCACATGCAGAGGATGGGAGCAAACAGTGGTAGTTCAAAAGAGAACCAGTTCATCAGCAGCAACACTACATAGCTCCTAGCATCAAGTGACTTCTAACTCTTAAGAGAGTGGCTTCAAGTACAGCAGCAGCCCAGTCTTCTTGAAAGGCATTAAAACCGTGGACAGCCCACTCACCCAGTCTTTATGAGTAGCTAAGAAAGGCTGCACAGGCATAGGAAGTCTCAACGCTGGAAAGCACTGAGCATCCCCCAGGGGAACAGACAGGCTCCTTTCCAGCGCAGGGCCACAGAGCAGCAGTGGCATCAGACCTCAAGTTGGCGTTCCGAAGTTGGTGGCATTTAAACTCAATGTGATCAAGCAGGTCTGGTCTGTTAACCTTCTCTTCCAGAGAAAGGTCTCCCTGGATAAATTAGGACACTGCCTACATAACATGCACAACTGCAAATCCTTTTGGCACCACAGCTAGCACATTCGTTCTTGAAATGATGCCAGGAGGGGTACCTTGGCTCCCTACTTGCATGCAAAGAGGTACAATGGAGGGCTCAGTCTTCTCTTAAAACTTGGTAGATGAGACAAATACACAGTCAACCAGTTCTTTTTCTCTTGTGCTTAGACTAAATTATCTCCTCTTAAGCAGGCTGTCTTCAGTACCACTTGTTATTACAATGATTTTGAAAGCTTTTCTGCTCACAACCCCTTATGACCCTATTCCAGTAAGCTACTAAAACTTTTGCAGAAGAAGTGTACACTTTCAGTTAGCCACATTTCTGCTGCTTCCAATAAAAAGCCAAGTAATTTTGCTGTGAAACTCACTGTGCATCCATTTGAGAGGTGAGCAGCAGATCTCAATCAATGCCAGAAAAGGATGGCCAAAGATTCTGGTTTCCTTATCCACAGTCTTTTTGTCCAAGCCTAGCCACATCTTCAGTTTGAGAGGGGAATTTGGAGAAAAAATATGCATTTTTTAAAAGAAAGAAAAACTAAAACAGCTATATATAAGCAAACAGCAACACCTGGGAGAGAACAAAACCCAATCAATGTAATACAGCAAAGCAACAACGTTTTCCAGAAGGGGACAGCCCACTTAATTTACAAAGGGGAACAAGACAGAGGAGTAACTAATTTGCCACTTGTATCAAACGAGAAAGAAGTCTAAGGAAAGTCTATTTGTAGCCAGTTCTGGTTTGCTCACACGTTTTATAAATATCAGCTTTCAACTGGCTAACAGGTCTGCAAAGGCAGGCGCAGGAGTGGGCAGGACCATGCAAAACTGCATTAGCTTTAAGCAGATGAGTTGGGGTGCCAGCAGCGATTAGCTGGACACGCTCAGCTTTGTACCCTGCTTCTCATTAGCATTAATTAGCCAGCATCATACCTCTGCTGCTGCCAGGAGGAGAACTGGCTCAGGCAGTAGTTTCACAGTCCTTAATGCAGAGTATGGAGTTGCCAGAGTCCACAACAGGGAGCTTGTGTCGGCCCCATGTCTTTCTGCCAAGGGCAGAGGAGATGGGAGACCTGGTTCAGCAGAAAGCTGGAGCGGCATGGACAAGTAATACCTCTTTAGGTGTAAGACCTCCTGTGTAACTTTAACTTGCCCAAACTGATTTTGAAGCACCAGAGTTAAGACTCAGCTTTGTAACATGCTTCACCTGACCTAGCAGTGACAGCTGACAAAAGGTCCCATCTCGCACACTCCCTTGTGTGTGGCCCAGTGACAGTGGTTGCCAGGTAAACTGAGGCTCTATCAGGTCCATCGACAGAGAGAACCGCGGCATCAGGGACTTGATTAGCAGTGTTTGAGGTGTCCTCTCCCTCTCAGACATGAGCCGCTATCAGGCTGTCACCTCGCCAGCAACACAACGTTGGTTTAGGTGAACCAAAGTGACCTTGTAGGAAAGCAGATTCTGTGGATATGGCTCAACAGTTCTGCCAGATAAAAGTGGTTTTATCACTAGAAAGTCACACTTTCAAATAAATTTTACCCCAAAGCTATAATCTCTAAAGACACACTTTAAAATG
The DNA here is from genome assembly GCF_000747805.2 of Chaetura pelagica. Lineage (NCBI taxonomy): Eukaryota > Metazoa > Chordata > Aves > Apodiformes > Apodidae > Chaetura > Chaetura pelagica. The sequence continues at coordinate 196,600 of NW_009970720.1, forward strand.
TGTAGAACATAAAATGAGTGATTTTTTTTTGTCAGGGAAAAAGTCCCTCACAGACTTAACACTTTATTGATATTCATGGTTATAGCTTTACACATACCAAGCAGGATCAGCTACTGGTAAGGACTACAATTCATGTTTTCCCATTTAAACGCTGCAATAAAGAATAAAACCATTCCACAACTAACAAAGGGGAACTTTAATTTGCTAGAACATTTTTAGCTTTTATTGCGTTAGCACCCTCCAGTGTCCAATCCGTGAAAAACAATATCATCACTAATTTGCCAAGCAGACATAAACTTGGACTGTGAAACACAAGACAGCAGTGGATTCCCGAGAAGGAATACAGCAATTGGAGACAAGAGAAGAAACTCTCAAGGCTAGACATTTCCAATGACATAGGCACAGTCCCTGAATAAGATCTGACATGGGTTTATTACTCTTCTCATGTTCCCTTGCTCCTAGGAGGCGTGCTGGTGTCTGCACCTTTGGCACGACACTCTACGTGTCCACATGATACATTCCATACTCTGCACCGCTCTGCCGAGATGTGAGCTTAACGATGCCACTTTTGATTGATTTAGTACAGGCATGTGTGTATTCTGCCACGTAAAGAAATACACTTAAAAAACCATCACATACATGCATGAAGCACTAAGCATGTTCATGCTTACGTGTGCAGCACTCTTCTCTTTCACTGTTATCATTAAGCAAAGAGAAGGCCCTCCAAAGATCTGTCATCAAGAAAGTTTTCATAGCCGATGCTTTACTGCAACATTGTCTCTAAAAGCACATTTGAAGCTCTTAACAACAACAACCCAGATGAATTTGTTATTCAAAAACAGCTAGAGGAGGGTTTTTTAACTTTTTCGAACAAGACAAAAACCTTTCCGAGGCAGGGAAAGCCCAAAAGGCTCTGGAATGTAGCAAGTGAGTATAACCAGCTCTGGGAACCATAGGTTTCACTTGCCTGCTAACAACACAAACACCCTGTCTACATTTGCACAGCAGCTTCACAGGGGAAGCAACATCTGCATGAAGAGAGGATGGCAGCAGCTGGAAAGGCAGCCACACCACATCAGAGGTACCTGCTGTAATTAGAGCCTCAAGCCCAACAGAACAGCGAGTGCTGTGAGATCCAGGCACCAGGGTCTGGACCCAGCAGGACCAGCCACCTCCTGCTAATTAAATCCAACCAACATGTGCATCAATGACATTTAAAGTAATCCCTCAATTTTCTCTCCCCATTGCAGATGGGTACATGGCTGCCTAGCTCAAAACTGAACAAGGACTCCTCCTGCCTCATCCTGGTCTGGTCTCCAACTGCTTGAATGCCTCAAAATCTGTGGTCTCCACTTGCGTAGTGGTCTCTCAGGCTCCACAGCAGCACTGATGACAAGGGGCAGGCAGTTCCCACTGCAAGGAGGCTGTCACATCTGGGAGTCAAGCGAGGGGGCTGCAGAGCTCAGCTCAACATCCTGTCCCATGGCAGCACCAGCCAAGGAATCCCTTTCTGACCACGAGTGGAAGAGAGCAGCTTCCAAAAACATGCAGTCAGCCTCCTCTCCCAGCCCTGACTGGGTGCTGTGAACCTAGAAATGTGATCATTCGATTGCCCTCACACTGGCAATCCACAGTGTGGGACTCCTCCCCACTAGGTAAAAATTAAAAATTCCTCATGACCAGAAATAGCAAGGTGTAGCATTTATGATTCTGCACCAATATGGGGGAAGAAGGGGAGGTTTGTGGGGAGGAGGGGAAAGACACTTAAATGCATGCATCTTATCCAGAAACAGAAGGGGGACTGAAGGAGAAAGGCTTGAAAAATTACTTTATGCTATGTAGGACAGTGTAACTGCAAGCAAGAAAGACTGATGTGGATTTTATGGGCTCTTAACAGCACAGACCAGTCCAGCTGTCCCTAAGGTTCCCCAAGATCACCAGCACCAATATTGCGTGCTTATGGTGTGCTTATGGCAACGTCTATGTTACAGTTATTACAGTCTGCATACTCTTTTGTCATTCAGATATAAAATATTTACAGTGCAACAGTCTCAGCAGAGACCGCAAGAATTTAAAGCTTTAAATATTAAAATTAACACTCCATTGTCTGCATAGTATCAGCACTAAAAAAATCTGCTCTCCCTCTAGAAGTGCTGTTGAAAACCACCCTCAAATCCAACCAGACACAACAACCAACCCCTCTGGGAGAAGTCATTCTCTGCCTGCAGGTGGGCACACAACTGCAGGCAGAAAGCCAGGCATCCAAACGACGCAGACGTCCAGGTGAAAGCCGTGGTACACCCCTCATCTTAAACTACCTGTGTCCCTCAGAGCCCAGTTCTGCAAACTGAGGTACGTGGGGATCAGTGAACTCTTCCCTACCATCTCGCCCAAAGTCCATGCCCTGACAGGTGTTTCACCACTGGTAAAGAAGCGCCTGGTGACCTTGGTCCCTCTTTAATGGGACGCACATCACCCACACCCTCCCCCCCGGGGACGCACCAGCCCCCAGAGCCACCAGGGCCTCCCTAGGCCCAGGGTGAGCGATGCCGACAGGCTGCTAAAAGCCCCTACCGTGACCTACGCTTGGCTACATCCAGGCCGGTTTACCGACAGAGGAGGCAGCACTGTATTCCTTA
>NW_009970720.1:199603-218430 GCF_000747805.2 Chaetura pelagica
AGGGCCGGGCCGGGCCGGGCCGGGCCCCCGCCACAGGCCCCGTTGGTTGCACATGGTGTTTAAGATCCTCCAGCCCGGGCATTAAGGCAGCGCCGCTGCCAAGCCCTCCGCTGAACCGTGTCTCTTAAGCACCTACAAACCTTCTAAATACCTCCAGGGGTGCTTACTCTGTCACTTTTCCCGGGCAGCCTGTTCCAGTGCCTGACAACCCTAATATCCAATCTCGGCCTCCCCTGGCGTGACTTGAGGCCGTTTTCTCTCGTTGCTTAGGAGAAGAGACCAAGGCCTACCTGGCTACGATCTCCTCTCAGGTAGCTGTGCAGAGCAGTGAGGTCTCCCCTCAGCCTCTTTTTCTCCAGACGAAGTAACCCCAACTCCCCTGGGCACTCCTTTGTTCTCCAGACCCTTCACCAGCTTCATTGCCCTTCTCTGGACCTGCTCCAGCACCTCCACGTCCTTGGAGTGAGCAGCCCAGAACTGAGCGTGGGATTTGGGTGCAGCCTCAGCAGTGCCGAGTACAGAGGCACAATCTCTTTCTGGTCCTGCTGTCCACACTATTTCTGATACAAGCCACCTGGCCATGCTGCTGGATCGACTGGTATTCCCAGGCCCTTCTCCTCTGGGCAGCTTTCCAGCCACTCTGCCCAAGCCTGTAGTGTTGCCTGGGGTTGTTGTGGCCCAGGGGCAGGACCCAGCACTTGGCCTTATTGAAACCCAGCCTGTCCAGGTCCCTCTGCAGAGCCTCCCTGCCCTCAGGCAGATCAGCGCTCGTGCCAAACCTGGTGTCCTCTGCAGACTTACTGAGCTGCACTCAGTCCCCTCATCCAGGTTATTGATAAAGGCACTACAGAAAACTGGCCCCAGCACTGAGCCCTGGGGAACACCACATGTGACCTTGTCAGCTGGATTTAACTGCATTCACCGCAGTGCTTTGGGCCTGGCCAGCCAGCCAGGCTTTCACCCAGAGAAGTGTGCACCCATCCAAGCCGTGAGCAGCCAGTTTCTCCAGGAGGATGCTGTGGGAAGCTGTGTCAAAGGCTTGACTCAAGTCTAGGTAGACAACATCCACAGGCTTTCCCTGATCTGCTAAGGGGGTCACCTTGTCATAGAAGAAGATCAGGTTAGTCAAGCAGGACCTGCCTTTCATAAACCTGTGCTGACTGGGCCTGACTGCCTGGTTGTCCTGTACCTGCTATGTGGTGGCACTCAAGATTATCTGCTTCATAACTTTCCTCAGCACCAAGTTCAGACAGATAGGCCTGTAGTTCTCCAGATGCTCCTCTTCACCCTGCTTGTAGGTGGGAATCACATTTGTGGGGACACCCCCACATGTGTGGGGCTGGCTCTTGATGGCACTTCCTTTCCCCCTGTCCCTGCTGCTCCAGGGAATGTAGCTTGTGAGGAGCTCAGCTTCTCCTTGGTCAAAATCACACCCCGGGCATCGCCAATTCCCCTGCCCAAGTAGTGGTAGCTGTATGGGTGCAGCCATTGCAGTAGCATAGTGTCAGGCAGCCAGGTGCTGGTGTACACCTTGGTGTACACACTGACATAGCAGAGCCTGCACAGCTGGGCTGTGTTGGCTGTGAGGCTGCTAGAGTCAGCACATACTTGGGGAAATGCTGGCTGAACCTTAGTGGTGGGCCAGACCCACTACTGCAGCAGAAGCTTTTGGCATGAGTGCCTCCAATTTCAGGGGTCAGTTCTGGCTGGGATGTTTCTGCTCTCTGTGTGGAAATAACAGCCATGAATGGAAATGGTTCATTCTTGCAGAGGAGGACGAAGAGCTGAGACCAAAGTCAACATGCACATTAGCAGGGGAAGGGGACTGGAGAGAAACCAAACTGAAAAGTAAGGGATCCTTAAAATGGAGCAGAGCTTCTGCTCATCTTCTTCAGTCCAAAGTTAGACTGAGATTGTATTTTTCTTTGCCATACTGCTCAAATGTGCTGTAGTGGCCACAAGGCATGATCCCAGCAAGCTCCTTCAACTGTGTGGATATTTCAGCTGAATTTCCTAAGGACAGGAAGCTTGGATTGTGCCACCTATCTGTCCCATCGTCTCCTATCCCTGCCTTCCCACAACTGTTGAACTTGTGCATTTTGGACCACATCTGAACATGACAGAGAACCCTAAGATGCTCAGTTTCAACAGATTTTATAAAAACAGGAGAAAGATAATGAAACAACACCCCAAACCAGTGCTCCCACTCCTCAGGAGACCCAGGCTCCATGGAGATCAAGCCCAGGTCCTCATGGAAGAGGTGTTTTGGCTTTGTTGTTTTTTTTTAATTTTCTAGGGTTGGTCAGTTTTGCCATATAACTTTATTCTTTCCCTGACACCCAATTTGCTTTCCTTTGTCAAAGGGCTGTGTAGAAATTATCCTGTCTGGCTTAGCATTACTTTAGTGGGGAAGCAGTGTCAGCAAGTGTGAGTTTCCCCTCCTAGCAAAATGAAATACGCTGTTTTGAAGAAGTGTGCTGAAGCATGAAAGTGACCTGTTCTTAACTTCCCTCCCCTCTGCAGTCTTGCGTGCTAGTCATGGGTGATACCACTTGAATCTGACATAATGTGATAACAAAGAAACATTTCCTGGTACCACCACTAGCATGATAGCGTTAAGCCTTTTCAGCATGGGTCCAGTGAACTCTGCGTGGCAGGGACTCTCGCTTCTCCCTCCCATCACTAACACCACCCTTCCTTTGCCCTCTCCCTCTGCCAAACTTATGTCCTCGGGGAACTTTTTCTCATGAGGGATGAAATGGCTGGATGTGCTGGAGGAAAGCCTGGGACTTTTCTTCTGCCCCTCTCTTACCTCCACAGGGACAGGAGATTTCCTTCATGGCACCTGCCTTGTCTTCTCTGACTCCAAGACTCCTAGGTGCTTAAAATGCGCTCCTTCCCACTTTGCTGTGATCAGATCAGCCAGCAGTGGGGAAAAAAGAGAGATGTGTGGCCCCTGACAGAACCTCTTGGCTGTTCTCTCTCTGTGGCTCCCCATGCTAGCCTGGAGAGGATGAGAACAGGGGTACAGGAAGCCACCCCCTGAAATGTGGATCTCCCTGGCAGCAACAGCATTTCTGCTGCAACGTCAGGTGCAGGCAGGACCTCATGGTGTCAGTGGATCAGCAGTTGCCGCTGCATGCAGAGCAACTTCCAGGTTTTGTCAGAAGTCTGAACACCCCTTTGTCAGCCCTGGTAGCTGGGGGTAGGTTTTTCATAAACCAGGGTCAGAAAGCCTGAGGTAGTCTGGCCTGTTCATGTCTGAATGACAGATGCCCTTTCAACTTTTAAGTGATCACAGGAACAGAGAGGCCTCAATTAAATCTCATTACTGTCTTTTCCCTTCTGTATTCTGGGAAAAATACCGTTCATCTGTCTTGTCCTTTTAAAGCTGGAAGCCTTTTAAAGATGCTCTGTTTTCCACAGATTGGATTAAGCCAACTGTAACATTTTTCAGGATGCTCTGAAGGTATTTATGAGCCTAACTCCCACTGACGTCCTCAAGTGTTAAGCACCCAGGTGTTTATGAGACTGTGATTCTTAGAGCAGCAGTTTCTTTGGGGCTAAGACCCTGGGGCCATATGTGCATGAAGAGTATGTGGGGAAAAGGGTCACTAAGCTCAGCTGGGACTGGCAGTCCTTGTTATGATACTTTTGCTGGTGCTGATCTTGTGTCTCCTTGCAAAACCTCATCTGAGAGAATGTTTCAGCTGATTGTGTGATAACTACACTCAGAAATTAATCAGACAGATAGATCCTGCAGCTTCTCAGACAGAAAGCAAGTTATGAAGGTCAAGTGATTCATAGACTGCACTGTTGAAAATAGTTTCTCAGTTTTAATGAACTAGGCAAAACAGTCAAAAAATGATAACTGCCTACCAGTCTTGCTGATTTCAGTAACACATCACAGCAACCACAGTGCTACAACGTGCATTTAATGTACACTATTTCTTTTCATTTGTTGCATTTCAAACACACTTTTGTAATGGTGATCTAGTATCTTCAGAAAGCACATGGTTATTGTGAAAGAGAAAACTAAATATTCTGGGTGAAGATATGGTTGCAATTGTTCTACACTGCTTATATACTTTGTTAATGATCTCTTAATGGCATGACTAGTGACTAAAGCTGGTATTTTTGCATGAGAAAGATAAATAAGCTGTGTAGAACAGAAGAACTGTAGAACTATTAATGAGCCATACAAATAAAACTAATATTTTATTAGAGTCTACATGGAGTCTGGATAGGAAAAGGTCTGTGCTGCTGCCTGAAGCTAATGCATGTCAATGTCCTCTTGACACTCATTTACTTTGCTTTTCAATAAATGACCACTGCAACAGTCAAGGAATGGTGAACCTTCCTCTTGGTACTGTGAACCTTAGATCGTTGTGCAAAAATGGGTACCAATCTTGCAGGGGTTTCTGTGCCTCTTTTGAACAAGTCACTCATCTTTGCTGGCCAGCAGTGTTAAAGAAGTGCCTCTGTGATGAACATACAACTTCGGGCCAGGTCTGCTACCTGACTGATCTGTTTGTGGGGGTCTCTGAGCAACCTCCACTGACTCCCACTCCCCAGTGAATAGATCACTGGGCGACTGGTGGGAGCCCTCTCCTGCAGTGCCTCCGGTGCCACCAGACAGCCCATGGCATTCCCTCAAGTCGTGCATTCTTATAGCACAGGGGTAGCTCCTAAACATCTGCTTCACACTGGGAGCACCCCAGGAAGCCTTTGCTGGCCTCCCACCTGCCTCCTGCCATGCATGCCAGCACAGCCCTGCCCATGCTGGCACCAGCCATATCAGGTCTCTCACTCCTCCTGGCTCCTGCTTTCTTCTATCGCTGGGACCCGTGGGGCACTCTCATCAGAAGATCTCTTCAAGCTCCTGTAACAGGAGCATGCCTGCCAGGCCACCTCTTGCCCCCAAAAGCAGCTGGTATCCTGACTCTGGAACTTTACCAACTTTGTTTCTATGTGGCCCTCTCAGACCCAGCAGCAGCTGGGAGGTTAGCACCTCCACAGGACCACCACAGATCATCTGGCCATTGAGAAACTGCCTTCAGCCTCACAGCACGGTGACTAGTAGTGATATGTCCTAAGGCACCTTGGCTGGGATTCACTGGCTTTTCTGGAGGAATGATGGTATTGACTTGGCCTGGACAGCAGGTTAAAGAAATAACAGAAAATATGATAAACATATAGACGGCTAAGCAAGGACAAAGAAAGGAAGAGGAGGGATTTTGATCCAGGAGAAATGTGGATGGGTGGGGAAGGAGTAGCAGAGTCACAAAGTGCTGAGGACATGCAGTCCAAGGTCAATAGGGAGGCACACTGTCCCCATATATAGTGCAACAGCTATTTCAGGATTCTCTGGAAGTTTCTGATGATGCAAGAGCCATTTTCTGTTGGCATATCTGTGTTAAGAGACCTCATGATGGTGCAGCTCACCTCTGCCCTAGAGCCTGGAACCTGGTGTCCCCAGCAGGCACTGGAGCATAGCTTCTAGCTTAGTTTCCTTCAAAAGGCACCCAATTCCTGAACTTCACAAATGTTTTGAGAACCAACCTAGGACACAACAAGTGCAGTGATGGATGTCACTCTGAAACCATGCTACTGCTTTGGACCTACTGGTGGTGTAGACATAATCCAAGACAGCAAACCCTTCCTTGAGCCCAGGCTACTATAAATAATGCCTGAACCTCACACAAGGTATGACATCCACAGAGACCTCAATCCAGCCACTTAAATATAAGCCCTGAAGCCCCATGTGAGACATCTGAGCCAGGCATCAGCTATGTTACAGGACTCAGATGCTTCTTGAGCCCCAGCATTTGTTCAAGATGCACCACGGGCATCTCAGGTGGCACTGGACGTTTATGGGCAGGCCATTGAATGGAGCTCATGGTACTGCCAGCCTCCTTTCCTGACACGTTATAGTTCTGTTAGTCTGGAAAGCTGTGCTGGACTCTGTGTTCCCAGGCCAGGCAGGACCTCCACTCTCCAGTGCTACTGAGGCTGTGAGGTGTGTGGTAGCATCTGGCTCCTTGATGGAACAGGTGCCAGGGCCATGTGTACTCAGCCTAATCTTTCCTGCAGCTCTTGGCTCTCATGCATGTGCCCATCTCCTGAGAGAACTGTCCTGGCCTATGCTCCACACAGAGCCAAGGGTGTGCTCATGTGCAGGGATGCAGCTGGGCCCAGGGAGCTGCTGGGACAATTTGGCTCCTGTAGGAGGAGGAGAGCCCAAGGAAGAACCTGCTTTCCAGCTGCAATAAGATCTTGGGAAACCTCTCTCAAAACCGTATGGATATAAGAATAGAAATAAGCCAACAAACAGTCAGTAGATTTCAGGGGTGAAAAATGAATTTTCTAAGGTCTATTCATTGCACCATTATGTTTAATAGAATTGTAGGTCACAGCCCAGCAGTGGATAGTGTTTTAATCCACCATAAATCCATCATCCAGAGCCTATGCATTAGGCATGATGGAAAGTGGATTTTGGTGAAAATGGATTGAATAGCCCTGGTATATCGAGACAGGATCATTTTGCCAATAAAAGCTCTCTCTGCAGTCCTGAAGGGCCTGAAGCACCTCAGCTTCCCTTTCTCAATCACCTTGGACAGCCACTTCCTCATCTGGGAGAGGGCAGAGAGCCCCTGCTACCACCATCCTATTGAATCATGGGAAATCTGCAGCATTATGCATGTGGATCCTCCCCAGATCATAGGAAGCTCCTCAGGAAAAGCAGATACTGCTTGCCCTTCCCTACCTCCTCCACCAGATATGATCAGTAGAGGTTGCTTGTCCAGGTCTGGTTCTCCTTCGAAATCCAACCCTTCCCTCACTCGGGTTGAGCATCACCAGCAGGTGGAACAGGGAAGTCAGAAAGGAGAGAAACAGCTGGAAAAAAATTAAGGGTCAGTAGCTGAGGTGAAGGTAGAGGGGACACAAGCTACAATAACAGGTCTGGCCATAAATCAAAGAAAATGCTTCGTAAGTGATATCAAGTATGGGAGGCTTGTTTGCAGACACCAGGAGGACACTACACTGAATGCCTTTTGCCATCCCATTTGGCTGCTCTTATGTCATGTGCAACTCTGCAAGAAGCTTGCTGGGAAGTGTCCGAGTGGAGTCACTGGGATTGAGGAAAGTAAAAAAATTTTCATGCTGGGAGGCAGCACGCATCCTGTGTTCTCTCTAAACTGTCTGGAAGAAATTAGAGAGGAAAAAAAAGGGGGAAAGATCTGGGAGACAGAGTTTGTAAGAAGGTTTGAAGCAATGTGCTCACCAGTCCTCTGGGTGGGCGCAGGTGATCTATAACAAAAAGTGGTGTGGTTTCAGAATGGGTTTTCTTAACTCCTTATACCTCTCCACGTTTTATTTGCTGCTATACACTGAGCAGATGGATTCATCAAGTCCAACTGTCAGCCCAGCACCACCACTCCAGCTAAACCATGTCCTGAAACTCAGAGCAACGAGAAGTCCTTCTTGAACTGCCACCTGCAGGAGTGCGTCCTTTCCCAGACTACAAGCAGAGCTCAGGAAAAATAACCTTAAACAGTTAGGGTGGGTGCTGGGTGAAGGTGGGTGGTGGGGACACTTGTCTGCCTTACGTGTTGCTGCCAGAGCACCAGCAGTTTTACTGAGCGAGAGGCAAGCGAAGCTGTAGTTCAGAAGAGGGAATGTAACAAACGTGGATCTATTTGGAGCAAATTTATTTTAAAAAAAGTCATAAATCAATCATGATGGGTTTCCTACATGAAATGCTGCGAGAGGGAAATGAGGATGCTAGGAGAAAAATGTGGTGCACATACAGATGAGAAGGGGGCCAAGAAAGCAGCCTCCCCTTCTTAACATTGTTATTTTGCCACATTTCAAAACTCAAAACATTCTGTGTCTTGTAACTGATTGTATAAAAACATTTGCTGGTATTTATATACTCTGTGCTCTAATTCCAAGTCTTCTCTTCCCATACTTTTGATAGTGTTTTCACCTTTATGGAGGTTCATTAAACCCGCTTTGTTGCAAGATGCTTTGATAGCCAGTAGATAATCTGCAGGCTGATGACACCATAATACTGTGATGGTTTGTGTGCCATTAAAATGGATCACAGAAATGTTCATCTATAGAACCTGAACTCAATACATTGTGTCGGTGTACAGTATAGACCCCTTAATCCATAGACTATTATTAAAATAGTGGATTAAGGAGTTGTTTGGGATCAGGGCATGCCATATATGTAACAAATCAGTTTAGCTGAGATTAGTATTTATTACTCAACACAAAAATTGATTGAAGGATTCGTAGATGCTGATAATATCACAGTTTGTGTTTGATTACTAAATCACTGCCTTTTCGCCTTAACAATTTCTTGTTAAGACCTGAGAATAGAAGAATCACTCTGTGCAAAAACTGAACAACTGAAGTAAGTCTGTGATTAAATAAAATATTTTAAAACTTCATACTAATACAAAATATTATATTTAGATGGTTTAAAATTAATTGTATGAGAATGTGCATGGAAAGGACAATGAGACTTCTGAAATAATAACTTGCAAAATATTTAAAAAAAAAAAAGAGTTTGCAAGCTGTTTTACATAAACATGTGTTAATTTAATCTGACCCATAGTGAACTAGAAACCAGAAGTATTTTTCCATGCAGTTTTCTTCTGTCAACAGTCTTTCTGAATTTGTCAGAAGGGGAAGTTTTATTCAACCGTGTGGTAAAGTTGAACTGAGTAAGATAGGGGTGGTTTTATGGACTTATCTTTAATGCAACAGAAGGTTGTCAACAAGCCTTTTCGGTGACATCTCCACACAAGCATGGCGAACAGATGATTTGAGGATTACCAGGCTGCTGGACAGGTCAGCCAGCATCTTAAAAATCTCTTCTACAAAGGACCAAATCTGCAACCAGAAGCTGTTTACAGGGTGGAAGGGGGAGGGAAGCAGGGTTTATTTAAAAGGCAGAGACCCTTGGGTTTGTTTTTGTGCCTGCCACAGGTCGCTGTCTTTAAAGGCTCTCTCTGTGTACTGGAGAGCTGAACTCTGGTTGACACTTGTTTTCAAATGAACTAGTAGGCTTAGTAAAATTTCAGTAGCAAAGTGCCAACATGAGAGGAAAAAAAAAAAAAGTTAATAAAAAATGTCTGATATATACTATAAGTAGAACAGAGCCATTTTTTCCAAGGTAGAATGTGTTGGTACCAAATTTCAGCTATACTAGAAGTCATGTTTTAAAATTGCTAAAATGCCAGATTTAGATTTTTAAAATATTTTTAATTTTTTAATTTACTTTTAAATCCCATTGTTAATAGTCCATGTCCCTTTTGTACTTTACAGAAGAGTCTGGATGTTTCTGCATGGAGATTCAGACACTTCCATATCAATCAAATAAAACTCATGCAAGTATGTCTGCTGGAGATTTTTCTTCCATGGACTTCCATCAGCTGATTGTATCTGTTAGTTTTTGGGTCTTCTTCCTACATCTGTACAGCTCCTGGACATACAATGCTCTGGTTTGTAGGAAGTGTATGAAACCCCTTGCAGAAGGGTGCAGCAAATGGAGTCAGCACAAGGTATCCACAAAGGCATCTCTCTGGGAGTGCACGTGGGTTGCATCTTGGGGAGGACTTTTGGAGGCCATGATGGTTGTTCCCAGGGTAGTCCAGTGGGGATCAGGAAACCTTAATATTCTAAAAAGTGTCGCCTGAATCAGTGTGAAAGAAAAGAAGGACCTTGGACAGCCTTTTAATACAGCTCCAAGAGAGCTGCTGCAGTTGTGGCCAAAGAACTGGGAAACTGACACAGGAAACTGAAGGGGAAAATATTTGAAGCTGGTGAGCTCTGACAAGTTGATTTCCTCCCTTCCCTCTCTGTGAGGCAATGTTTAAGTAGTATTCAATTCTAACCTTAAAGGAAAGGTTTAAACACCTTAGCTTTTACTTCTTGTTAGCCAAAAAGTCTTTTATAACTTAGCCCTGTGGTACCAGCAGCTTGGATTAGGTTGCTGCCAGCTTCAGAAGTTATGCTCCTCCCTGACTTAAAGGTAAGAAACATGTAAAGAAGTCTTAGAGAATTTAAGTCTAGGCTGCCTACCTACCACTCTAACAGATTTTCCATAATTTTTTAAAAACTCCTGAAGCTCTTATATAAAAGGCAGTGTTTTGTTATCTTTTAATGTTGAAAGGAGGGGGGGAAACCAAACACAACACAAAACAAATCCAAACAGAAAACAGAGCTTTGACTGATTTCTAGAATGATTTTTTTTTATCCAGTACATTTGTGAAGATCAAGAAGGTAAGAATATATGTTCTGAATGTAGTGGATGCTTTGAATATGTAATTCTGTTAATAGTCTCTGAAACATCTTTTAGGTACTTTCTGTCATGTCAGAAATAGGTTTCCAAAGACCATCAAACATAAAACAGCTAACGCCTCCTGTTGTTTCAGTGAGGTAATTTTCTTATTTTTATAAAGGGAACAGAAGGTTTTAGCAGGTGTGATAAGATTTTGTGAATGTTTTTGATGTGAGAAACATCAAGTGAAATTATTTTGCTTTCCTGAAATAACCCATGCATCCCAGCAAGAAACAGACTTCATCAGATGAGTAGTGGGACATAATTGAGTTTTACACCTGTCCTCAAGCACAGGCAGTTCCTGCTGGCAGCAGGACTCACTCAGGCTCCACAGAGATGCAAGGTGAGCTCCAGCCCCTGGGAAAACCTGCAGTCCCTTGCAAATGAGCAGAAGTGATTTGCATGTCATGTAGTGTCTTAGCTAGTATTTTAAAGACTAAACTTTCCTTTCATCTCTTTGCATGAATTAGAATTGGGGTGGGGGGTTCTGTGCTCTTTTGTGTTGGGCTGAAGAAGGAAAATGCTGGGTGGCCTCTGCACTGACTGATCTCTGCTCAGTGCCATGGGCCACAGCAGAATCAAGCTGGCAGCTCTCCGATATGTCAGTGTGGACAAGGCAGATGGAAATTCAGTGCTGGTCCCAGATCCTGAATGGAAGGGTGACAGTCCCCGCATCTCAGCTGCCTCACAGCGACCAACCTTAGAGAATATTTGAAATACACTTTCCATTTAACCCTCAGTTTTGTGACTGCTATGGCATGGAAAGTAGCACTTATTGCAACAGTTTTAATGAAATGGAAACATTTTCTGCTACCAGCTATACCAGAATCATCAGTCGTCTCACAGAGGTCACCATATGGCTATTGTATGGCAGGAAATCAATTCTCTAACAGTTTGATCTACTTCTTAAATCATAGAATCATAGAACTATTCAGGTTGGAAAAGACCCTTGGGATCACCGAGTCCAACCATCATCCCTACTCTACAATGGTCTCCCCTAAACCATATCCACCAACACCACATCCAAATGACCTTTAAACAGATCCAGGGATGGTGACTCCACCACCTCCCTGGGCAGCCTATTCCAGTGTCTGACCACTCTTTCTGTGAAACATTTTTTTCCTAATGTCCAGTCTAAGCCTCCCCTGTTGCAGCTTGAAGCCATTCCCTCTTGTTCTGTTGCTAATTACCTGTGAAAAGAGACCAGCACCAACCTCTCTACAATGACCTTTCAGGTAGTTGTATAGACTGATGAGGTTTCCCCTCAGCCTCCTCTTCCCCAAACTAAACATCCCCAGCTCCTTCCAGGGTTCTTCATAAGATTGATTCTCTAGGCCCTTCACCAGCTTCCTTGCCCTCCTCTGTCCTCACTCCAGCACCTTGAGATCTCTCTTGAATTGAGGTGCCCAAAAGTGGACACAACACTCCAGCTGTGGCCTCACCAGTGCTGAATTCAGGGGGACAATCACCCCCCTACTTCTGCTGGTCACATTATTCCTGATACAAGCCAGGGTGCCATTGGCTTTCTTGGCCACCTGGACACACTGCTGGCTCACGTTCAGCCACTTGTCAATTAGAACCCCGAGGTCCTTTTCTGCCAGACACTTTCCAGCCACACTTCCCCAAGCTTGTAGCGTTGCCTGGGGTTGTTGTGGCCCAAGTGCAGGACCTGGCACTTGGCCTTGTTGAAGCCCAGACCATTGACATTAGCCTAACAGTCAGCTGAGCACTGAAAAACTTGCCACCTTATCGAGTCCAGGCATGAAGAGTGATCCACAACTGAAATGCAAGTAAAGGGATGCCAGCAGATGAGAAACGTGCCAGCTAGCTGCTTCCTGTATCTCACATTGTCTTTACAGGAAAAAGAGAGTCGTGCTTGAACTAAAGCATCACAGAGACTTGGTTTCAGGTGGATTCATATCAGTTGAGGTTATAAATGACCTATTGTTATCTGCGGCACCTCCTGAACTTCCTGGTGACTTAAGAGAAAGGATCGTACATTCACTCCCAAAGGTCATAAGTTGAAATCATCTGGTTTAAGACATCTTGACTAACCTACTGTTTTTGAACTTAAATGATTTCAGGATGGTCTCATGAACGTTTCAGCCTGCACATCTAACAGGAATATAGTCTCTGACATACCACCTTTGGGATTGCAGCCCCACAGCCTGGCCTTACATGACACAGGCACAACTGGGAAAGGATGGAGATTTCAGACGCAAGGTAAAGCAACATTGTTGTTACCAATTTAACAAATGGTTAAATATTCTCAAAGGGAGCATTTTTACCTATACACCTGTTGGACTAGAACACTGGATCAGCAGATCCGCTGTGCTAATTAATCCAAGCGTAAAGGAAACTTAACTAACAAAGTGCACCACACTCACAGATTAAGCCCACGGGCCAGTTGCACTTGACAAAAATACTTTTGACAGGGAGGTGCAATTCATTGTTTAGAATCACTGAAATGTATTTTATAACTGTTATTCTCTGGCATTCACCCACAAGAATAAGCTGTGCTGCTTATCCAGCTGCTGCTGAAGGTTTAGAGAATCCACTGTAGATACAGAAGGGTTGAACAAGAGATGTGAAAAATTTTGTCATGTTTTTGAATATGTTTACATCTTGCCGGAGTTCCCTATATGTATGTGACATTAACCTGGTATTTTCTATTTATATTTTTAGTTTCACTTTCCTAATTTCAATCCATTCACATAACTCTGTCTCAGACCTTGTTTTTTCCTTCAAAAATCCACTGCCATATGGAGAAAACATTAAAATTATTGGATCCAAAGTAAAAACAAAAGCAGCTTAGTATGCGTGCAAGAGGATTAAATCGAGACAATTAAACCAAAGTTAAACTGAAAGTAAAAATTACAAATAAATTTGGCCAGTATATATATGTCATACAGAAAGCCATTATCATCCATGGGGAAGTAACAGTCTTAAAAAAAAAAAATCATCTTCAGAAATACTGAAATAAACTTCCAAGAGAAATACGTGCTAAGTGTACAAGAAAAATCTCCAGCAGGAGTGTTTTTGAGAAAAGACTGTCTTGCCTCCTGGGTTTCAGCAGAGGAACATGCACTGCTGTGTAACCAAGTGAATTTCTTTGGCTACCATTTCATGAAAAAGATCATGTGGTATTTTCAGTACAAATAGGACCCAGGATAACCCTTCTGCAGCCTAGCTTTCTTCTTCTGTTATTTTCATGCTGGGGTGTATGCTTAGTGCTGCTGTGACAGCTACCATAACAGCCACCTGTTTATCTCTCGATAATGATGATTGGCCTGATTAACCATTGTGCATTGTGATATTTAGGAGTAGCCTTTAGTTCCTCAGTTTTTAGTAGAATAGTTGAAAATGATACTGCTACACTTGGTGGCCATCATACTAATTCAATCTCTTCCACATGTAAAAATCTTGATAGTGTAATGAATCCAGTCATTTATCTACAGGAACAAACATGGCCCCTCAAAAAATTGCAAAGGGTAACTAGATTACATCAGTCCATGATCCTGTACTACAGACTTTCATATTGCTTCCCAGAAACTACTAGATGTTAACAACATCAATCTACACCAAAATTTTGGTAGGCAGCTCTGGGAGTTTCTGTGACAATGAGCAACAGCTAACAGGGAGGGGAAAAAAAGAAACAACAAAAGAACAACCCTCACAAAACCAACCAAACTAACAAAAAAGACCCCAAACAAAACAACCAAAAACCCAAAAGAAAACAACAAATCCCACCCCCCCAAAAAAAAAACAACCAACCAACCCCTCACAAAACAAACAAACAAACAAACAATAATACTCAACAAAAGAAAAGAAAACAAAAAATAACCCAAAACTGCTCTCAGGCAGCAGGATGATGGGGAAAAATGTCTAAATTTATAATGCAAAGAGTGGGTTATAGAATCAGAATTATTTTGGCTGGAAAAGACTTTTAAGATCATCAACTCTAGCCGTTAGCCCAGCACTAGCAAGTCCACCACTAAGCCATGTCCCTAAGCATCATATCCACGGGTCTTTGTTTCTACACGTGACACCAAGTGGGAGCATCAAGCTTGGCATGATGGAGCTTGTGAGTTTTAGGTGGCAGCAAAGTGTGGGAGGCTCTCTCAGTGCTGGTGGAGATGGTGGGAGCAGGGAGTTTGCTGCTGTTGCACCCCAAGGAGGGGCTGAAAGAGAGAGGCCAAAAGAGTCCTAAAAGTCTGAAACATTATCAGAATGTAGCCTCACAGAAGAGCAGAACTTAATAAGGGCTGAGGGGATGATCTCAGGCTCTTGACTATCTTCAAAGATATGTAAATCAAGGAGGCAACAGAGCTGCCTAACAGTGCCTTCCCTCATGACTGGAGGTACCAGAGGTTCAGCACTGCATGGTGGTCTTGCTCAAGTAGGGTTATGACAGGACTTTTTTCTTATTATACCGGCTCCTATATTTTTTTATCCCATTAACAAGACTAAACTTCTTTAACATCAGCTTCTGCATCATGACTTTCCAGAAGCATGTAATTTCGTGATATCCCCAATATCAACAAAAACCCAACAAAAACATTCAATAAATCCTTTGCACCAATAAAATTATTCTAATAGGATTTAAAATTTGCATCACCTTAAGTTTTTAAGTTATCCCAGTTCCTTTTCCCTTTCATTCCAGCCAACTCATATTGTCCTTTGGAGCTTAACTGCAGTAAGCAGAGCTCTTTTATTGACTCCTGTAAATTTTATAAGAGCATATTTATTTGTTTTTCCATGAACTTCTTTTGGTGTGACTAGCCCTGGCTTGGAGAGATTTCTGCTACATATCCTAATATGAACTAGCAGTGTTGCAGCTTTCTCTACATTTGCTCAGGCTGTGAATTCAAAGTTGATGAAAAGGGCAAGAGGGAATACTTGTCTTTGCTGTCATCTCTTCGCATCCCTAGAACTCTAGCATTTTAAATGCAAATTTTTCCCTGTTTATCCCCTTTTTCTTTGGCAGTGTTTTCATTCCCTTCCCTGTCCTGCGCAGAGATGGACCATCACACCTTCTCATCTGCAGGGGCTCCTGCTGGTTATTAGTTTGTTTGAACACTATGTGCTGGGATGTGGCTTACAGCACACAGAAGTGTATTTTTGCATCAAATTCCATGGAAGATAGCTTGCTCGGGCTATTTGACCAGCAATCCTCTGAAGTGTCAGTGATGAGTGGGATAGGAGATGGTGTCCAGTTCCACAAAACACTGAGACTGCAAGTTCTGTCCCATTTTGTGCATCAACGGTCTTCACAAACTGCTGTTGGAAAAGCTGCTTTGAAATACAGAAAGATAGACATATTAACACTAAAATAATCCACTGGTCAAGAAAATCTCTGGGGATTTATAGTCATGTTCCTAATCTGCCTAAATTTGTCTGCCTGTCTTGCTCTCTTCAGAAATTCTGCTCTGGATCGAAGACATCTCTTCCATAAACATAATGCTTGAAACTGGCAACAGACTGACAGAAAAGACTGGGGTTTAATAAATAAGCATTTTTCTGGTACATTAATCAACGCTTTGTTTGGGCTTTGCCCCCCTGGGTCTGGATATTGTTCTTCTCAAAGGGAAGGAAGCCTCTTTCTTCCTCTCTGCAATTTTTGTCCAGAGTTACTATGGTCACCCTGCTTTCTAGGATAAACAGTAAATTTAAGGCCACCCGCTGCTTCCCTTTGCCTTGTCGTTCCACCTGCCTCAGGGCTGCACTGATCCAACATCATGCAGCAGGAGAACACGCATAATTGTCTGATATAGCTCTGTTGTCATCACTGCAGCCTGCGGACAGCAGGAAAAGGGCAACAGAACAAAACATGCATTTCTTCTCAGCTGCCCCACAAGCCTTGCTGCAATGGACAGAGATGAGCAGTTTCCAGGGGAACAGTCATTAAGAACCTGCAGAAAAACAGTAGAAACCAGGACTGATGCAGTTTGCTCCATTTTGAAGCTCTTAAGCAAGGCTGGAGAAGAGATGTCACAACCCTAGAGCTTCTTGTATCTTTGGGACACGAGGGGAGAGAACAGGCCTCCTCACCAGCCCACTGACTTCCTCGGAGGTAGCCCAGAGCGACTGATTCCTTGTGCACCCAGCAGGCAGGAGCAGAACACAGACCACCCAGCTTCATCATCCTCCAGTGAAAGAGAAGCTTGCTCATCTTTAGCAACACTGAGGGCAAGTAGAGGCCAGACTGTGTATGTGCCTGTCCTCTTGGGAGGTCACCATAAGTGTATTTTCTTCCTCACATCATCATCGCTGAGTCTGATTATTCTATGATTTTACGTACCTCAACTGAAAGTCACTGCTAAGAAATGAAAAGAGTCATGGAAAGTTGGGAAAAATATCAGAAATAATGCTTTCCCTGCCTTAATAATTCCCCAAAAATAGAGAAGAAAATGAGATCTACTGTCTTCTTAACTTTATATGATCAAAAGGAAAAACAAATGCAAACACCACCAAACAAGAAAAAGCAAAACAACCCCCAACCCTAAGCCAAAGCTTGTGTTGCACCAGCAATAGCAAAACAATGGTTGTGCTGAACTGTTGAAAACTGAGGATTGACAGTATTGAAGGTATGAAGCTGAGCAATTGCATTTGACCCCTCTCAGCACCCAGGCTGGCCACCCTTTCAGGACACTCTGTGGGCCCCCCTCTGAAATACCCCTTTTTTAGTGAACTTGGAATAACTGTTTGAAGGTACCAGAGCGGGTGTCAGAGTGAGAACAGGAACCCTCGCTAGCCATGTGCTCATCCTGAATGAAGAAGACACATTTTTAATATCTTCACAGATTATTTGTATGGTTACTGGTATTGTTATTTACCCCAATTTTTGGCTGCCTGCTTCCAGAAACTTTGACATTAGCGTACACATTTAAAGATAGAATCTTAAGGGTAAGTCCTGCCCCCCGCCCCGTCCCCAGTCGTGTGCTTCGGTAACTCTTCTGTTATATCCTTGGCTCTGCTCGTCAATACGTGCTGTGGCCAGCAGGTGATGCTAAAATACCTCTGAGGGATCGAAGGATTTAAACTGCATTTTCATTGGAAGTGCTGGAATCCTGAGAAGCAGCAAGAACGTGTCATCACCCAAAAGTGACAGGTTTCATGTGTAATCTTCTCGCATATCTCATTTACAAGCAGTCAGCTACTCTCATGGCATCAACAGTGAGCTCCAGATGTTTCAAATCAGAAGAAAGAAAATGCATGACAGCAGCTATACAATAATCAACTGATAAGTCTCTCAGTAATCCCTGAAGATTTATGCTTTAGGTGTCATACACTTGTCTATGTGCACATATCCAAAGGCAATATATGAAGTAACAGGAGAAATATTTCAGGATACTGCTTTATGGAGAAACATAAATAAGTACATTGCTATGAACTGCCTGGATTAAGAAGAAACAGCAGGATATCGAGAAAAATAAAATTAAATTAGAGGTAGGTTGTAGGAAATGATGTTTGGGAGGAAACTAGAACCTGTCTGCACAAGCAGTATCCTTTTCTGTAAGAAAATACTTTGTTGTGATGAGCTGCAGGAGCAGGTGTTGGGAATACTATCGGAAGAGAGAGGATCTGTTGCAGAACCAGTAACTGAAAGGAAAAAAGGGATGTAATTGCAGAGATGAAATTGTTCTTTGCAGAACATGCATCCTTCTCTAAATGATGATTAGTAATTCATGCAAGGGATGAATCCAAGTAATAGTGATTCATCCAAGGGAACAAGCAAGTATTTGAGAGAGAACTAACTTGGATGAACATATCACCTTAGAAGCTGTCGCGAGCCGGTACCAGAGGGCTACCGGCTGTCAGGATGTTTTCGCGACTCCCCCCCCCAAGGTGGAGAGGTTTGTTAAAAAGCCCGAGCGTCCACCTCTCTCAGAGGAATGGCCACTGAGGGTTCGTTTCTAAGAGGGTAGATTAAAGTACCCTCCCACCACGCTCACAAATTATTACTGAAACAAATGTTTAGTTTGCAATTAATCAATTTATTAAGGGACAATACAAACTAAGGGATCAAGGTTCAGGAGAGGTTAACTAGGTATGTATACTGGAAAAGGAATTCAAAGGCACTAAGGTTTATGAAGGCACACTCCGAAGGAGAGGTGTAAATCAATGAAGTGAAAGGGTAGGAGTTGAGCCTAGTAAGAAAGTTAAAGTATGTGTGTGTGGTGTGTGTGTATTTACCCTCCTTCCTTGCGTAGCGCAGTTCTCGAAATGTGCTGGCAGGCTGGGCTGGAGATCTGCAGGGGGGCCTGCGTCCCAGTGACCGGGGCGACCCCTTCCTGCTGCTGGCAGGGCTCTGGTCCCGTGGCTTTGTAGGAGATGCAGGCTGGGCAGGCTTGTCCGGTCCGGTTTGGTCCAGGCTGGGCAGGCAGGGTCCCTGGGAGCGGGCACAGGCGGTGCCCCCCTCTTTGCTTCTCCTCGCAGCGGAGTAGCACTCAGGCAGGTTCAGGTGCTGCAG
>NW_009970720.1:224836-246507 GCF_000747805.2 Chaetura pelagica
GGGGCTGGAGATCGGCGGGGGGGCCCTGCGTCCCAGTACCCGGGGCGCCCCCTTCCTGCTGCTGGCAGGGCAAGCTTGTCCGGTCCGGTTCGGTCCAGGCTGGGCAGGCAGGGTCCCTGGGAGCGGGCACAGGCGGCGCCCCCCTCTTTGCTTCTCCTTGCAGCGGAGTGGCACTTAGGCAGATTCAGGTGCTGCAGTGGGGTCCTGTCCCAGGCAGGCAGAGAGAGCGAGCAGAGACCCACAGAGAGCAGATCCTACTCTCTTTTTTATGGATCAGAGACCATTGTTCCAGAAAGCACCACGGTCTGAATTAGCCAATCACCATTGGCCAGGTACATATTCTGTTAGAGGCAGTTTTTAACCTATTGTCTATTTCTCTGCTACCTATTATGACCCTTGTGCTGCTTCTTTGCTCTGCACTTATCTGGTAGGGCAAGAGGCCTGCTCATTCTGTCCTTGAGTGAATCAGTGAAAAGGCATCACTCCTGTCTTGCTGACTTGAAAGGCATTTGTTGTTTAGTCTTCTGTAGAGGGGAAAAAGAGGGACTGTTCCCCACAGAAGCAATAACTAAAAAGTACAAAAAGGAGATACAGCTGCCCCTAAAAATAAAGCTGTTGTCCAAGCTGGTAAGGCACAGACAGAGGCTGGCATGGAACTTCATGGCACGAAGTCACAGTCATGTGTGTCCCACATCAGCTAGGCTTATCCAAGCTATAGCTCATACAGTCTGACCTTTGGGAGCCAGAAAACTAAATCCAGCACTACAGTAACATTAATTTGTAACAGCAGACAGGGTTTATCAACCACCAAATACAAAAACTTCTACCAGCTGTTAAGGACTTACCGTACTTCCATGTATTCCTGACCTGTAACACTCGAGATCTCTATTGAGTAACAATTATTCACTGAGCAACCTCAGTTTTTATTTACTGTGCACAGCTAATGTGGTTGGGATTGGCTGCAGCAACTCCTTCCCAGCAATCCCACAAAGCTTTGTAGAAATACTTGGCCACAATTTCATACTCTACTGACCAAAATCAGATACACTCACATCCCTCCATTCCCTGTCCAAGTCCTTCCACCCTCACTCCTCCCCTGCCTTACCTGAAGTACCACTGTTGCCCATTCCACTTCCTTATTTTAGGGATTAGTACTTTTGTCTCTACTAGTATTAATCAAAGTACTTCTCATCCACATTTGATGATGTCAGTTCAAACACAGCTGTTTGTGTTTCCTGTCCCTTCAAATGGGTTATTCAGATCCATCTAACTGAAAACCTCAGACATCTGCCTGAATCCCATCCTGTTCCACCCTCTCTCTTCCTCACTTATTTTCCAGACTTACTTTCCAGTAGAATATACAGGTACCACTCATGACAGAACTAAAGTACCCACTTAAAGCTTTTTTTTTTTTTCTGATAATTGTAGAGAAACTCTACTTACCTTCCTTCCACCTCCATATCCAATGAGCAGACAGCCCACCTACCTCTTTCTCACTACTCCACACAGGACACACCTTCTCCTCTGTCTACAAATATTCATGGGCCTCTGTGACACCACCACTCAGGATGTCTCAAGCTCCAAAGGGACAGTATGTAGTGTTACAGAAACATGGGAATGTACCTACAGCCCCCCACAATGCAGTCTACACCCGTGTGCTTGGTGCCACATCTGCATCATCCCCATAACCACACGTAATCTGGGTAGACAAGTTTTCAAACACAAAAGGCTTGTGCTATCTGCAAGAGTTAGGTAGGGTAACCACTGCTCTGCACATTCTTGGGAAAGACAGAGGGCTGAAACATGAGGAAATCTGTTTTCAAGCCATCCTAATGCAAAACTGTGAAATGGGAGAAAGGTAAGCAATGTGCAGGGGATGGCACTAATGACATCAGCCTTTCCCAGTCATCCCTCACTGCCCTTTACATGAAAATAGGCCCCAAACCATAAAGACCTGCCCCATGACTAGCTCACAGTCAACCACTACTTGCAATACAGCTGCCAGACTCTGGGAACGCAGCTGAGGGCACACACCATCTGTCTGACAACCAACAAAAACAATCTAAGAACACTTTCAGCTGTTCAAACTCAGCTAAGCATGACAATGCAAAGTGAAGCTGCCAGGGTAAAGATGGAACAGGCAGCTTGCCATAAAGCTGCTTTTTTATTTCTTCTTGCTTAGAAAAAGAAAACCAAACCCCTAACTCCCTTATGTTTTCAAAACCTGATTTGGACTGAGGATTCCTTTTCAGACAAAATTTGGCAATGAAGGTCACTTTTTTTGCACCTTTGAAGAACCAGTTTTTAAATTATTTACCACCCAGCAAAAAATTGACACTGATCTGAAGTGTTACATTTTATCTAAATTTTCTCTGTCTTCATGCAGCTCAGCAGTATGTTCCTTCCTCTTAACCTTCCATTTACATTTTCTCAGAAATCTGTGCAATTTGTGCATTTTAAGAAAATGTCTGGAAGTATACAAAGATTTTTGAAGAAGCCAGTATTTTGGAAGTTTAGCCAAAAATCCAAGCCTCCCAAGAGATGTGAAGAACAGGTATGGTACATGATAGAATATCTGGATGCCCTAACACACTCTGGAAGTCTAAATCCTAGTAAAACCTCTAAAACTATCTGAGGCAATAATGGGTTTCAAGGGAGAGAACAGTTTTAGAAGAGCTATTTTGTGAAATCTGTAATGGATTAAACTTTCTGGATTGTCTCTAGTACTGCACACTGAAACCTACCCATTTAAAATTCCAAAATAGTTGCAATTACAAGGCAAGGCTGCTTGAAAAACTCTGCATGCAGTAGGTTTAGATTCCAGAAGAGGACACGCTTCACAAACTGCCTTTAAAGCAACAGAAGATACTTGAGAAGCAGCCATGACTTGTCCACTAGGCTGTAGGAATAAAAAAAAGGAAAACACAGCAATAATTTTCAAACCTATTCTATTAATCTGCTTTTTAAACAGTAGCTGTAAAAGCATCCCCAAAACCTGTTTTTATATTGCTCCACTGCAATTCTCGAACACCATTATATTCCTATTTTAAGAACAGACAACTGATTCATGTTTCTCTAAGCATTCCAATGCTTAATAACTACTGATGATTTTGAGCAGTGACTACACGTACAGTAGGTGATCACAAAACCAGGGATGGTAAGAACATTTAATTTTATACTTTGAAAATTTAAACTCAAAAGTCACACTGCAGCTTACTGCATTAGTAAAGAACAAGCATTACCATACACAACCTTTTCCTGTTTTGAATATAAAACATGGAAGATTATTTGAAATCGGCATCTCCTTGTGACTGTACATGGGGAGGAGCACCAGAACCAACATGTCCACAGCATCTGAACAGAGCTGCTGTTGGGGCAGGCAGAGCGTGAGCGTGGTTTGATTCACCTGGGAGGGGCTGTGGAGCACAGCAATAGAGCAAATGTCACCTCAAGCCTTCATTACATGCTAACTTTTAGGAGGTTAATAATGACAAGTTACCTTAACCAAAGATATTTTTACTGGAATCAATCTTCAAGCATCATTAGGTTAAGGTTTTTTAGAAAGAGTAAACTGAATTAAAAAAAAAAACCCAACCATATGAATGGAAATTGGTACCTGACATTGAATTTTATTTGAAATTTTATCAGGCTCGTGAAAACATGCCAAAAGCCAAATTGTGTCTAAAATCATTGAACAAGTTATGAACAAAATACTCCATTTCCAAAAATAGCAAATATAGGTTTAATGCTAGTCATCCAAAATTGACATTAGTCTCTTAATATAAGGCAAAAATAGTCATTTTCTTTTATTTTTTAACCTACATTAAGTACAATCAGGAATAGTTGCCATATAGAATATGCATCATTGAGATCTTTTAAAAGCAAGATCAGCAGAGTGCTGACTCATGTGTTATAAGATCTTCTCAACATACTGACAGTTCCATAGCAATCTCTGAAAACATGTCTGGGTTAAGGACTGGATTAATGCTGCAGAGGAGTTTTGTTAAGTATGTGTATAATTTGTCATGCGCCACAATCACATTTCCCTGTTATAGCCATGTAGCACAAATAACATTTATTGCAGATCTAAGGGTGTGTCAATATACATTAAACCATAGAAAATGCCATAAAATACTCTATGCAATCTTTAAGCATCCGTCTTCAGTATAATCGTATTTACATATTTTGATGAACTTGTAATATGTAATGAGCCACTG
The DNA here is from genome assembly GCF_000747805.2 of Chaetura pelagica. NCBI lineage: Eukaryota > Metazoa > Chordata > Aves > Apodiformes > Apodidae > Chaetura > Chaetura pelagica. The sequence goes on from NW_009970720.1 coordinate 229,054, forward strand.
AAGACATTTTTACAATATTTATTAGATGATGAATTTATAAAGTCAAGGACTCAGAGGCACATAGTGTAAAAGGCCAAGAACACTGAAACTAATGAAGTCACAGAAATCAGAATATTTATGGACATAACACCAGTAAAAAATAAAAATCACATCCAAACTAAAAGCAACAATTCTTAAGAGTCATCCTTCAAAGTTAGCATAATAAAAAGTTCTCATTTCCCTCAAAGAAAAATAATTCATCCCACCTAATAAGCTAGAAAAACTTATTTACAGTTGGACCTTGATCAGAAGTATCATTAAGTTGTGTAGTACAGCCATGTCTATTCTGCCATTAGAATCTGACATTTATTTTAAAGTATAGTTGTATTTACAAACGCATAAATATCATAACTCTGATCTTCATTAAGATCTGAATGAAAACAGGTTGTTAAGTCACAATACAAACGTGTTAGTGGAAGAAGTGTTTGGGGCAGCTGCATATTCAGTATCATTCTCAAAGAACAGGAAGCCAATACTTCTGATAAAGCTCAAGTTCATCAACTAGACCAGGTCTTTAAGTTACGTTAGAGAAGTTTAACTGCCTTCTGTGTTAATTCTTTACAATGGTTTCTTCAGTCAACTTTCACCACGCTGTATATTTTGGTTACAAACCAAAAGCATGCAAAGAATCCAATTGTCCCTAAAAAAGGAAGAAAAAAACCCAGAGATGTTACGTGTTAGGAAAACTGACAGATTTCTATCTGTAGTTCATAAATTCAGACATCATTATATGCAATCTTCTATCTTTAGTCTTCATTACATCCATCAGATCAGATAATGAGAAGTTACAGACAATACCCAGTCTTTCCAGGTATCAGCTACTATGTGAAGTATTTCATTACTTTCACAATCATAGCGCTGATTCACATGGAAGACTCATTTAAAGATGTTTCTGGGTGATTTCTCTTCCTACATATTTGGCCTTTGTTGTTTCATTATTCACCAGTCCAACTCCTTCATAATGTTCCATTTTCACCCTTCTTTGGTGGCTAGTCACATATGCTTTACTTCATCTGCTCAGATGGTCAGAATATTGTTATTATATTTAATAAACCAATGAGATAGACAGCATCTAAAGAAGTTCCCATTTCTTTGTTAATACTTCAAGGTCCTGGAAAAATTAGACTACTACCTTTTTTCCTATGTAAATCAAGTTAATACAAATTTGAAACCACAGCGTAGTTGCTATGCAACTTGTACTTACTACTGAAATATGTTACAAACCTTAAAAATAAATGCTTCTGAAGTACTTAAAGCAGTCAAAAGGTATATGAAAACTTGAACTGATATGTAAGGATAAAGACTGTTTCCCTGATAACTTATAATCTTTCACTGAAGAAAAATAGCTGCATCCCTTTGTTTTGTGAAACAAAGTTTTAAACGAAAATATTCTTTTGAATACAAAGCAGTTAATATAGTTGGGCTTTGTTAATCTAACTGGATTACTTCAAAACACAAGTTCAGAATAATAATGGATTTAACAATAGCTCAGAACACTTGTTACAGGAATCTTCATTTCCCACAAAAACTAGGACAGGAAAAAAAACCCTTAAGATTATCCCATTTTTGCCCGAGCACCTCCTTCAAAATCATAGCCTTAACTTATGCAAAAGCCAACTAAGTTATTTAAAGAAAAAAAAAAAATTAGACCTGGTAAGAGGCACAATTAAAGTTGTGTGCTAACTCATTCACTGTACAAGCTTGAAGGAATCATGAATGATACCACAGTGTTGTTTCTTTTCTTCACGCTTGCTAAACTACTGATGTTTAACTGACTCATTGACTATGATACGTAGTGTTGGTCCCAGCTGTGGATCAAAGATTTGTCATGTAGCTCCCGGTATTTTGCCTGCTGAGTCTGATCAATGACCTGGAATGTAGCATGGATGCAAGTGCCTGAAGCATGTGTTACACTGACATAGCAGCAGGGCACCATCAAAATCCTTCCTGATCCTGACGATTTTTAACACATGAGTAAGCAGCAGCAGAACAGTTTTGATACAACAATTATGATTTTCTCTTTTTAGCTCCTTTATCATTCTGACACAGGAAGTCAGCTGCCTTTAGGAGCAGTTTTTGCTAAATTGCTAATGTGCTTTTCATTTAAGAAACTGGAGAAGAACTGCCTGTCCCTTTACTGCCTTTAACTTTTTCTGTAAAACCTTAGCTTAAAGCACTTCAGTAAATCTTAAGAGAACTGAGCATATTAGTCTTTGAATGTGTATTAACATAAATAAACAAAATTATTCTTAAATCTTAAGAAACAGAAAGAATAATTTGCACTTCATCTCATGGGAAGTAGATTTTAAAAAATCATTATTCATATGATGTTTCAAAATTCTAGCCATTTGATTCACTACACATGTATCCTCCCCCAATTTCAAGTGAAATTTTCAAAAAGTCAAGGCATACAAACTCTGAAAGCTCAGTTCAAGTTGCACAGCATAACTCACATGTCCAGTGTCCCAGTTACATACAAATGACCACCAGAGAAAGCATCTGAAAGGGTCCGAGAGTAAACCAACTCTTCTTTGCATGCTTGTGAACCTACCCTGAAAAGGACTTTCCAAATTTGCTGGCAGGTGCTGCGCAGCCAACTGGTCAATTTAAAGTGAATGTGTGAGCAAAGGAAAAGGGGGATGCACTGGACACATCTTAATGCCTCTAGACAAAGCCATGTGAAATGACTGACTTAAAAGAATAAGGGCAAAAGACGAAAATTATATGGGTACCTTAGTTAAGCCAAGCCTCAGCATAGAAAATGAAGCGTAAATGCCCATTATCTTGAACGTGTGCACTGCAGAATTACTGCGTGCACCCAAAGTAAACAAGCTGAACAGCTGTTTTGGCCAGAACTCTTAATATTAATAGCAGATACACTGAATATCTGTTGGAAAAGCTAGTGAAACTGAATTAACTGACCTTACACTTATATAAGGTCTAATTATTTTTCATGCTACTTTGTAAGTTCACACTGCATTTAAAATTGATCTACGTACAGCAATACACATTCATTTCTAGTTGAACAACCATGCATTCTTAAATTCTTTAGTTCCATGAGAATAATTAGTAAACCCAGATGGAAAAGAAAGGTTAAGAGAAAGGTAGGGTGAGAAATAAGGGTGAGAAAGGGAGGCAGAATCTCTGATCTGCGCATTCAGAATGACTTGCTGACCAGTTCACAAAATATAAATAAAAGGAAAGATGTGTAAATTACAAAATATCCGCAAGCAATGCCAAAACAAGTTAGACTGACTTAAAAAGAAGGATGGAAGAGAAAACTAAACACTTTTGGAACACGGCTTGATCACTTTTCAGAGAGATTATATAAGGTATTAAAGTTCCATTCCCTTTTAACAGGCAATGACCCAAGAAACTCCTTGCAGACTCTTGTTCCTGTTCATCAGCATCTGCGTTCAGTCATGGTGCACAAACAGCTTCAGTATTTCCTAAGCTGAAGTGGCAATGTCTTTGAAATTAGTATTTCATTACACTTAAAATTAACACCATTCTCAAATGTCAGTTCTTTTCCCACTAGATTTTTTTTTTTTGGTTGTCCTATATTAAGTGGAAATGAGAAGTCTACTAATAGGGAGATCTGTATTAAAAGCTCCAATGATATGCCATTTGTGTTTAAGGAGGCCTCCAAATGTAGCCTGTATAGCTGTAGGCATAAACATGTATCAAAGCCTGAGAAATCATTAAACTTCATCATAAACGTGGAGCTTGAAATCTTTTTCAGCATCAACTAGTTCAAAATAATTTCAAAAATACTGCTCTGTTGGGCAAAGTCCACAGAGCCCAACTACATTCTGCTGGACCAGAATTTACTATTTTTAAGATTTTTGAAGACTTGGCAGCTGTTCCCTTCTTGCACAAGGAGACTTCTTGCTTTTTCACCACCATTCTTCCACCCTGAACAAGGGACATGTGTGTCTGATTGAAGACTCCTTCTTAATACTCAAGATGACAAAGAAAGATTTTGTGACCTCATGTCACTTACTGAAGAGAAGATTGAAATGCAGCACCTAAGACAGGTGCTACTCCAAAAGCTCACAATAAAGGTGACAAGGTTCTGACAAGACTGCATTCAAAAATGGTTAAGAAAGTCTGTCTGCTTCCCATGCTACCTTGATGCAATTGAGGGGGAAAAAGGTAGAGAAATTCCAGAAGAGAGAAAATGAAAGTAGTATTCTCTGTCAACTTTTACTCGTCTCTCCCTTCCTCCTATTCTGCAAGAGCTGCAATTATTTCCTTATTTTATTATTTATTTCCTAATACACTGTGTATTAGATTGTGTGTGAAGTCTTTCTCACACAATGAAAAGTAATTAAAAAACTGAGTATGCCATGTGACTTACATAGGAATGAAATGTGGAGAAGTATTTATCATATTTAAAGGTGTCATATTTGAAGATTATAGCCCATTATTATATAATGCTATATTATTTATAGCCCAAATTAGTAGTAGTTTTGCCTCATCCTCACTTAATCTCCTTCACTAAAATTTGTGATCGGAGTTGCAAAAGGCTACACAACTACCTGGAAAAAAAAAAATCTAACACATACATACATTTACAATCCTGTATCAAGGTAAGTTTTGCCAAGAATTCTACTGTGCAAAGCTAAAGGTAAGACTCAAGATTTAAAAATAAGGTTCAGTATACTTACCTGTGAAAAGGAAGAAGATCAAAACCATAATCATGGTATAACCAAAATATAAAATGGTGCTAGCTGTTCCTGTGATTTGCAGTTTAGAAAAAAAATAATGTATTGCATATATTAGGAAATAAACTGCAGTGAAACCACTAGTGAGAAATGAACGCCACTGCCAGTGATAGTCCTAGAAGGGATGGAGGACAAAGAAGGTATGTAAGTAATATTGAGTAATATTCCCTACAGCTCTAAAACACTGACCCAATTACTAAATGCAGAGCTACTTTATCATCACTTTATCCAAAAGTATGTTTTTATAGCTTTTATCTACAGCAAAAAGAACTGTATCTAATCAATACTGTTTTAATTACAGCACTCACAAATGGAGAAAAGAAATCTAAATATCAATATCAAACAGTCAAAAACATAAAAACCCAAATAAGCCAAACCCTACTATTGCCAGTCAGAGATACTCTCCCAACCACCCCCAAGCTCAGGCAAGTCCAAAATGCACTTTGATTAAACGAAGTTAACGGATTAATTTAGTGTCTTCAGAAAACAGGGAGTTAAAATCTAAAGATGAGACACCTGAATTAGCAATATTCAGTGCACTGTTTTAATATTTCTTGCAAGTTCTGCCCAAGTAGCCTGCTTCACTTCTTAAATACACAGTTTTAGTGCATTTCATCTGGTAACAGTGTTTATGATGAATTCTGGAATACTTTTATTCAACTATAAAAGCCTTAAAACTGGAAGCCGTCTTAAAACAGCATCAAGTATGAATACCAAAGAATATTCTTACCTCTGCACATAGATGGAAGTAGCAGAGCAATATTGTAGCCTCAGAACATGTAATTACCAAAATAATGAATACCAGAAACAGGAAGCCAAACATGTAATACATCTGGTGAGACCTATACAATGGAGTTAAAAAAATTAAATAAATAACTGAAGTGGACACTGTGCTAATATTCATATGCAGTAATTCACCTTTACCTTCGGTATTCCCCTTCCTATTGAGGTAATCTCAGTTGTGCAGCCATACAATTGACTAATTTTCTACCTGAAGAATAGCAGCCTCAGCCTGTACACAATGAGAAAGCAAGCCCAAACCATGCTCCTGGTTGGGATTTTGGGGAAAGAACTGCTCAGACATAATGAGTGAAATTACAGTTCCAGTGAAATCAGTGTGACCTCTTCCACTGGCTTCAGGAGAACTTGGATTTCACCTCACATTTCAATCAAAGGAGCAGAGTTGCAAAGTAACAAGAAATGACAAATGCTGTAGCTGTCTACATTGGGTAGAGGCACCTATTCAAGGTTCAGAAACAGTTTAACAAGATCCAATAACTAAATTGTGCCAGAAGGAAGACAAATCCCTCACAGTAGATTAGTTTGTCAGTGTGCTATGAGATCACGTAAGAATTCACTTATACTGGACTAGTATTTGGTGTTTTATTTTTGAGAAGAATTACTCACTGATGCCTTTATAAAGATTACACAAAATTTGTTCTTGATTCTTCTTTTCTCCCTAGGTAGTAATACTTCTCTAGTTCAACAACAACTGAATAAACCAACCCCAAAGTCAATGTTAATATACTTACTACGTTCAAGTTACATGCCATATGTCAGCTTCAGAGCCACTTCCACATGAAATCAGAGGAGTAGCGTGAGAAAACTAGCTATTGGAATATTGTAGGTCAGCTGTAAATTGCTAAGCATATCACAGCCACTTCTCTACACACCTCAACAAGCAAAACAAGCACTGAGTATTTTCTAAAGCACAAAGTGTTAAAAATATTTCCATTTTCACAGAAACAGCATTCTGGTAACCCTATTTCAACAAAATCAGTTAAAGCACCTTGAAGAAAAAAACTTCACAAAGAAATTACCAGATTTTATGATACCGAAAATTCAAATACACTGTGGTTAACTTACCAAATACTATTGAGAATAAAGAACAACTGTATAAAGATACAGCCAAAAGGTAGAATCCCTCCCATGATAATGCCAGGTAACGGCTTCGTATAGAAGGATTGCTCAGGAATCTGACGAGGAATTTGATTTGTGCGAACAGGGTGTTCGATAGCCTTTAAATAAAAACAAGAAATTACTAAATAAATTACTTTATTTCTTTTTGAAATGAGTGGTGGCAAAAGTCTACTATTTGCTTTGAGCATGTTCATACTCAGCTACCACTACATCTGTTTTAGCTACCAGCCTAGCTACCAACATTTGCTAGGCAAACAACTAAAAGACAATTCTTATTGAAAACATAGCAAGAGACTATTTTGGACTTCCACTTTTATGACTACCTATCTATGACCTGCCACAGAGCCTGAGCTGACTTCTCACTTTTCAGCTGGGGAGTAGTGGTGATGCAGACTCTTGCTTTCTAGGTGGTACTGGAATTTCAACATGGTTAACAGAAAAAACCCCTGAATTTTGGTTAATCAGCTTTAAAAGTGCCTTCTAAGATATTTACATATTCTCTGTAGGTATTTCAGGTATTCCATGAGAGCTCCAGAGAGCTCTTTTATACAGGAAAAAAAAAAAGAAGTATCTGAACTTACAGATCTTTTCTGGGGCACAGTAAACCAACTACTTTTTAAGCAAAAAGTACAGATTTCATTATTTAAGAAGGTTTGGCCACTGGTGTCATAAAAAGCCCTCACAGAAATAAGCAAAACTCATCAGTTTAGGAATAAATCTCCATTAATGTCTGGCAAGTGGTGATGACCATTTACAGAACACTTATGCAAAGTGGTTTCACAAGAATTCTAGCAACTGGTCCAAAAATATCCCAGTGTAGATGATGGACAGAAGCAAAAAACATGGAGGAAAACCAGAAATGCGTAAGTTTGTTTCCCATTATGCTTGACTGGACCAACTCTTTCTAGCAATGAAAGAGATTCTAATTAAAAAAAAAGTCCAAATCACTGCTTTATCTGGAGCATTCACTCAATTAAATACAGTCATAACCCTAACCATTGTGGAGAAGTATCACCACCAACAACCAACTGACTATCAAAGTCTTGGAATCCCAAGATCAGATCTTTAATGCAGCTCTAAATAACTGAACAGAACTGAAACTGATAATGCAACTACTTCAGGTACTATCTCAGTCATAGTCTATATACAGTCTACAGATAGTCTATACAGTCTACATATGTGTTTACACCTGGGCATACACACACTTAAAAAAACCCAATTTCTCAGAAACACTTACGTTTTTCTTAAAACCAAAATAGGCACCAATAAACGTCAGTGGTACAGATACACAAAACCAGAGTGCCAAAATAGCAACCAGAGTACCAAATGGAATAGCTGCTGAAGAGCCTTCTCCCCAGAGGATGAGGTTCATGATAAAAAAATCTGCAAATACAATTCTGAAAAATACATAATACACTTAAAAGCACAGAAATACTCCTTAATATTCAACAATGTTAACAAAACAATAGCACTGTATGAAGATTTTAGTGTAAATCTCTGTTAAAACCTAATAATACACATTAAGTATCAAAACGAAGAGGTCAAACAAGCAATTCTTTGTTAATCTAGTGGGACTGAACTCCAGCAGGAGCTGACATTCTAACTAAATAATTTCATATATATGCTTGTCTTAACTACACTTCAGGGTAAGACTGCTTGCTGTGATTAAGTAGAAAAAAATATCACAGCAGTTATACAGTATATGACACTATATAAGACCAACTACAGAGTGGTCAGAGAAACAGCCAAGAAAGTAAAAAAACAACTATGAAAAAGTGTGCCTGTCTAAAACTTACTACTATCATGATGCTCTTTTTTAATCAATCTTTTCATGTGGTGAGACTAAACAAATGCTTACTAAAACAAATACCTAAGGATGATATGCCATTAACATTCATCCTTGTCAAAAGCACCATGATATTCCTGCAGCTTCTGTAATAAAGGGACACTCTAGTTAGATTTACTTATATAGCTGAAACTTAAAAATTAGCTACGCATGTCAGAGAAGCAATTTAGTTCTTTTAATCATGGCAATATCTCAACTTACCCAGGACAAAGGAATGATGTCAGCAGCACATTTGCTTTCCATTTCTCACCTCCAAATGCTGTATTAAGACATTTGACAGTCATCAAATCATGCATTAAGCTCACAACTACTAATTTTCCAGTCCATTTGCCTGTTATACTTAGCTTGCAAATTCTCAAATAATGCACTTCATACCCAAGTTTAAAACAGTAAATATTCAGTAATAAAACTGAATTTCCTCATCATAGTGCTTAATCAGAGTTTAAAAGCAGCAAAAAGCCTCAGACCAGGCTCAGGAAAAGCATGCAACTAAACTGGGTCTCTGACCACTTTATCTGCTAAAAGGAGGAAGTATATTTGAAACATTTTTAAATCTTCAAGGTTGAGAAGTTTAAGCTTTCTAGCATTTGACTGCAGTTTTCAGTAGGAAAGAAATACATAAATATGTGAAAAGCAAGCTTAATAGCTTTCTTGAAATAATTCTTGTCTATCAATCTTACAAGAAAGTCAGAGGACTAACATGCTTACAGGAAGCAGTGATGTTCTCAAGTCCTAACAGCATTAAGCAGTGGTGATACCAAAAGACCAAAGATAGCTTTATTAAGAAAATCTTTATGAATTTGCACTACACTGATAAAAATTCGTCAGCATACTTTCAAATTAAAATATCCTGCTGGAACACAGGGAAGCTGACAATTTCATCTGAACACTGCCATAATGACAAGCTTCTTTACTTGAAGAGTCAGGAGTGATTATGGCTAGAGTGATTTTAATTAAGTTTGTCTTTCTTCATGAAATCTTGGTAGAACATGGCACCAGTTATTAAGATTAACCATTTAATTTCAACTCAGGTTGTACTTCTAAAACGTAGAATTTTAAAAAAACCAACACTTACAAATGGATATTCATTTCAGCTGCACTTTGGTTCAGGTCTCACATTATTTATATATACTTTCATGTTTACATGATGTATACAGGGTATGGACCACCTTGTGTTGTAACAAGAATATCTATGGATCAGTCACTCACTGTCTTAGTAAACACAATATTCCAGTATCAGCTAAATTCTTCCCAATAAGTATAATATGAAGCAATTGTTATTGCCTTGATCTGCACCAAATATAGAGGATTTACTATTGATATGCTTCAAAATAGCCTTCAAAACACATAATACACAGTATGACATGCAGAATAATTTGTCCTCAATTATGCTTTTAGTCCCAAGGTTGCCTTCCATTTAAGTCTAATTGGCTTGAAGATTAGGAAAAGGAGTAGTCCACCATCACATCTTTATCACTGTGGAAAAACTCCCTACAAATACAAACCCTCTTCCCTCAGTTGTTCTCCCCACATGAAAATTACAATATGGTTAGAAGAAAGAACTCCAGTGCCTACTGCCAGGCTGAAGTTGAGAAATAAACTTCTTTCTTTAGCCCTGTATGTTCAGAACTAACATAGTCCAAAAGATGCAGCTTACTCAGTCATAAAGTGTCTTTTACCTTGAGTAAGGTAGTTAAATCAAGCTGCATGCAGAATGGTGTGTTTTGCCTTCAAATAACCCAGAGGGTACACTGGCAAACCATTTGAGATTGGCAGGCATAACTTGAAGCAATAGCTAGCTGGGATCAGTCAAGGAAAACCGTATCAACCAACTACTGTCAGGAATCCAACCGCCACTGGGGTGATTCCTACAACTACAGAACACTTAATAATCCTTCCCCCTGCACCCCTGCCACAATATGATAAGCACCGTTCTCCCAAAGATCTGGGAACTAGCTAAGAAGAGGTGACAAATCTCAGGCATGCAAGAACAGAGGTTTGTGATTGAGGGGAAAAAAAAGAAATTAATGTTAGCAAGCAACATCAATAGCTAAAACTAAATGTAAGTTAACACTGCCCCCTGCAACTGTAGGAAACAGAAGTACAAAACTGTCTAACATAATGAGCTTAGTACTAGTAAATTGGAATTTATTTCTGAATTCCAGAGATGTGTAGTAGCAAGAACAATTCAGGGACTTTAGGAATGAGCACATCAAAACCAATGTAATCATGTCAGTATTCTATACGTGTTTTCTGTTGTTAAGGTAAGTACATTTCTCCATCTTACCCTGAGGGAAACTACAAACAGGACTGCACAAAAAAACCCAACATCATTTCTGTGATGGTAATTTACTTTAACGAACTTAAGCCTTGTCATTTTAAATAACTTATACTTACATTTGTAGAATCTGGCAGCAACATAACCGGCTGGAGTTCCAAGCAGTACCCACAGAACTACAGCACAGGTCATTAGAGCTCCCCTGTTAGCAGGTGACAAGAATCCCAGACAAGCAAAAACTATGAAAAAGAGATGCACAATTTCAGAAAGTAACTATACAGTTGACTTAAAGTCAGTATATCAGTTATCTTAAAATCTGTGTATACTAAGTTGAACTACTATATCAGCTCAGCTGTTTCTAACCTTAAGACTTCTGAGAAATTTCTAGACAAAACCTGTTATTTTTATTAGCACCATATAATTAGCAGTGAAAAATTATCTGTACTTAACTAACTCCTCTCAGCTTTATTACTTACACAGGGTAACGAAAGTCATTATTAAGATCTGTGTGCCAGAGCCTAGAAAAATGGACAACAGCATTCCTTTTCTTGGGGGCCTGAAAATATCACCATGAACCAGTTTCCAGCCAAATTCTTCTTGAGCATCCTCCTGTAAAGAAAATACATATATTTTAATGCAGTACCTTGCCACTTAAAGAGTCTGTTACAGAAATACATTAGGCTGAAAAAATTACATTCCAAAGAAATTTCAGGAGGTACATTTTAGACTTACAGTGGAATCCATCTGATTGTATCTTGCAATGTCTTTATGCAGTGTTCTCAACATAATCATAGCTACCATTCCAGACAGAAAGAGGACAATCACCAAGGAATTCATAATACTAGATGTAAAAATAAAACAAATAAATAAATCAGTCATCATTCAAATTGCAATGTAAACACTTACAGCACACTTTAAGGCAAACTTTCTTCTCACCTAAACCACTGAATATGAGTGTGAGGCATGGATTCCAAAATATAATCCCATCTTGATGCCCACCTTATTTCCTTTTTTTCCTGAAAGAAAACAGCAGTTTCAGATACAGTCAGTATCCAACCTCTATATTTACAAGTTGATATTCATACAAAGCAATCTTAAATCTCATGACAAACTGGAAAACCCAGTTGTATGCCTTAAAAGGAGCAGTGTAATAATAGATACCTAAAGCAAACATAAGATCTGAGCATAAAATCTAAACTATTTTCTAAATAGTACCAGGTACCCAAGCCTTCTGAAGACAGAAAGGCCTAGCAAATTAATTTGTGCTTCTTCCCTTCAATAATGATATTAATCTGGAATTCAAATTACTAGCAGAATATAAGATAACATGGATATTTCAGCATATGTAAGTCAACACCACAAACTAAGCTCTGCTGTACAGTCTTCAGCATAATATTCCACTTTCTAGATAGTGCTTCATGCAAATTATCCTTTGCTTTCATACAACCTAATTTCAGTAACAAATACCAATTCAGTCACATTCAGTTTATACTGCAAGACAGATAAGGACACAATACTACAGAACTTACACTGTTAGCAGAGGGAAACAAATTATTCCTTCAGGCATTTCAATGGATTATACTTACACAGACTGAATATTCACTCATCAGAAACACTTCAAAACAGCATTTGTTTTATTTTGCAGAGTAAACTTATAAAAAGGAATAAACAGTGCTCATCAACCTGAAGATAGCTATTAAACAAACCCTAAAAACTAGTATAATCTAATAAATATGGCTAGGTGTCTTTCTGACATGATGGTATTGCAGTAGTTTATTACATAGAAGAGCAAGAGTGCTTTCCAGTAGTCAGTTTTGAAAATACAAGAAACAGTGGGTTATAAAATATAGCCAATGTAAAATATCTAGTTCACTCAGGTAATAAAGCTAGGTTTTAAACAAGCAACAAGTTTCTAAACCACTATCAATGATCCTAGAACTGCATTTTCCCCCCATACCTACACTGCCTTTTTTCTGTCTTTCTGACATGACTTGATCTCTCCATGGAATTTCAGAAGACTACCTCCAATTGATGTAATATTGTAACCAGAACAGTAAAACACACACAGCTGGGCGTTTCATTTTTTAAAGAGAAACAGTATAATTGCATGAAGCTAAGGTCATTCTTAACTTCACACCGGTCTCCAGAAGTACTTGCTTTTCAGTGTACAAATTAATTCCAGGATGATAACTGGTATAATTTCTCAAAATACAATTATTGAGACACATAACCCCTTCTGAATACTTTTCTTATACTATTTATTCTATTTTGAACTTTCCCATGTAATCCAGTACATTGCTACAGTAAAGAATTACCACGGTAATTCTACAAACACTGCTATAACAGTTTATAAGAGATAAAAGGGGTTCATGCCTGAGAAACTGTGACAATGTAATGATATTGTGAGACTAGTGCTCTACTGAATGCTTCTTATGACAGTGGCACCTTAACTCAACACTGCTCTCCAACTAAATTTAAAGTCTCCATTTCACCACAGTTGAACTGAACCCTACAGCAGGATCCTACCACTTACACTGCAATCAGAACAAGCTTAAGAAATAATTGCCTTATTGCTATTTTTAACCTATTAATTACCAGTATTTCCATTAACAACTGTAACTTAAAAAAAAGACTCCTTCATATCCAGAAGAATCCCAGAAATACTGAAGTTGAAATGCATGTGTGCTATCCCTTCATTCCACACACAAGGAGTCAAGAAATCCAGTCGGTTATAATCTGCATTCTTTTTAGCGAGTCACTTGCATTTTGAGACTGTAGACTAACAGGGAAACTATTCAGCAAATTCCATTTAAAAAAAAACAACAACAACTCTTTCTTGCTTGTCACCAGAGTGAAACATGTTAAAATATCACTGCTCCCTGCAGTTGCTTGATACACTGTGTCTCTGCTTTTAAACAGAAAACAGAGACATAGAGCACACCATCTTCCTGTTCTTTTGCAGATTTCCATAGGAGGAAAATCTTGGAGAGAAGAAAGCCTTTGCAGCAGGAGAGCAGAAAATTATCAGTTTCAACTTACCCACAAGAGTAAATTTCTGAAACACACTATTCCTCAGATTTAAGACCTTGGATTTAAAAATAAACTACTGGACAACCAAGGTAAACATAGAAAGTGTGATTTTTAAAAAACACATAAATGCATTTGACATGCAAGGTGTGGGGTGGCATTCAAAATTGTAAAGTGTACAGTGAAATCTCAAACCATCTCTGACCTTCCAGTCCAAACAAAGTTTTAAAACCCCAAATTTAGCATTCTGAGGTAGCAGTACTTGCTCATCTTTATAATTCAGAGTATTAATACATGATTTTAAGAGGCAACTAGCACAGAAAACTTAGTACTCACTTCAAAAGAAACTGAGTATGTGTAAGCAATTTTGATTTCTCCATTAGCCTTGTTACTTATATCCATAGGTACTCCTGAGCAATCGGGGTTGTCTGGATGAGTATGCTTGTAACTGCAGAAAGAAAAAACACAGAATAAAAGCTGCTTCACTGACCACACTCTTAAAGAAAGAATTCATTCATCTTACAAAAGCATCCGTTTCATCCAGGGTTCTTCCCTTAAATATAAAAATTGTTCTTAATGCCTCATAAATTTCAGAATTCATAAGGAATGTATCATGAACACAGGACTTTTTCATACTTGAACTTTTTAAACAAAAGGTATTGCTTTGAAGGAGAAAACTATAGAGAGCAGAGTCTGTAAAGCAGAGAACTCTGTAAAGAACTCTAGGTCCCACCATGAATTTCCAAAGCACTCAAAAAGTTACAACAGAATTACTAACTTCTCTCAGAAAAAAGTATTTTCATCATGATGCTGGACCAATAATGCAACAAGCTCAGTTACAGCAAGAATATGAAATTTAAAAAAGATGCTAAGAAAGAATAAAACAGACATTGCTTGTGTGAAAGCCACATGGATACTAGAACAACTGACAAGCGTATCTACAAAATCATTCCTGTCAAATCCTGATTCCTGAAGACATCAAATGTTGCACTCCAACTACTCCTGCATCAGGCACTGGTGGCCTATTCTGTCACAAGGCAAAGTGCTCCCCAGAAGGGGAATGAGAGTTGCTTCACTGAACACAAATCACTGCCAAGTTTTATTTTATCTTTTTTTATCTCTTTTTTATCGGCCCAAATAAGAAACAGTACACAAAGCTCTATCAAATTCAGAGCAAAATTATGTGAGACTCTCCTCTACTATACTATCTCAGGTCAAATCTACAGGTCACATCTGAAAACACTTCTGACCAGCAACAGGTCCACAAATCAAAGCAAGTATCTTGGGATGGACCACTGCTTGATGACAAGTTACTGTTGAGTACTAACCTTTTTGGTTCAAGTTTAGCAGCAACTAGTCTTGCTCCCAGAGCTTCATTTTCCACGACATGGTAATATATTGTTATGTCAACATGGTTGAAGATATAAAAAGTATCTTTTTCATGAAATTCTGACTGCAATGATAAAAGATGATGTTAATCAAAAAGATAACATCTGAAAGCCTCAATCAGAAGCTTACATAACAGAATTTTAGACTGTGTACAATTTTTCTGTCAAGAAGTTCTACAAGATGAATGTGGGTTTCTCAGAACAAAAAGACAGTAAGGGCTTTGCATTAAAACCTTGCATTAAAAAGCCAATCTAGAAGAGTTAATGTTAAGAACTGTCTTCATACAGTTGAAAAGTAGAAAAAAATTAAAATATAAAATGTATTTATAAATCTAAATATATCTATTAAAACATTTAAGTAACTGTAGATGTTCCATTTTCTTTAGTTGAAGTAGCAAACTGACTAGATAACTATATGACAATTTTCATATCAAAAGTGTTTCAGAAACAACAGCTATTTTAAAACAATGTGTATATTTTTCATAGATTAAACAGAACCTTCCAAGACAAGCAACAAATAATTGCTCTCTGACAGAACCACGTTGACATTTAAATCCAAAGATGAACAGGGATGAACTGCAAGCAGAAGCCAAGAATGCTGAATGTAAAATCTTAGGTGAAGGCAAACATCAGCTTGGAATTTAGTCAGTTAGAGGGGGTTAAATAACAAGTATCATGCCTACTGCAGTTCAACTAGTACTTGTTCAGGGTTCTACACCCACACCTTTCTACAAAGCACCCTGACTATACGAAAAGTTGTATAAACAAAGCATTCTTCTACAGTCCTGCAGCTACTCCTTCAAAGGTTATTTTCATTTTATTAAAACAAGCACTTAAACAAGATTAAAAGAATATTGCCAGAATACATATATGATCATAAATACATCCATGCATATGGAACCTCTGAAACCAATTCATTATGGGGGCAAGGAAACAAAATTAGAAATTGCTGAAACTGCCATCTTTGGTAAGATCCATTAAGTAAACTCAGCCATTTTGGTAAACTCAAAGTCCTATTCCAGGTTCTCAGTGACATCTCCATGGAAAGAGATCTGTGGAAATCCAAAGACACCTGGACTTTCTGTTGCCTTCTTATCTCTATAATGTTTTACATTTATCTGGACCCCCACCAGTTAGTCTAATTAATCGATCTCTCACAGGAGAAGCTTTGTTCACTCAGAAATCTTACACTCTGCCTTCTTCCATTAGCACACACAATTTTAGGGAAAGCAATTGCTGAAGAAGTATTAATTTCCATGCAGAGGTACAAGCATGTCTATGCAAACCCGCTTCCATGAAAACACTGCTATCCCACAAAAATGTGAAGTTCAAGCCTTCAAATGTTTAGACTTCTTAGGCAATGAAGGATGACAGTGTTTTCTTCTCCTTCATCCTGCAGATGTACTAAATACTATACATGTTCATCTCTTCTACCTCTTAGAGCCCTTCAGTTGTGCAACAGAAGAGACAAAGTTCTTGGTCTTAGATGAGGCTTACAAATTGTGGTACTCTCAGAGGTATCAAACCACTTATCCATTGTTAGGCAACAAGGTTTCTTAAAATAGTGAGGACTCGCCATAGAAACATGACATAGGAGAAATGCCAGTCTTTAAATTACTAAGAGGATATTAAAAAATAATTGCATAAACATACATTAATAACACAGGCATCTTTTGGACGGCCATCTTCTGTAATGTAACAGCCAATAGGAAAACCAGGATTGCAGAACTTGTGGCCATCTTCAACATCATAACACCAAGTCACAGGCATGTTGTCCACAATCCTGTAAATGGCGCAGTGACATTTCACAATCTTCAGAAATACACAATGGCACGGAAACAAAACCAGATTAACATTATCTAACTTTGCTACCTTTGCTACAATACGTACTGGAAGATTAATGACAAGAATACTACTACTTTCAGTGGAATTGCATGGAAATGCACTGATTGCAAATTCAATTTCCACAAGAGATATTAGCATGTAGCTCTTCAACCGGAACTTGTCTTTTAAAAAAAATAATAATTTTAAAAGTCTATGTATTTCTTCAGAAGGTGGCTTGTAAAAGTCCCCTTACAAATACAACCAAATTACACAAAACTCTCCTCCTCCACAGTCATAACAATTTCATTATTTTGTCTTTAGAAATGGCCAAAATCATCCACTAAACCAGCTAAAATGAACTTGACAATTTAAAGTTTAAGGCACAACAAAAAAGAAACAAATTTC
>NW_009970720.1:246609-256219 GCF_000747805.2 Chaetura pelagica
ACACTTGATTAATTCTCCATCTCTCTCATTGCCTTTCCATTGCAAAATACATTTTTCATGGCACTCTTGAAACTTTTATTTTGCACTAAAGCTAATTCTAAGTTTAATATTAATTTTCTGTTTAAGAGTATTCCTGAGCATCTACCTCCATTGCAGTTTCCCAAGAGTATGGAATATTTTAACTAGATTATTTACATGAGCAAAAAATTGTAAGCCACCACACATTTAGGAAATTCATCGCTTAATAAACCTCTCTCCATCATCCACCTGCTGATATCATATTATTGTCTCACAAGATTTATATAATACTGAGCCCAGTAGGTTTACAGTCCAGTTTCAATTAAAAATTTGTGGAGGAACCCCATGCCCCCACAGAAGCTGCAAAAAAATGATACAGTAAGATACAAACAGTATCCAACCTGCTACAAACAGTACCGATGCCAAAAACAAAATACACTTTTACACACAAAGATACCCAATATGGTGACCTACCCCTTTGTAAAGTGCACTACTAAAAAACCCCAAACCTGTTTCTTTATCTTATGAAGTGTTTCAACCAGCTGAAAGATAAATCCCAAAGGAAAGTCATGCAAAGAAGAATGAAAATTTAGTAGCTGTCCTTAGGGCAACATTAATTACTCCAAGATATGTTTAAAAAAGTTTATGAATAAACTTCATACATGTTGACATGAGACAATTGTCACTTTTGGTCCACCACTAGACCAAAAAAGGACATCCCACTGAAAGCTAACAACACACATATTTTGGTAAAACTTATCAAGCTACCACTGAATATCCTTTACAACTCCATGTCTCATCATTATAACCACTAGGATATAAATGTTAACCGATACTTGATAATACCTCAATAGATACTGTTAAATACCTAATTAAACACAGGAATTACGACTTCTGACAACAACAACAAAAAAGCATTATTTAATCTGTTATGTATTCTAACAGTCTCTAAAGTAGCTCTAATTTTTAAAGCACATCAGCAGCTTGTGCTGCCTTTGTTCACACAACAGAGACTTGCATCATCCCTCATCCCTACCACAACAGGTTGCCCAGAGAAGCTGCAGAGGCCCCCTCCTTGAAAGTGGTCATGGCCAGGCTGGATGGGGTTTTGAGTAACCTGATCTAGCAGGAAGTGTCCCTGCCCATGCATGAGGTTTGGAACTAGGTGATCTTTAAAATCCCTTCCAACCTTAACTATTCTGTGATTCTGAGATTCTATTAGCTACCAGGCAGAAATAAGCAGCAATGTTCTTGGCTCATATTTTCACAGTGGAAGAGGTGAAGACAAGCCTTCCAAAAACACAGTTTCCAAGTTCTCACGAGATTCCAAAGACTATCACAGTTGCAAGCAGCATTCACATCAACCAAATTACTCACTTAATTGTACCCTGTAGTAGCACAGCGAAACTGCTAATAAGGAGCTATTCCAGATGCAGATTCATTACACTGGGACCATGTTTGGAATTTTACCTCCATAATATATGCTAGTAATACCTTTTGCTTTTTAAAATATTTTAATTCCATAATCAAAAACAGGTAAAGCATTAACCTGAGTTAATAAGTTAGGCTGGGGCAAAGGCTTTCCCTTGCATCTTCCGCAGCAGAGACATTCTGATCTGCCTTCAAGCACCAATGCTGGAACTAATTGATAGTTTAAGAAGCAAATCCTTTTTCACAGTTAATCTTCAAATTTAAAATGACTTGAAGAGATTATACATGTGGGGCAAATACACTATACAAAAGTGTTCTTATATGTCTCTCAAGAACATCTGGTGATGAACATTCTCAGCCAAGGTATCAGTATAGCTGTAGAGACCAATTCAGTATGTCAACTCCTAATCTTATTAAGTTACTTTTAAAACCTTAAAAGTACTTTGCACCATCTGTGTTCCCCAGGAATGTTATGATAAATTGAAGCTGGATAATAAACGCCTATTAAATCCTCATGTGTGCTACCTTGCTGATCCCTGTACAGCACAGCCTATACCATATTCCTGGACCATGCATCATTCATCACAAAATCTAGCCACTTTCACTCTGTGAAGCTGTGGCTGAGGAGGACTATCATTATCATACAGGCATAAACAGGGATTCTTCCTGCCACTGGTTTTTAAGTTTTAGGGCAGTGGGCCTAGCAAAAAAAAAAAAAAAAAAAAAAAAGGGAAGTTTTCACACTGAAAAACAGAACTACACCTGACTAAAAACTGAACAATCCTATCAAGCTATACAGGCTAAAAAAAACCAACCGAAGTATATTTGTAAAATAATTTAATCTAAGGAAAAAAAACCAGTCTGAAATATTTTTCTGTGTGATTAGTTTTACATAGTTCTGTCTCAGTTTCTGTCACCTTGAGTTTTGGACTTTCCTAAAAATAATTTTCTTTCAAAGAGTGACAAGATCATAGATTTGGGAAACTATTTTGCACTTATACACCAAAACACACACAAACTTCTGAAGCTGAACTTTATGCCGGACCAACATGCAACAGTGACATTCAAAGTGGTGTAAATATTATAAATACATGTAGTATTTAATAGGAATATAACAAGTCCAGCACATTTGAAGCTCTACTTATTTCAGTATTAGGCATATACACTTTGAAACCCTGCAAAAGTAGCTGTACCTTTCAGGGTTTCTTTATTACTTCCTAGTTCACCTAATGAACATATCGTTACTGCCTGTGAACCCTTCTAACCAAACCTATCAACTTCCAACTACACTAATTTTCGAGAGATTCCCAGACAGATTTATATCAGTGAGCCGCAGTTTATCCCTAAAAAGGGATATCCTGTATCAGTTCCCCGGAACAGTAGAAAATGCATGCATTGCCCTTCCAGCACAGGTGGCTGTTTCAAAACTGGAAACATGGAATGTGACAGTATAGGAAAAAATTTAATGACAGTGGGAATATTCAACATTTTACCTGCATTTTTGCTAATATATACAGGAAGTTTAAATCTAATGAGATGAAGACCAAAACATTTGTTTCTATGAAGTTGGGAGCACGTATGTGGAATCATATGGGCAACATCAGTTAATTATGCTCATGTATTACTTGCAAAGATGTGACACAGGAACTCTGACAACTTCATGCCCAAGTTGTTCCTTCTACCTTTGCACTCAAATCCCATTGTTAACACAGCATATCAACATACTGAGCACTAAACAAACAGCAGTGCTGTGGCTGGTTATTTTCAATGCAAAAGAAACAGAGTCCCACCATTCTCCAAGATGACTCAGATGGTTACAGAGAGGCTCAGAAGAGGAAAGCACCACGTGTTTATGCATTCTTTAAAAATATTTAATTAATTAATTTTCAATGGCTACCTTTCACTTCCAAATCGTAAGAGAGAACTGAACTTTGCATAGAACTCTTCCAGAACTGTTGATCCTATCTCCTGGACACAACATGTGAAGAGGACTGCAAAGGCTTTTGAGGAAAACAAAGACAACATAGCAATTGGATGACAGTCCTTTAAAGCTTTTCTCAAGCTAGGGCAGGAATAACTTCTGAATTTACAGGTGAAAAAAAACAGAAGTACTTTACACTAAGCAGAGAGGCAGCACAAAAAACACACAAAATGTTGTGTTTGGAAAAAGACTCATTCCCATTACACCTGGTGCTTATCCTTAGAGTGAAGGAAATTTTTTATGAAGACAACAAACAAAATAACATATTTTGCGAGAACAGAAGGGGAATATATTTATTTCAAATACCTAGTGTTCAATCTGTATCAACTTGCAAATACAAAACAATAAACTAAGTTAAATTATCACCAACATACTAGACTAATCAATCTATAAATCAACTTACCAATGATGTTGATAATTCAGTAGCATACTTTTTTTCAAAAAGTCTAGTTTCTGTTTATCTTCTGGCTTGGTAGTATCATATGTTTTTGTACAAACAGGTTTACATATCTCCTTCTTGTTGAATGTGAACTAAGAAAAATGAAAGATACATGAGCAAAAAGGTTGTAACAAACTGTAATTTCAATATTTTAAAAGTTGCCACTATGCATTTGCAATTGCCTGTACTATTACAATAAAAACACCTAACAAATTACCAAGGCTACCTATAGTAATTCTCCAGAGGAGGTTATCTTGGTGTGCATTATAAAACCCTCCTGTGCTCACTTGTAGGGGCCAAACACTAAGAGCTCCTTGTTACTGGTTAAATCCTGTTTTCTGCAATGATTTACCATACAAGTCATTTGACCTCACAGCCACAATGTTGTCCCAGGCAGATTCAATTGATAACTTCCTCTCCTACTACATGTAGGAGAGAAGGTGAGAGCTCCGGTCACCATAAAGCCAAGCTAGCTAACATCACTTCTACTTCCATTTTACAGCTGCATGAAGTATTTTCAGATCTGGTTCCAAGAAATCACAGTACTCAACTTGCCCTCAAGGGACAGGTGAGGAGCAAGAATCAGGTTTTAGCATGTTCCAGAGAGAAGACAACCTCCGCAACATTTCAGGCTGCAGCTTCGTGATGTAAAGTGCACAGTTACAATTAGATTAAATTGACAGATTTGTATTATGTGGAATTTCCGATTTTGAAGCTCTTCTGAGAGAAAGCCCTTGTGAAGAGGACATTCAAGATTCTGAGCTCCTTTTGTTACATCTGAACATTCATATTGCTGAACACCCCTTGTCAGACAACAAACCATGTAAGGAGATGGTTCTATCCTCTCTCCAAACAATACTTGGCCAAGGTTTTCAGAGGGACGTGTCTTTCCTTCCGCTTGACAAAAATCAAACCTGAATTAGAGAAAAGACACAAAAATTAATAAAATAGTCCCAGCTGCAAATATTAGAACTCAAATAGTACTCCCAAATCAACACCTTAATCACAAGGAACTATACAGCTTTCCTTCTAGACAAGTTTCTTCCTTGATCCTGCAGAGCAAGTGTGAAAATCACTGCCTCATTTTTAATAAAACAAAACCAACCCAATAATCTAATCTCTTCATCAGCTATTTCAGAACTCAGTTTATATTAAGCATGGTATCATAAAAGTTTCTTTCAGTAATTTGAAGTTTGCTATTCGAACAAGGATTTTAGCCAAGAAACCCCCACATAGTTTCATGACAATTCTGAAAGAAAAGCAAGCAGGACAGATTCTTGAGTGGTGAAGAATAAAAAAATAAAAATACACACACATTTATATATACAGACAGCTCCTTTAAAACAAGCACTATTCAATAAACAGATTATTGCAGTTTTATTCACCAACACATTTAACAGCACATCCTCCAAGTTTCTGCAGCCTAATTTCAAGTATATCACATTTGTGTTCATTAAACTGTAGACAGAACTAGTGCTTAACCTCTTCAGTATTAACAGTCAAAATATTCTTTGAAGTAACAACTTTACATAGTTGTACCAGGCACTGATATATTTTGTGGACTCCTATGCTGTGTGCCAAGAAAACATTTAACACCTCATTAAGATAATTGATGTGAAGATCACACCTCATTACCACTTTAACTCATCTGGCTATAGGCTACTGAAGACAGCAGTAATACTTTGATCTATCAAATGACAACTAATGCAGAAGAGTAAGTATTATACACACACACACTTTAACCTTGATTTACTCTAAAGCAGTGATTCAACCAACATGAGGGACTATGAGTCCATGCACTAGTTCTAAAGTACAAGCAAGGAAAACTGAGAAGAAGGAAGCAAAGTATGCATCCATCTATTGGCTGAAAATTCTGTATTTGTAAATTTACGTTAGCAAAACAGGCATTTCTCACCGGCAAACTGCTGTACCAAGATGTGAATAATACTTCAAGATAAATGAAATGCATCTTTTTGGAAGAGCTGACAACTAAAATGACATAAACAGTATAATATACTTACGCAGTATATTCATAGGGAAGGACAGACTCTACAGAGTCAAGCCTGTTCACAAACAGCTTGATTGCAGACTGAAAGAGATCAGACAATCAGCAGTTATATTAAAGCATTTCTTCAATTCTGACAGATATATGAAAAGAAATTTATATGAAAGAGACAGGATAGCTGAAAATAGATTTGTGTAATTACACATCTTGAAATGTAGAATCTTGTGTAATGAACTGTATCTACTGAGAGCATAAGTAAAACGCTATCTAACCATCACAAAAATAGAGAGCATGTGACAAAACCACTTTAAGGCTAATGTAACCATCAAGCAATCATGCACAAGAATAATACAATTACCACACTTGCCAGTGCTTTAGTTTAACATACCAAGTTAGAGCCACAGTAGTCATTACCACAACTTTTGCACAATAAAAATCTTTTAAAAGCATAAATAGAAGTATGGATGAAATCAGTACTTCTCCCCATAGTTCAACTGCTCCACAGTTTTATCCATGTAGCAACTGAAAATTTAACTATGAGGATTTAAACAATGTATTCAGACTCATACACTATTTTAAATTGGAACATAAGCTCTTCTCAGAGAGAAGGCAAGGATATCCACATTTACTTTTTTATAGAAGACTACCAGTAACTCTTGACTGACAATGCAAAATTCAGTCTGCTGTGGTTTCAGACTAGTTAGGTCTCATACATTAATTACAGTTGGGATTGCCTGCTGCTGTGGAAAAGGAGAACTCTCAGTCTTTCCTCTTAGTCTCAAAATCTCTTCCCTTATTCTACTCACACAGTCCTAATACCTTTCTACTGTTTACCTTACACTGTTCTGGCAGTTATCTGTGCTTGCACATTACACCAATTAAATCGGCTAAACCACAAAAAGACTTAAACCAAAACAAATTTGAAAGAGCAGTTCTCAGCAGCCTAGCAAGTTTAACTGTCTTATTGTGCAATCAGACAAAAGCTGGAGACAGCAAAAGGAAGTTGAGTGCTTTCAGGAACAAGACCTCTCCCTTTCAACAGCAAGCCATCTATTTTCTCACCATGGATCAACAGGAGAGCTTTTCCTCCCTATGAAAATACACCCAAATGTAACCAAACCAAGAAGTTCTGGAGGAAAAAAAATGTATATATATACACATATATATATATATTTACTTGTTTTCATGTATCTGTACCTCAGCTACTTCACTTGGGTACTTTGTTTTACTGACACCTAGTAGATGTGCATGTCAGGATGCAGTTCCACGAGACAGGCAGCTGTGAGCTGTGCAGGTTCACTCACAAGTGAAGACACACCTTCCTGCTCCTCCTACCTGTGCCCTAAACTATGCAAACCTGCACACTTGCCATAATCCTGTAAGCCACTTCAACTCACTAACACAACAAAAAAACCAGTCTGGCAAAAAGTTGGATAGTTTCCAGCCATGTCCATAAGCTCAAAAAAGGTTTTAACAAGTAATCCAGATGGGACCATGCAGAGGACAGAAACATGTTGCCCAAAGACAGGAATGGAATCTCTCACTTCCAGCAGTAAGGAAATAGAGTGGTTGCAGAACCACAGCCTTAAATTAGCTGTTTTTCATTGGAGAAGGAGTTTTATCTGAAGGCTCAAATTTTCCATAAAAAGTAAACAATTTCCCATAGAACTGCAAATCCCCTTTGGAGCCATCAGTATATTTTTTTAAAGTAAGGATTCTTAAAGAGTTACTATTTAAGTCTGCACAGATCACATGAAATTTCTGATGGCACTCCAACCAGAAACTTAGAAAAAGTAGCCAAACTGAGTTTGCCCAAGCAGATTTGCAGGTAGTTTGGAGGAAGGGGGAAAGTTACAAGTCACATCATTCTTGTGCTGCTAGCTACATGTCCCACTAAATACATCCCATTCCATCTCACCAAACAGAGGACGGGAGGTCCACAGAGGTTGTAACAGACCAGTATCACCAGATATCTGGTCTGTGCATCTAAATTCTCAAGGCAGTGGAAAATTCAGTATTATTGCTTACATCATAATCAACCGTGACAATCAAAAAACTCCACAAGAACATGTTAAAAAACTAAGGTTGTCCAGGGAAGCTTAGTTTTACCCACTCACATAAATATTATCATATAGCAATTATCTGATCACATACTGTCTCTCCACACCAGACCACATTCAGTTGCAAACTACATGGAGAGAATTAGATGTGAAGAGTGAGTTAGACTTCTCCATATGCTTTGTCTCAGTACATAAAGTGGCTGGCATGAGGCAGAGGAATATAAGAGGTGGCTAATTGCAGAAAGAGATTCTTGCAGTAATGCACCTGCTGAGGTTATCCTGAAATGTTCAACTACCCACTGGTGGTAGATTTATACTACCTAAGCATTTCACTTTTACAAAATTTTTAAGATAAGGAAAAAAATGTTTTGTACACATTATATAAGGGAAATAAAACAAGAGACACCTGAGAAGGATCACCCCATAAATGTCTCAGGTTGGTTACAAAAGACAGTAGCCAACCTGGTTTACTTAACTTAAAAAAAAAAAATATAAAAAATTTCAGCCTCAATCCTAGCTTAAAACAGGAATAATTCAAATCTATAAATGTTTTTTTTCACAGATACTGTAAAAAAACTGCAAACTGCAGCATGAAAGTCAGCCTGTACTTGAAGAAAAGAAGTTCCTTAAGAAGGTAGCACAGTACTGTAACAGGTCACACAGGGAGGTGATGGATGGTCCATGCTTGGATGTTTTCAAGGCTTGCTTAAACAAAGGTAGAGCCGAGCTGATCTAGTTTAGGCAACAGTTGTGCTTCAAGCACGACGCTGGAGTATGTGGCCTCCTAAGGTCACTTCCAAACACCCATTTCTATGATCCTATAAAAGAATGTCCACATAGTATTTTACTATTACAACAGAAGCAGCACAGAAAAAAGAGTGAAAAAAAAATCAACACAGCTATGCATTAGGTGCAAGATTTGGCTTGTCTGAATAGAACAATACACTTAAAGAAGGGAAAACACTTTATAACAACATGTCTTCCATGTTACCTGCTGATTCATGACAGCAAATGTGCCAGAGGAGGCTCAGAGTGGATATTAAGAAAATTTTCTTCACTAAGAAGGTTCCCAGGCACTGGAACAGGCTGCCCTGGGAAGTGATGAATTCATCACCCCTGGAGGTATTTAACAGGTGTGTAGATGTGGTACTTAGGGACATGGCTCAGTGGTGGACTTGGCAGTGTGCAAGGTTAGTGGCTGGACTTGATGACCTTACAGGTCTTTTCCAACCAAAATGATTCTGATTCTACAATTAAGTCAATGCAAGGTATTTACCCAAAGCATACAGTTTAAATGGACTCTTATTCTGAAGAGTCACAGACCAGTGTTTCATCTCATACAGAAGCCAAGAGATAAGATAGTGCAAGAGCCACTTTCAGCAGCAGTAAGACAAAGAAAAACGACGGGACTTGAGCTTTCTCATTCAAGTCTGAAAGCATGGTCTGGAGTAACTTCCATCACTGCAGCAAGAAACAACTTGTAAAGCTCACTCAGAGTAGCAAAGGCTATCTTAAGTACAGACACCCTGCCAGCCAGCATACTTACAAGTCATTTGGTTACGCGAAATTTGCTCGTCACTTATGCAGGCATGAAAATAAATTTAACCCTCATTTGAGACTCTGGGGTCTAGAAGCCCCCCCACTTCAGCTTCGTGCAGGCAGGAAGGCACAGAAAG
>NW_009970720.1:257003-270432 GCF_000747805.2 Chaetura pelagica
TCCCTCCCGCTCAGTTCCGTGCCAGATCAGGATTCAGAACCCGCCGTTCCCCTCCCTGCCATCACGGAGCACAATCTACCGAACACCCCACCCCCCCAAACAAACAAAAAAACCCCCACAAACCACCACAAACCCAAAACACACAAAACCACCAAACCGATAAAAGGGGAGGCATAACAAGTCTGTTGTTTTGATAGTGCCAGAGAGGACGCTGCTCACATCCTCGTTTTGCCTCATCCCTAATACTCCCCCCCCCCGCCCCCGGCCCAGCCCGGGTTTGTGCAGCTCCAGGACAGAGAACGTGTCGCAGCGTTTCCCCTGGGTCTCCCAGACCCGGGCAGCACCTTCGGTTTCGTTCCTCCCATCCATGGCGGCGCTCAGAGGGCGCAGCTGTTGCTCCACAGCCCAGGGCCCGGCCGAGCTCCGCAGGCAGCTGAGATCCCTGCGGGTCAAGCCGCACCGCGCTGAGCAGCCGCAGGGCTGAGCCCCCAGCACCCGGGCAGCCTCGTGTTGTCCAGAGCTCAGGCCTTTGAGTGTCTTCACAGACATTTCCCACATGACATAAGCCGTTCTTGGATTTAGGTGAACACGTGCTAATTGATAACATTACCTACACTTGATATATTTAAGCTTTAAGTTACTCGTCTGCCCTTTCTCATTCCTAGGTCTAATTCTCGCTTGTCTCATCCTGGAGCTCTCCTAAGAGCACAATTATAAGATCAAGCCCTGTGACAAGTGCAGTTGGAGAAGAAATCCCAGTTCCCTCTTTTTATTTAAAATTACTCATGGTTAGGGTAATCAGATTGTAAATGACCCAAGTTCAGCTTCTTTTCTGCCACAAGGGAGTTCAGATGTATCTCTCT
Source organism: Chaetura pelagica (assembly GCF_000747805.2). Classification (NCBI taxonomy): domain Eukaryota; kingdom Metazoa; phylum Chordata; class Aves; order Apodiformes; family Apodidae; genus Chaetura; species Chaetura pelagica. Next base: position 257,867 of record NW_009970720.1, read on the forward strand.
CTTCCCAGGCTAATATTCCAGGCAAATTACTTTTGCGGTCCTCATTTCGTTCCTTCGCATGAGAGAATATTTAAAAGCCTTTGCCCATTTAGTCCTCATCTTCCTTGGGAACCCTCCAGAAGCTGCAGGATGAGTAGGAGCTGCCGTGTGCTTTGTGATCTCCGACATCCCTCCTCTTCCTCTCCCGTCTTGACTACACAACCTGCCGACTCCGAACCGTTTTAAGCCGTGCTCTGCCAGGCGGCCCAAAGAGCGTTTCAGTGGGTGCTCCCTCCTCTCTTCTTTGCAAAGTTGAGGAGGAAAACCTGTTTGTAGGCTGTGCTATCAATTCAGTGTAACAGCTCCTTTGGAGCTGCCAATAACCATGGGTTATAATCTCAGGAATGGCCATGGTCCTTGAGATCCAATTTCAGTCTGGGCAAACCCCCATCTTCTCTAATTTAACCATAACTTCAGTGAGAATTTGCTTGATAATTTTTCCTTTTAGGTTCCCTCCCTGCCGGTTTTACAGCCATAGGTTACATACAATTCAGGGGGCATGGCCTAAGTACCAGAAGAGCAAGTATCACGGGTTTTATAACAAGAAATGCCAAGGATAAGCAAAAGACCATGAAAAAAACCAACAAAACAACAACCCCCCCAAAAAAACAAACCCAACACTGGAAAAATTACTGTTTCAGAGATTAATGAACCAGCAGAAGCTAAAGCAAAAGAGCCTGGGTTATTTCCTGAGAAATTCTTGTGGTAAGAAAATACAAAGATAAGAGTATAAAGGGGTCAGAAAGTGCTGGGAAGGTAAGTGTCACTCCTTGAAAAATGCAACCGCTCTTTTGTTATCAGAAACTGTTGGGTTTTTTTGCTGTTATTGTGGTGGTTCTCGCTGTTGGCTGCTGACGTCTGGGCTGGGGGGTTTGCATAAGGTTCTTCTGCAAGTGTTGGGAAGAGAACTTTTAAGGAGCTTGGAGCCTGAAAGTGGAGGGAGCTGCATGCCTTCTCATGGGGTGACAGCAGAGCAGGGTTGCAGCAGGACTGTGTCTCTGTGCCTGAAGGGGCAGTCGAGTATATCAAGTGTTCTAGCCCTCTTGTGGATCCAAATCTTCCTTGGCAATAGCAGTGTGTCACTGACCATGTTACCTGGGGGACAGGTGGGAGCAGAAGCAGGGCATGAGCACCCCCTGGCCCACACAGATGCACAGCAGCAGCATCTGTGAGGCACCAAAGCAGGGATCCTAGTGTTTCCCTCTTTCCCAAGGCACAGTGGGTATGTGTTGGCCTCCTGCAGCTCAGGACCATTGCAGCACCTGTGCTGCAACCTGTGAGTACTATGCAGGGCCTGGTGGCATGTGAGGTGTGCTTCTCCTTCATGCCAAAGTACAGCCACAGGCCTCCACAAAAAGCATATCCTCTTGAACAGCAGCCAGTTCACTACCTAAGTAAACAGTGCAGCATTGGGACTGGTCTGGAATCTTGAAGAAACTAATCTGGTTGTGCCACTGCTATCTCTGCTTGGTTTTACGGCTCGCAAGTCTGTTTGGTTCTGGAGAGCTTTTTTTAAATGTATCTAATTTTTCTTTGTCCATTAATTAGCTGCAGCACCTCCTGTGACTTTATAACCAGCTTCAAATTAGTTTTTAACACAAATCCCTTAAGCCTTTGATATAATGTAGAGGCCTGGGTCCTTTTCCCCACTATTTCATATGGTGCTAGAAATGTGCAATCATTCTGCTACCTGAGTTGCCAAATTAACAAGAGAAGGGACTGACTGAATAATGATACAGGCAAAGAAGAGCTGTGTCAGGTAAAAAAAACACAACAACAAACCCTACTGAATTACATCTAAAAAGAAAATGCTGAGACAATTATACAGCCATCCCTGTGTATTTAAGGCTAAATTCAGCTCAGCTGTGTCTTTTGCCTAGGAGATGGGGCAGAGCCTTCAGAGAAACGAGTGTGCCTTGCAGCAAACACAGACCAGATTCCTCCAAAGAGGGTGAGGGGACCCATGGCACCAGCTGCTGCAGTCTGAGCACTGACAGCCTTGGGAGGTCCTGCAGTTCTGACTCTTCAGCAGCTGGTAAGGTAAGGTTTCTGTGAGGTCCCTGATGGATTTTAAACCAGCCCAAAACAAAGTGTGGGAAGATTGCTGCCTGCCTGGGCCACGTCTCCCATGTTTGGAGGGGGTCTGGTTCAGGCTGTACCAATTAGTGTGTTCAGCCCTCAGTGTGTAATGAAATAATTGCTGTTCATATTAGTACCAATTATAGGGACTGGGAAGAAACAAACCTTTATAGAGGATTACATTTGTGTATAAAACAAAGGGGAATGCTTCCTTTTTATAGCTCTGTGTGCTCCAAATCAGTTGAGCTGGTTACCTGTTCAGCAGTCGGTGTGGTAAGTAATTAATAGTTTTCCTCTAAGCTTAAATATCTAAGCTTCTCCAAGTTTCCAAGCTTAAATATCATTCATCATGATCAATGTTTTCTCTTGCCTGGGAAACAATCTGTATTATTTTTTTTTCCTTCAAGAAGGGACTGTTCATGATTTTTGAGTCAATAGATTGTTTTAAAAAAAAATAAAAATAAAAATAGTGCAATAACCTATATCAAAATTATTCTAGCCTGTAAGTAAGGACACAGAGGTGCACACACAGACAACATCTGGTTATTAGCAGGTAATCTGTGGTCACATTTCTCAAGTATTCTTTCCTCACCCTGTGTCATTGAGTGGCATGTAACACATGCAATCAACCACACTCATTGACAAAGACCTTGACTCGAGTCCAGTTCCTGGTGATGATTTTGTGCTGTTGTAAAGCAAATTACGTTTACAGCATTCAGATATTGGAAGACTTTTGGAACAATGTGGCAAGGGCTGCAGAGGTGATTTGGGATGTGGCTGCTGATAATCTAGGTGAGAACTGTGAAGGTATTTAGGTGGTTAAATCCTTTTGAGACTCATATTTTTCCACTAATTTCAATTGGGATTTATATGCCAAATTAGGAGCTGTGTTTTCAGGTACATTGAGGTTGCACTGAGCTTCTTAGGTCTTAATTTCAGTCCTTGAATTTTGTAAATGGTACTGTGTGTATTTTTTGACTCATGAGAGTGTTTGTTGTAATGTTTCTGCCACTCCCTGCTCGCCCAAATACTGCAGGGATTGCTCTACCAGATGTCTAGCACTGCCCGGAATTTAAGTCTCTAACAAGGACCATAGCGTGCTCCTATAAAAAGCGCTGTTTAGAAAGGGAGTTTCTGAGTAATCCCTTCAGTTCCTGAAATTTTATGCCCTGAAGTATGAGAAAGGTTATCTGTTGTAACTTCTTGACCTGCTTTATCAACATGATCTAACTGTAACCATGACTGTTCCCCTTAAGGGCTTAAGCTTTTTCAGATTTCAGACCATTTTGGTCTCAGGTATGACACAGTGTATCTTTGCTTGACAAATAAATTATGAATTATTTACGAAAAAATCTCCTTATTTATTTCAAATATGGAGCTTTTAAGTTTTATCCTCTACTCCCAGTATAGAAGAAACAGTAGATGGCAGACCTCAGATTCTCTACTCTGCATCACCAGGCTTCTATCATGACTATTCCTTCTGCTAACCCATCTGAGGGATAAATTTCAGCCCTGGTGTCAATCAAGCTCTGAGGAATGGGGCTTTGAGAAACCTGGTCTAGTGGGAGGTGTCCCTGCCCATGGCATGGGGATTGGAACTAGATGGTCTTTAAGGTCACTTTCAACACAAAGCATTCTATGAATATTCCTATTAAAAAAAACAACCAAAAAAACAAAATACACAAAAAACCCCACAAACCCAAACGCTGAGCTGGTGAAAAGGTGTCCTCTAATACACAGGGTTTGAAAATAGCAGAGGAAGCAAGGTTGGGGCAAAGCGATGCTGGGAGTGATGGTGTCCCTACCCCTTGGGATCCAGCCTGTGCTGAAGCAGATCCATGGGAGTATAAGTTGTCCTAACTTATGCCAAGCATCAGGCTGACACCCGTACCAGATGCCATAGAAGTAGCTACAAGTCACCTTTGTCCTGCCAGGCAGCTGCAGTGGGCACTGCTCAATGGGACTTTTGTAGCAGTGAGGCAGGTAGAACCATGGGCCATCTTCCCCAGATGCCACCAGTGGGAAGGTGGCCTGAGGAAGGCCTGCAGTGGTCCCATAGCCAGGCCACGCTTCAGCTGAGCATTCAAAGTTTGTAGCACTTAGTTGGGCTCAACCCCTGCCAGCAAACACTAGTCTACGTGGCTGATTCCTGCCTCTCGCACCAGGGCCAGTGCGAGAGGTGCCTGGCAGGAGATGAGTGAAAAGATCATGAAAGAAGCAGCTCTCAGCTGGCAACTTATACTGGGAGGTGGTGGGCAAGTAACCTCGGTCTATTTTATGGTGGTGCTTCACCTGCAAGTGCCTGCTGTGAGTGAAATTGCCTGGGCTGGTGCTGTCCTTTATCAATTTCACTCTCAGCAGGCTCCCCAGGTGAAGCATTTCATTGAAGGAGCTGGAGTCCACTCTCCCCCTGAAATGGAAAGTGGGTAAAGGAAAGAAGATAATAAATGGCTGGAGAAAAGCAAAAGCAGTACGGAGAGTGGTGAGAAGCAGGATGTGTGTTAAATTATAATGGTAATTCAGTGTGCACCTAGCCCTCTAATTCTGGGGGAAGTGGACTCCAAAAAGAGCTTTATTTAGCTGTTTTAAACTTTACACTTAGAAGTAAGAGACCTTCACAACTAGAAGAAAAATTTTTAAATGAATTTTTTAAGTATTATGTTTTAAATGTTATGTAAGATGACGTGGAAAAAGCCAAGAGATAATTTCCTCAATCTTCAGTCTAACAGAGAATTACAGTGGCTGTTTCTGGGACAAATCCAGGCAACTTTTTCTTTTCATGTTTTTTTTAAATCTATGTTTCAGAATCTCTATGCCGTGATTTTTTTGTTGTTGTTGCCCTTCCTTAAGACAACCTGCATGTGACTTTTAGTGTTGCTGGGCACCTGATGCCGCTCCCCTTCACTTCAGAGAGAAATTCAACATCCATGATGAGAACCATGCAAAATCAGTAACGACATCTGAACATCTGACTGCCTGTTACCGGGGAAAGCAGCCCATTGATTGAGGGACGGGAATGTTGATGCAGCTTTAAAGTTCACAGACCTCTCTCTTTCCAGCCAGTTACATCGTAGGGCTTACAGGAGTGGGGGACAGTACAGAGCTGAAGCCTTTGAGCTGGTTCCTGGCTCCCAAGGGAATTGCTTGCATGGAGACCAGGAGGCTGATTGCAGAGCTGCAGGCATCCCTCTTCAGCCGCAGTGAGCTGATTCCTTGAACCAGGTCCCTGTGTGCAGCAGGGGGACGTGGGGTAGTGATACTTACACTTCCTATAGGGTTCATCCAACAGCAGCAGAAATGCCATCTTGTATTCCCTTCACTGCATGCTCTGTGATTGATCTGTTTATGTTTTCAGTACACTGATGAATAGCATTAAATGGAGAGGGGGATGGTTTGTATCTTCATGACATCCTTGATGTCTGTCCTAAAAAGTATGGTAAAAATGGGAGTTTAATAAGGATTTAGTTTTGGATTTTTTGATGTCTTTTTTTTTTTTTTTTCCCCCTTTTTAATTTAGGATACAACTTCTGAAATGAATATGTGGCCTTTGGAAGTTTTAAATTATTTTAATGTTCAAGTATTCTAACCCTTTCCAAAGCTGTGACAGTAGAATGTAAGCTGTGATTCACAGACCTTCTGTACAGCTATGTAGTTGGGAATTAGTGTAGAGATGTAAGTTGTGTTATATACACACAGGCAGAGGGTGCCCAGGGAAGTTGTGGAAGCCCCATCTCTGGAAGTGTTCAAGGCCAGGCTGGATGGGGCTTGGAGCAACCTGGTCTAGTGGGAGGTGTCCCTGCCCATGCAGGGGGGTTGGAACTAGATGATCTATCTTTAAAGTCCCTTCCAACCGAAACCAGTTTGTGATTCTGTGATGCTGTGATATGTTGTTTGGGAGGTAACCGCAGCACGTAGCCCATCTCTGAAGTTTTGGAGATAAAGAGTGGCTTTTTATTTCAGTGAGATGAGTTGCATGGAGCTGTACCTGGCTGCTTGCCGTTTGCTGCCGGTTAACGTGGGAAAACTTACGGAGAGGCCGCTGCTGGAGGAAGGCGGTCTGGGTGGAAAAGATCACAAATCAGCAGAGCTCTCGAGTTTCAGGAGAGGAGGGAGTGAAAGCAATGGAATAATGAACTTAAAACCAGAAGACTTCAACCCACTCAAAGAATTGGTAAATGCAGTCTTGTGGAAAGGAATTTTAATGGGAAAGGGAGTCCGGGAGATCTGTCGGCTCCTAAAAGAGGCACTGCGGGTGAGAAGAAAACCTCCCGTGATGCTCACAGTGAGAATCGGGGAGAGGCCAGTGTGACCACCTGGGAAGATGACCTGATAGTCAAAAAGCTGGTGAAAAAGGTGGCTTGCAAGCAGGCAGTAGAAGGAAATATAACACTCTCCCATATAACAATTTCACAGGCAAACTGGGGACACGCAGTCTTCATCAGATTACTGTAAAGTGAGGTAAAAAGGAGGCAAGGGATCAAGCAGGCACCTAGAAGACAGAAAAGGAAAGAAGAGGGGTGGAGAAGGAAAGAAATAAAATGGGGTTACGTTTTCACTAGTGCTGTAGTTTCATACAAACACGTTTGTCTTCATAGCAACAGTGTGTGACTGTACGTGGAACCTGCTTTGCCAGATCAGCAAATACAAACCTGACCTATGCTGACACAAAGATTAAGATCCTTTGCATTAAGTTCTTTATTTTCTCAAATGAGGGAGAAAAGTGAGCAAACCTGCTGCAACTTCTCCTATAATGAAGTTCCCTTTCATATTCTAGAGGGTGAGGTCTCTAAATACCCAAATTTGACTGATAAACAAAAAACAGAGATGCATTTTTCTAATGGATAGAGTGCAATAGGTAGTTTTGCCAGTTCCCCCACACAAACTGGTTTAATAATGTTATTTCCCCTAATTTGCAACTTCTTTCTTAGGCTGCCTTCTGCAAAGTGATTTTTCAGGAGCGCTTCAGGGGAAGGAGTGCAACAGGAGAAAGGGGTCCTTCTGTTGAGAACTTGTCCCAGCCATTATTTCACATGCTCTGAAAGTTCTTGTCAATGTGTCCCAGTAAGTTACAGGATGGAGGAATTAAAATAAAAATTAATGGGATGAGGATGTAAAAAATTGATATAAAACATCAGCTAGGAGAATTATCTCTGTTATTCTCTGTTATAAATTAATTGTAAACTAGAGATATTTTAGACATTTCAAATTACATTCTGATTTATGTCTTCCACATCCCACCAAAGAGAATGAGATCATGCAGATCACAGATAAAGACAAAACTGCATCTTTGGTGAGAGAAAAGTTGATCAGATATGAAAAAAAAACCAAAACACCAGCATATTATTTGCATAGACAAGAGACAGAAATGCTTGGGAAGTTCTGGTGAAAAGATGATGGATCTCTCAGTGACCTTTTCTCTCTGGAAATTACAGTGCATTCCCTGGGAGGATCACTTGCCGTGTTGCATGTACCTGATCACTGCACAGACAAGCAGGAGCAGAAAATGAGGGCTGTAGTGAAAAAGAATCTCACCTGGCATGTTAGTTTGTTAACAAGGCAAATCTCAGGATACTTTAATGAAAATAATCTATAAACACTCCTACATGGTGGGTAGGTCTGCAGAGGTTACTTTGCACTGCTCAGGAAGAGGCATTTGTTTGCCCCTCATGTTTGGATGAGCAGTAATGTAGTGCAGTGCCACAGAGAAAATGAAAAGTAACACAGATCACAACCAGGGCCAAGATTTTTGCAAGTCGGTTGTTTTTCGGTTGTGTTGGTTGTGGGTTTTTTTTTTCAGATTGGGTGATCTTCTAAATAGTATGACTTTGCAATGTGCAGAACACTTGCGGTCCTAAGTTGAAATAATATAAATTTTAGGTGTGATTAATATTCTGTTGTTACACGATGCTGAGGCTGTACTCACAGATACTCAAACTGGGTGCACTGGCCATTGTATGGTATGTGAATGTTTGAAAAAGCTGTTTCAGCATGGATGGGTTCATGTACTGTTCCCCCTTCATGTAGATGAATGAGTGCAGAGTGATAGTCTGATGGGCTGGCAACGCAGTGCAGCCAATGGATTCGCATGGACCATAGTGCCTCTTTGTGCTGGATTTGTGATTGCTGCATGTTTTGTGCTCCAGGAGTTTTGCAAGGAAAAATAATATATTAAAAAAAAATATATATATATCTATATAATAAAAAATCTACATCTGAGCCTTATTACTGCCTCAGCATCTCTGGTGCAGGAGGAAAGGCTTCATAAAGGACATTGTTACATTTGTATGATCTGGCTGAATGGAAAATACATGCAGCTGAAATGTTCAACTTGTGCATTCATTGCTCTGATTTGGGTGACACGTTTGGATTGCAGCAAGTTATGTGCCTCCTGATGCACACAGTGTTGCAGTGATCATTTGCAACTCATCTGAAGTTTCATCTGTGCTAGTGAAGTAGGCCAATACCTACACTGATAAATTTTACATAAAGAAATGAGGTAGCAGAATCACAGAAATGGTGGTTGGATGGAACACTAAAGATCACACCACTCAAAACAGGACTACCACCAGTAATACACCATTAGGTCAGTTGTGCCTTTATTCAGCCAAGTCAGAAAAAGCCTCCAAGGAAGGAGCCTCTGCCACCTCTCTGGAGCAGCTGGTGGAGAAGGTTTTCCTAATGGCCAACTTGAACCTACCCATCTGACTTGGGTGGCTGTTGCCCCTTGTTGTGTCCTCAGGCACCGCCAAGAAGAGTTTGCCTCTGTCATTTTTGTACCTGCTCTCCAGGCAGCCACCAGCTGCTGTTCAGTCACCACCCTTTGGGCTTCTCTTCACTAGGCAAAACAAGCCCAGCTCCCTCCACCTCCCTCACGCTGCACCTGTGCTCCAGATCCCAGGCCATGGTGGCAGCTCTCAGCCAGACCTGTCCAGATTTTCCACATCCCCCTGAAGCAGAAGTCCCCAGAGCGGGTGCAGTACTCCAGGTGCAGTCCCACCAGTGCCAGGCAGATGACCAGTTCAATCTGTTGGCCACCCTCCTTCCAGCACTGCTGAGCATTCAATTTGCAGTTGTTTGCACTCATATTCCTCTTGTCACCAACCATAATCCCCAGGTCTGTTTCGAGAGAACTGTTACTTCGGAACTTTTCACATCTCCTTGGGCTTCATGGGGTTTCTGCTGGTGCAGTCTTCAGGTTTTTGAGGTCTATTTATTGACACTCTACTATTCAGTTTGTCAGCCATTCTCTTAGTTTTGTACAATCCACAGATCTGTCTGAGCATGATACATTTACAGATATGCATTGTGCCTCCTCCTTTAGGACTTTGATGAGAATAGGAATGATACTGGCACCAGTATCAACCCCTGGGGCACTCTTTTCCTAATGGCCAACTTGAACCTACCCATCTGACTTGGGTGGCTGTTGCCCCTTGTTGTGTCCTCAGGCACCGCCAAGAAGAGTTTGCCTCTGTCATTTTTGTACCTGCTCTCCAGGCAGCCACCAGCTGCTGTTCAGTCACCACCCTTTGGGCTTCTCTTCACTAGGCAAAACAAGCCCAGCTCCCTCCACCTCCCTCACGCTGCACCTGTGCTCCAGATCCCAGGCCATGGTGGCAGCTCTCAGCCAGACCTGTCCAGATTTTCCACATCCCCCTGAAGCAGAAGTCCCCAGAGCAGGTGCAGTACTCCAGGTGCAGTCCCACCAGTGCCAGGCAGATGACCAGTTCAATCTGTTGGCCACCCTCCTTCCAGCACTGCTGAGCATTCAATTTGCAGTTGTTTGCACTCATATTCCTCTTGTCACCAACCATAATCCCCAGGTCTGTTTCGAGAGAACTGTTACTTCGGAACTTTTCACATCTCCTTGGGCTTCATGGGGTTTCTGCTGGTGCAGTCTTCAGGTTTTTGAGGTCTATTTATTGACACTCTACTATTCAGTTTGTCAGCCATTCTCTTAGTTTTGTACAATCCACAGATCTGTCTGAGCATGATACATTTACAGATATGCATTGTGCCTCCTCCTTTAGGACTTTGATGAGAATAGGAATGATACTGGCACCAGTATCAACCCCTGGGGCACTCTGCTTGTTACTAGCTACCAAATAGTCATCAAGATGATGTTCATTGCCCTTTTAGCCCAATGGTTCAAGCAATTTTCAAACCACCTGACAGTAAAACAGGCATTGGACCATCCAACAGATACTCATCGCAGGCTTCCTGATGTTCCAAACCTAAGTGTCATGCAAGAGCCTGGCACTCAGTCAAGGCTCTTTCTCATTTCAGCTTTCTCATACATGGGACGAGATCCAGAAAGAGGCTGATGTTGCTGCTGTGGGAAGGGTATGTGGTTCTTGGGCTTGCACTTGTAACTTTTCACATGTTTCACAGTATACTGGTGAAACAGTCACATAACTCCAGGAACGGCCAACTCTTCCAGTTGCTCGTAAGTCCCCATGGTCTCTCAGCCTGTATCTCTGTGACTCCATGAGCTTTGATCTCACAGGTACACTGGAAAACCCATTTTCTTGACTTTCTTCATTTCCCACATCTACCTTTTTTTTTTTTTTTTTTTTTTTTTTTCCATAAGCCTCACATACCCATCTTCATTCATTTCTCTTCTATCCAGGTGTTTTTTTTCTTGAGTGGTGCCCACCTCTGCTGGCAAGCCAGCCCTGGCCCTCCCTCTGTCACTGACACGGAGCATGAGTGCTGGCAGTCCCAGGCAAGAGCAGCTCCTTTGGGTGGGGAAGCGCCTGTGGGAGGGCACAGCCATGGCCCACTGCCCTGTCTCTTGCTCTTTGCTCCCTTACCGAGCCAAATAACGAAGCTTTTGTTCCTGACAAGCAGATGGGGATGAATTGGCAAGGAGCCCAGAATCCTTATAACTTAATCTCTGTCTACTCAGCTGTAAGTAGAATTTTGTCTCAAAAGAACATGATTCCTTTGGCTTCACCACCAAATATTTGCTCACTGACATTTTTTTTATTATATACTGTTATCCCAAGAGAAGGAATGAGAAATAGAGAGTTAGATTTCCAGCTACCGAGAAAAATTATCTGTGGGCAAGGGAGGATGGATGTGAGGCCGTTCACTAAAAGGCAGATTACTTCTGATGAGAATATCATGCCACTTTTATCTCTATAAAATGCTGTGCTGCCTCAAGTATTGTAGTAGAAGGAAAGCAAGACATTGGAAAGTGTGTTCTTCCATTGACTTCAAGGAAAGATGCACTCCAAGACAGATGCACCAAGAAATTCCCACAGAGAGATTACAAAAGCTCGTGGTGGACTGCTCCTCCAAGGAGCTTTGGAGGCTATGTAGAATTTTTACTGCATTGGAAAGTCTATTTTGGTAGGAAGTGACAAAACATTAAATCAATATTAAGCTGACAAATGACATCATATTTCAACATGTAGGAGGTCACAACTATATTCCTTTACCTAGAATATGAGAACAAACTTTTAAACATCCATAACCTTCTTCTTTGTCAGACAAAGTGCAAATATGCATTTAATTTTCTCCCTTGACCAACTTTTTCATTTATTACAGCTCTGGGAAAAGGGATGGACACATGTGACTCCTACAGAAGCTACATCTGGGACGTAGCCTAAAATCCACAGAGGGGCATGAGGTGCCTTCCCTCTTCTTGCCCATTATTTTTAATAAATTTCTGTGTGAAGGGGGGAGTGTTGGCTGGCAGTGAGTGGTTGATAGGTGTGTAGACACTGCTACCCAGCATCAAGCCTCAACTGAAGCTAAGAGGCACAGATTATGAAAATATCAGCTATTCCTGATACACTCTGAATGTTTCCCAGCCTTCAGCAAAGACACTAATTTCCTATTTTACCTCCTCAGAAAGATAAAATTGTCCCCTGTTGGGACTGGGAGGCTTCCGATGGACCCATTTGGGGTAATGAGTGAGAACAACTCCTGCAAAAGGAACCGTGCTTTGAACCCCTGTGTTTTACCCATGTTGGCCACAGCAAGAGCCTGGTTTGTCCAAACATCCAGACAGGAGTGATATGACCTGATAATGTAAGGATGGAGGGGAGGACTGCACAGGGTACTGCAGGCTAGCAGAAGCATGGGAGGACAGTTCTGGCTCTGTTCCTGGGGCTGCAAGCTTTTCCTGTGTGTGGGGTAACAACCTGTAATGCAAATTATCCCTCTGCCCCAGGGTTGAGAGCACTGGCAAAATTAAGGCTCTGATGCAGAAAACCAGGTCTGCAGGTAGGCAGGCAGCATAGACCCAGCCACAGAGGGCACCCACCAGCTCTTGCTAGTGCTGGTCAGGGCTATATTTAGACTCCTTGCTTAATGAATAAAAGATATATGGGGAAACAGCTGCTACTTCTGTGTGCATAGCGGCAGCTCTTGGTGGCACTTCAGTGGCCAAGAAGCCCTACCTCATACCTACGGCTAACCTGCAAACACCTGGGGAGCAACAG
>NW_009970720.1:270573-281856 GCF_000747805.2 Chaetura pelagica
AAGAAGCCATACCTCATACCTACGGCTACCCTGAAAGCACCTGGGGAGCACGAGTGCCCTGAGCTGGGCTGGTTTCCCCCTCCCACCCTGCTCTCTCTCAGCAGCCCTGGCTGACCAGCCATCCCCTCCCTTCGTCGTGGCAGTCCCTGCTTCCAGTGGAGCAGCCGTGCATTTCCCCCCTGTGCCACTGAGCAAAAGGCTGCCAGCCCACCCCAGACCTGGGGCCAGGCTCCTGAGGATGCCTGCTAAGCTCTCCCCTGCTGCTGGTTGATAAGCTTTGGTGCTTGGCTATTCCCCTTTCCAATTAGCGGCCGCGCTCCCTGCGCCGTCTGGGCCTGGCGTGTGACACTGGCTCGGCAATGAGGTGGGGGCTGTGGGGCCAGGGAGGGAGGAGAGGGGAGCAGTGGTGGGGCAGAGCATCAGGCAGTTGGGGGGCATCACCTCGCAGCTGCCTTTTACATAAATCCTTGGAGGTGCCTGTGCAGATAAGGATGGAGTTGTCTGGACGAGACGTGCAGAAATGGCCCTTATGTGAGGTACGTCTAGGGAAAATATTTTTAAATGTTAGGACAGGGACTCACAGGGTGAGGGATGCTGTGGTCAGTCCATCACTGGAGGCTAGGTGAGAGAAATATCTTTCTGAAGTGGCTTAGGTATAACTGACCAGTTTGGAGGCATGGAAGTGGGGAAGATGAGCCCTGCTACCCTGTTTCATTCAGCTGTACTGATGCATTGCTAAAAGAAGCTTGCAGAGATTGTCCGTATAAAGTCATGTGGGCTTGATGCTTTCCCTTGTCATAGGCACATTCCTGTTCCTATAACATCCATCTAAAATTATTTGAAGCTCCAGCACTGACTCTGAATCAACAAGCAGCAATCCTGCAGTTGTCAGCCAGCTGCTGGCTCCCTTTGCGGTGGCACTGGCACAAGGCAGGGTGCCCAGTGGGGTGTCTGGTGGAAGTCCCAGCTGGCACAAGGCTGGTGCCCTCCTCTTGCCTCCTCCCAATGCAGGCAGAGCACTGCCAAGTGCCAGTCATCCCTATGGCATGTTTTGTACCCAGGACTACTTTGCAAGTAGGATAAATTACGACAGAGCTTTTGCCTTCAGAGCTGCTCGTGAGGGATGGATGAGCAACCTGAGGATTGCAGAGGGCAAAAGTGGGGAACTGGCATCTTCCTTCCCTCCCATCCCTGCATTCCCTTTTCCTAGGGGCTGGGCTCCTAAGCCAGGCTGGCACTGAGGTTTTATTGGTGTGAGACTGAAATCTGGCTCTGAGTGCCGCTGCAGGGACTGCACTCTGCAATTAGCTTGGAAAAAAAGGTCTCCAGAGGGACAAAGGATTTCTCACCACGAGAAAGAGCTCTCTATTAGGTGGCAGCTCAAAAGCAAGTCTTATCTGAGTTGAGAACAAAGAGGCTGCAAGCTGGGTTGTGATTTTTAATATTTTAAAGATAAATACTTTTTTTCCCTTAAAAACATAAGAATGCCTGTGATCAAATAGTGAAGATCACAGCCTTGAAAGAAAAACACAGCCCAGCAACTATCTTCAAACCCCTGTGGCCAGCAATAATCTTGAAAAAGCCAGTGCAAGCTATGTTTTCAATTTATAAATTAAATGTATTTAAAATTTATGAACTTTGACTGCATGGGTAACTACTTCATTAGACTTTAAGGCTGCATGTTTCCTTGGCTTTTTTCACGGTAAAATAAAACACATTTCTAATAAACATGGAAAGAGATTCCAAGCAAGTCACTACTTTTATATAAAGGACCCTCCAGACTCATTAAAAAAGTTTACCACCTAAATAAAGCAAGCACATTGTAATTCTTGAGCTCATAAAGCTGGTAGTGTATACATAATATTAGCCTGCTCTTACATGTACACCGCTTGGTATCGATGAACGACAGAGTGAGGGGTTTACTGTAAGGAAATTAGGATATAAAAGTATGTTTTGGTAAAGCCTTAGACTGAAACACAAACTCATGGAACAGGAGGACACAAGTTGGGTGCTGCTCTGATTCACTGAATAAGCATGGCTAATTACCTGCAGATCCTGAGGAGAGGGTTCTGGTGCTTTGTCACCAAAGCTTCAGCTGTAACTGAAAGTGCCCCATTTCTCCTAGTTTACATCAACCCTTTTGACCTCCTTTGGCAGCCAGTGGTGGGAATGTGAATGGAGACCTGGTGGTGCTCACACCATGCATTGGCCCACAAAATAAGGCTGTGGCTGCAAGAGCTGGCACCATGGACTTTCCCTTCCCAGTAGTGGTGGGACTGCACCTGGAGTACTGCACCCGCTCTGGGGACTTCTGCTTCAGGGGGATGTGGAAAATCTGGACAGGTCTGGCTGAGAGCTGCCACCATGGCCTGGGATCTGGAGCACAGGTGCAGCGTGAGGGAGGTGGAGGGAGCTGGGCTTGTTTTGCCTAGTGAAGAGAAGCCCAAAGGGTGGTGACTGAACAGCAGCTGGTGGCTGCCTGGAGAGCAGGTACAAAAATGACAGAGGCAAACTCTTCTTGGCGGTGCCTGAGGACACAACAAGGGGCAACAGCCACCCAAGTCAGATGGGTAGGTTCAAGTTGGCCATTAGGAAAACCTTCTCCACCAGCTGCTCCAGAGAGGTGGTAGAGGCTCCTTCCTTGGAGCCTTTTTATGACTTGGCTGAATAAAGGCTGGCTTAATAGTAAAATGGTGGTGGTAGACCTGCTGCAATGGGGGATTGGACTGGGTGACCTCCAGCAGTCCCATCCAATCAACATTTCTGTGATTCTCTGGTCCTTTCCCTGAAGCAAGAGGGAAGCATGTCCCAAACCATCAGTCAGTTCACCTTGGTCAGAGAGAGAGAGCAGATCTGCCAGATCCTGGCTCCTGAGGGCTGGGCCCAGCATAGCTCTTCCTCATAGGGTTCAGAAACAAGTTTGCAACAAAACCTGTCAGCCTTTGTTAGCCAGTGTCTTAAAGCCACCAATATCTGACTTCCACACCATTGTGCTTTATGGTGATCATGGCTCAATGTACTTGTGTATTGCAAAGTAGTGTACTGGCAGTAATCCCCCCTGAAAACCATATACTCGTTGTCGACTATGACATAGAAGACTTCAAAGGAGAGTGAAAGCTGCATCTTCAACCTTTAACCTTTCCACTCAAGTACTTTTATTTTTCTCTGTATCTCCAGGAGTAGGCAATACAAGTTATCTTCTGAAGACAAAACCTTGTTTTGTGACTGGAGCCCACTGATGAAGTTCTTTGATCTGGTGAATCTTCTGTTGAGTGGGCAGAAGTTACCCATATGCTGTAGTCAATCATCAAACCCATCTTTGAGAAACAACTTTAACCTTCATAGAAACATGGAATGGTTTGGGTTGGAAGGGACCTCAAAAGTCATCCAGTTCTAAGTCCTTTGCCCGGAGCACAGGCACCTCCCACTAGACCAGGTTGCTCAAAGCCCCATCCAACCTGACCCATAACACTTCCAGGCCACAAATTCCCTGGGCAACCTGTTCCAGTGTCTCACCACCCTCACACTAAAGAATTTCTTCTTAATGTCTAACCTAAATCTCCTCTTTTCCCGTTTAAAAGCATTACCTCTTGTCCTATCACTAAATGCTCTTGTAAAAAGTTCCCCCCCCAGCTTTCCTGTAGCCCCTTCAGTTTCTGGAAGGCCACTATAAGGTCACCCCAAAGCCTTCTCTTCTGCAGGCTGAACAACCTCAAGTCCCTCAGCGTGTCTGCACAGGAGAGGTGCTTAAGCCCTCTGATTTGTGGCCCTTCTCTGGACTCACTCCAACAGCTTCACATCCTTCCTGTGTTGAGGGCTCCAGAACTGGACACAGTACTCCTGGTGGGGTCTCACAAAAGCAGAGAGGAAGGAACTCTCATTGAGTTTATAACCTTTCCTGTCTTTTCCCAGCCCTTTCTTCCTTTTCCTGCCCCTTCCCTCCCTGTTCCATCTAACACTGCTTCCTCCTGATACCTATTGGACTTCCAGACCTTCTTATAGCCCACCTCATGCCTGACAATCCTCAGGGCTAAAAAAAACCTCACAGGCTGCTCTTGATGTAACCTCCACAACTTGGACCTCAAATGAGGCACACCAGGTCCTTGTCTGTTTACTGTGTAGAGGATGACCCAACTCAACCAGAACATCTATCACAGGCCACTTTGCAGTGAAGTGCAGTGGTCTTAAAGGACATTGGCAGAGCCCAATGCCTTGTTGGCTTGAAGACAGGGTGTTTTAACTGGAGTGAAAAAAGGACTGTCACGGGTATGACTGCTTACCTGCCTCAGCCCAGAGCAATAGAAACTCTCTTCTGGGTAAGTTCAAGGGACCTGCAAGAGTCTTCAGTCTTCAAAACTCATCTTTCACCAAGATGTCACCTTATTTTCAAGTTCAGTGGTGACAAATCCCTCATCATTTTCTGCTTCAGACCTTACCTCTGTATTTCCTGGTTGTCAGAGGTCTGCTTCAGCAGCACTGTGGATGGCAGCTTCTGCTCTGCCTTAGCAAAGCTGTCTGTCTGAGCATGATCCCCACTTTGGTCTTCATGTGAAACCTTGTGCATTTTCTTCTTCTCCTGCATTGGAATTAGTTGCATGAGAATCACAGAATTTGCTTTTTCTGGTGAAAACTCTCTTCTGCAGAACCCTTTTCCCGGCTGTTCTCAGAAAACCACCCCCAACCTTTCCACTGTCTCAAAGCTGACACAGCCAGTCCTCTCCCTGCCCCACAGCTCCTTTCCTTTTTGGTCCCAGACGTGCTCAAAGTAAGAACAGAAATCTCCCTTCACAGTTTCTTTCATGACTGCAAGCAACAGAAACCACCCAAAAGAGCTTTTTTTCCTTCTTTTTTTTTTTTTTTTTTTTTTTTTTTTTTTTTTTTTTTTTCCTGAGCCAACTCTTTCACGTTTGCAAAAAGGATGGGGCTGCTGAGCAAACAGACCTGCTCCAACTCTGATTTCTTTGATACTAGGAACATACGGGTCACCATATGGAGCTGGGCCCCACTCCCTGGAGCTTTTGTTGGTGTATATTGCATGTTCCTTTCAAAACAAAACAAAACAAAACACAAGACGAAACAAAAACCAAAAAGAAACCCACAACAACCCAACAACAAACCCCTGATGACTTCCCTAAGTGAAACAAGCAGGTAAAGCACTGCTACATATGGTGCTAGTAAAACTGTAATAGTGAAAGTTGGCCAGAGCCAAGCAGCCTTTGTATTAATTCTCTGGAGCTTGAGGTAGAGCCTAATGTAATTACTCGCTCTACTTTGTGCGTTTTAAGAGAATAGTGTGTGTTTTAAAAAGTTAGATTTCCAAATAAAACAGGTCTGGAGCGGACAAAGTGCCTGATTCTAGTCCCTCTAAAGTCAATAGCAAAAATCGTGTTGACTTAAATTAGAGCAGGATTATATCCCAAATCTGAGAAATAACAGCAAATGGAGCTGTGCTCTTTTTAAACTCACTGTCCAGCCTCCCAGATTGAAATTTTCCCCTACTTTATTGTCCACCTGAAATTCCAGAGGTTTGTGTTTCCTCAGCTCCACTGGTTAGGTCTCAATATTAGAGTTTTGTGGTTTGGGTTTTTTTTCCCATGAAGACACCTGTTTTGCAGATATCTCATTGGTGGTGGGTGAAACCAGAGATCCTGAATCCCACTCACACAAACATAGTTCAAGAAACAGATTCTAATTCAGGAAACAAAATATCCACAGTCTGTCAAAATGTCTTAAATTTAATTTTGCTGGATAGATTCAAAAGCCCTAAATGCTGAAGCCATTTACATTGCCACAACCAGGATAGAAATGCAGAATCATAGAATCACAGAGGTTGGAAGGGACCTCTGAAGATCATCGAGTCCAACCCCCCTGCTGCAGCAGGAACAGCCAGGGCAGGTCACACAGGAACACGTCCAGGCAGGTCTTGAAAGTCTCCAGAGAAGGAGACTCCACCACCTCTCTGGGGAGCCTGTTCCAGTGCTGTGTCACTCTCACAGTAAAGAAGTTCTTCCTCATGTTGAGGTGGAACTTCCTGTGTTGCAACTTGGTGCTTTTTCCCTTCATCTTATCACAGGGCACCGCTGAAAAGAGACTGCCCATTCCTGACATCCACCCTTCAGATATTTATAGACATGAAAAAGGTCCCCTCTCAATCTTCTCTTCTCTGGACTGAACAGCTCCAGGTCTCAGCCTTTCCTCGTACGACAGATGTTCCAGTCCCTTAATCATCCTCCTAGCCCTCCATTGGACTCTTTCCATTATATCCTTG
Organism: Chaetura pelagica; assembly: GCF_000747805.2. NCBI lineage: Eukaryota > Metazoa > Chordata > Aves > Apodiformes > Apodidae > Chaetura > Chaetura pelagica. Next base: position 276,842 of record NW_009970720.1, read on the forward strand.
TCCCTCTTGGACTGGGGAGCCCAGAATCAGAGACAATACTCCAGATGTGGTCTTACAGGAGAAGAGTAGAGGGGGAGGAGAACCTCCCTCGACCTGCTGGCCACACTGTTGTTAATACATCCCGAGATACTATTGGCTCTCTTAGCCACAAGGGCACATCATTGTCCCATGGATAACCTGTTGTGCATCAGGACCCAAGGTCCTTCTCCATGGGGCTGCTTCCTAGCAGGTCAACCCCTAATCTATATCACTGCACAGAACTTAAAGTGTTTGGGGATTTGTGGGAGGAGCATTTATTTCTTCCTGACAGTTTTTAGGCGTTAACCAAGATCAGTTAACTTCCCTGTGAAAGGCAAGTCTGTAATCCTTAAAACTTGCCTCTAAGTAATTGAATTCTAGCAAGCAACATTGTTTGCTGATTCTCATCAGAAGTCAGGCAAGGGTTGGAATAGATCTTACCAGCATCCCCTTCCCAACATGCCACTGATATTATCCGTAAAGCCTGATCATTTGGTCACCAAATTAAAACATCATATGGATCCATTGCTTTTATTACTTGGATTTAGTATGTAATCTGTAAAGACAGCACTTGTGTGGGAACCAGTTTTTTCCTTGGATTCCATAATCAACTTGCTATACATATTTCCTTTAATAAGCTTGTCATTTGTGTTTCTTGAAAAACCCCACTTCTGGCTACAGGTGAGTCATCCAGATTTCCCCTGAATACCTGAAAAATAAAAATGAAGATCTGGGCCACCTTCTCCTCTCTCTGCCTGGCTTTGATCTCACCACACCAGTTGTCAGCCAAGCAGTCAAAAATGATACAAAGGTAAATGCTTTGAGATTCTTGCTTGTTCTTTAAGAACTAGTCCCCAGACCTCCCTGTATGTCAAATGAAGGACCCTGCTGTGGCCGTTTTGTGCCAGAGGGAGCCTTGTATCATTTTGCAGCCCACCTTCTCCTGTGGCTCCTATGAGCAATGCCTTTTTCACCCTGTTGTTTCTGTTCAAGTGTTTATGGTCTCTAATCAGCAGCTAACTTGCCTGCACTGGAGTTTATCCCACACCTACAGTGGGGTTTTCATTCATGCTTCTCCTGGCCTGCTTTCAATCACTGTGGTCACGTGCCTTCAGAGGGAGATGAAAAGCAGATTTTATTAAATGTACACAAACCACAGTAAAGCTGCACTGGCTTTTGATGGTTTCAGTCCAATGAACCGAAGTGTTTATTATTGAGGTTTTCTTACTTATTCTCTGCAGCCTCTCTAGGAGATTTCCTTACAAGAGCACCTGCTCCAGCTGAGCCTTGTGGGACTTTCACCTCCCTTGGCTTTACGTTCCCCACCAGCCAAGAAGATCTCCTCCACCCCTGGGGATAGACATCCACGTTGACTCTGGCTGTGAGGTCTGGGGCTCTCCCACACCACATGGGCCCTAACACCAAGTGACAGCTTCAAATGCCATAACACCCAGGGGTGTTCTCCAGAAACCAGGGCTCTGCTGTCCTCCAGAAACCAGGGTTCTGCTGTCCTCCAGAAACCAGGGTTCTGCTGTCCTCCAGAAACCAGGGTTCTGCTGTCCTCCAGAAACCAGGGTTCTGCTGTCCTCAGGATGTTGTGCTTCCTCCTGGTGACATCTTTCCTCCCTCCTTCTCCCAACCCCCACGCCTCACCTTGAAAAACAAAGACTGTCTCTGACAATACATTAAAACTGAGCATAAACACCAGTGCCTTTTTGTTTACCAGGAAGCAATATTAACTTCCTCACCTCCTGCCACATCCTGGGAGGTGCTAGGAATCTGGATGGCTACAGAAGTGCCTGGGGCTGGGTGAACAAACACAGGTTTTTACAATGTTCCTGCAAGCTGGTGAGCATGCAGGTAACACTCAGGGACACAGAAAAGCCTGCTGGCCCCCAGGGTTTTATACTGGGAGAATAGGGGAACATAAAGGTTGAGAAATACTCTGTACAGCAGCATCTCCCTGGCCAAGGCCCCTGAACTGCAGAGCCCTGGACCTCCTCCTCCCTTTCCTCCTGCAAGCCCTGGCAACTGAGGGAGCGGTCAGAAACCAGGGGCTTGGTGACTGACCTGGTCCTGCAGGTGCATTGACTTTCCCTAGTGAAATAAAAGCAGCTGTGGCCTTTGAGGTGTGATAGAAGAAGCAGCGCTGGTTTATGAGCTGCAAAGGGAAAGGATTTGCCTGTCCCAAACCTGCCCACCGGTGTTACGAGATCTGCAAAGTGGTGACAGCACTGAGGCAAAACAGGGCTGCCAAGTGTTTGCAGGATGAGAAAAACACATTTTTTTCTAAGGGGAATTTCATGGGAAAGAGCTCTTGAGGGTGACCCCCTCCCCCTCACAGCCCCACCGCCTCTTGCCTTCCGCAGGGAAAAATGCTGGGGGTGCCAACCTCAGCCACCCCACGCCGGGAGGGCTTTGCTCCCTGGTGCAACACACCCATTACCTTCCGCCGGCCCCAAAATCCCACTGCCTGGCACTTCCCAGCCTGATCCAGGGCTTCAGGCCCAGTCCTCCCCCAGCAAGCGGCGCCCCGGGAGCGGTGGCTGGGCAGAGGGTGCACCGGGCATGGAAAGCGAGAGCGGCTTTGCTGGGCGCCGGTGGCAATAAAAGCAGCTGTGGCCTTTGAGGTGTGATAGAAGAAGCAGCGCTGGTTTATGAGCTGCAAAGGGAAAGGATTTGCCTGTCCCAAACCTGCCCACCGGTGTTACGAGATCTGCAAAGTGGTGACAGCACTGAGGCAAAACAGGGCTGCCAAGTGTTTGCAGGATGAGAAAAACACATTTTTTTCTAAGGGGAATTTCATGGGAAAGAGCTCTTGAGGGTGACCCCCTCCCCCTCACAGCCCCACCGCCTCTTGTCTTCCGCAGGGAAAAATGCTGGGGGTGCCAACCTCAGCCACCCCACGCCGGGAGGGCTTTGCTCCCTGGTGCAACACACCCATTACCTTCCGCCGGCCCCAAAATCCCACTGCCTGGCACTTCCCAGCCTGATCCAGGGCTTCAGGCCCAGTCCTCCCCCAGCAAGCGGCGCCCCGGGAGCGGTGGCTGGGCAGAGGGTGCACCGGGCATGGAAAGCGAGAGCGGCTTTGCTGGGCGCCGGTGGCGATCGCTGCCGGCGTTTCCGCCAGCTCAAGAACGGGGGTGGCCCCCGGACACAGATCCTGTTCTCGCTTTCAGCCCTGAAATCGAGGCTGTTTTGTCTGGTTTCAGAGGGGAGCAAGGGCTGCATCGGCGCTGAATGATTTCGCCCCAACGACGAGCGAAGATGCGCGAGAGCCCGAGGTTGAGAGGCTTGAGAGTCGCTCAGCTCAAGGCTTTTTCTCAGTTTTGCTTTGAGGTGAGCCAGCTATTCAAAGCAAAACCTGGCTAAAACCCCGATGGTTACTTTTAAATTTTACCCTGCCCAGAAACATTTGAGGAACGTAAATGAGGGCCCTGCAGCCTCAAAGAGGCCGAGAGCTGAACTTCAGGCACGAGTGGAAGCATCCAATGAAGGGGATGGGGAAGGACAAACAGCCACCTGATCGTAGGTATTTCCCTTGGGCAAGTCCAGCAGCTCTCTTACTTACACAGCTTTAAGCTGTACGCAGGAAAGGAGCACAGATTTAAAAGCAAAGGTTTCGAGGTAGTGGCTCCTGTAAAGCCCCACGGTTGCCAAGACTTCAGTTCCCTTGCTGCCTGTTGAGGGTGAGGAAATGTGAAGGTGCTTTTGATGGAGATGTCAGTGTGGGAGACTGGGCACAGAAGCACTCAGGAAAAAAAAAAATCCAGTTTCCAAGCACTGTGGCAGGCAGGGTAATGCATAGGACACTGTGGAAGTGCCCTTCAAGAGCTGCCTTGAGTTTCAGAAGCTCCAGAAAAACCCTTTCCCACTGGAATGCTTGAAAATTCTCTAACCAAGTAAGTAGAATTGGATCTTTCTAAATACGTATCATTATTATACTAATGACTAATAGTAGTATGTCAAGTATAGCAAAATGACTCAAGAAGTCCTCACTCTCAAAGCACAAACCTTTGATTTTTTTTTTCCCTCCCCCCTCTACATTAACCAGTTATTTTCACCCCTTCCCCTTCAGCGAACCTTTCCCGCAGCGTTGGCAGAGGCGGGAGGTACGTGCTTGCTCCATAAAGATGCCCTCCTGCAAACAAACACCGGTGAAAAACCCTGTTCTAAGGGCTTGCCCGCGCCCTCGGTGCCGCTGCCGGTGCCCTCGGTGCCGGTGCCTCGTTGAGACGGTGACCTCTAGTGGCACCGGGGAGCCGGATCCCCGCGCCCCGTTTCCAGCCCCCGGCCCCACAGGCGGCTGAAGGCGCTGCCATCCCCTCCCTGCCAGTTAAGAAAAGGCATTTCAGCAACAGGGGCTCTGGGTCTCGGCTTCTCGCCTCCAGATGTGCAGACACAAGTTGCCTGCCAACTTGTTGTAAGGTGGTTCGTGCATATTCTTCCCGCCCCCCCCAACCCCATCTTTCCTGTTATACAATCTAATTCTTTTAATAAGTGGCAATTATTGCAGTAGCTGGAATCACTGTTAGTGCGTAGGCCCAAGCTGACGTCTCTCCTGGGCATGGGAAGGCAAACCTGCTTCCAAGGGATGCTGGGGAGGGGCAGATTTCACCACTAGGTATCCTAAAAATAGCATCTGAGGATTGCAACCTATTTTTGCTCTCTCTTCCTTTTCCTAGTTTCTTGCTGTAAATCAACATTTATTTGGCATCTCCGACTATGGAGAGGACGTGGATTGGGGCCCAGCATTTGTGTCCCTCTCCCTGCTCAGGGTGGGCTCAGAAAGAGGAGGGAATCCTCTCCTTCTCCCACACTTCTACCTACTTTCTTCCAGCACAACACTGACCCTCTCACACAAGACCAGACCCCCACACAAAACCAAGTCCCTGGGCCAACATGGGCTGCTGTACTTGGCCACATCAGCCCATCTGCTGCCTGAGCGTCCTGCTGTGTGGAGCCAGCCCTGCTGTGCATCAGCCCCAGCAGCCCCT
>NW_009970720.1:282249-292939 GCF_000747805.2 Chaetura pelagica
CAGCCTCTGTGATCCCAGGGCTATGGCTGCTGCTGGAGAAGTGCCTGAGATGGCCTTCATCGTGCTTGGTCTGCACACAGCAGGGCTGTGCCAACTTGTCTCAAACCCACAGGCGACGTGGGATGCCTTTCTTCCCCCCTTACAAAAACTGCTTTTCTTCTCTTCAGTGTTTTTTTTCCCACTAACTCCCCATCACTCCTTGCCTGCTCAGGGCAAGTTCTCCTATGGGTCTCATACAAATCTTTGCAGTTGGTGTGCAGCAGCAGATCATCCGGAGACGAGAGCAACCACTTCCTCCCTCCAGCACCTCTGTGAACCTGCTCCAGGACCTGTTGACACCCTACACCACCCTCCTCAGCCCAAGCCGAGAGAAATGCCCACCACCAGAAACGCAGAAGCTGCTCTGCACTTCTTCCCTGCTGCACCATGCACCGGTGGGTGTGACAGCAAGGTCACTTTTCCCCACAGATGCTGGAGCATCTTATAATGGGACCAACATCACCACGGCTTTGGTGGGTCCCTTCCCACTCCTCCTGAAAGCCCCAGAGATGTTAACATGCCACACCCACTGTACCAGGGCTTGTCCCTGGCATCGCCCTGCTCAGGGCTGAGCACCAGCTCCCTGCAGACACCCGACAAGCTCAGGAGGGCAGAGAAAGTTCAACACTGCTGGTGTGGGGTGGGTTTGCACCTCAGCGTGCTCCCTTCCTCTGGTGGGACTGTCCCACCCCACTGTGGCATTGCCCCATGCCACCCTGCTGCTCCCTGGCAGGCAGCGCGCTGCACCTGGCAGCATGGAGGCACATTAGCAAGTGGTTGCTTGGAGGGTCTCCCAGTGCACCCAATCTCCACTTGTCCTGCGGAGAGCATGGTCTCTCTGCCCAGGGATACTTCTTCTCACAAAAGCCCACACCTCATGCATGAATTTGAATCTAATTAGCATTTGCTCAGTGGACCTTACAAAAGCGCCCCAATGCGGTACCTCTCTTTTACCTCAGACTGGTTTCTGGTTAAAAACTGGGTCATCCAAGTGGTAAATACCTTTCACTGCTGAGCCTGGCACATTTTATGAGACCTTTTCCTTTCACAGAAGTCCTGTGTGATGGTGCACAAGCCCTTGGACCCAGCCAGCCGTGGGGAGTCCACCCACAGAGGGAGTCTACCTCGGAGAGCAGGATGAAGATGTCCACACCTCGAGAAGAAAACATGCTTCTGAGTATGAAACCACCTTCACCCCCATCCTCACCCCAGTCTGCACCCAGTTACAAACGTTAATCCCACTGTCAACATGCAGGGCACCAGAAAAAGGGTTTCCATTTTTAACTATGCTAAACAAATATGGCTTTGGGTCCAGCCAGAGAGGGTTTTCCAGGCTGCCTGTGTGTATGGAGCCAGGCAGTGAAACATGGCTGTGGATTGGTGACACGTGGAGAGGTGGCAGGAGGCAGATGGTGGGAAGCATCAGGAGGCTCCTGCTTCAAGCCCCGGGCAACTTTGGGAGAGTGGTATGACAGGTCACCTATGGACATCATCCTGGCAGTGGTGGCCAGGACATGGAGGTGACCAAGCCCTTTTGTTCTCTGTTACCAGAAAATGCTAAAAGTGGAAACTGCTTTTTCACAACAAGAGGCGTTTGGGCAGCCAGCTATAGCCAGGCTATGAATTTGTGAACCAAGTGTGGGTGGGGAGATGGTGCAAATACTTATCTACACCTTCTGAGGACTACTGAAGTTTAGCTAATGAAACCACTGCATCTTCATTTCTAGTAAATAATGGTTTTACCCTTCTTAGGGGCTGACATTTAAATCAGGTTAGGATGATGAGACTGTTGTCCCAGACTACTAGGATGCATTTTTTTAAAGAAAAAACTAGTAAGACCATGGCAAACAGGTCATCTCATGTGAAATTGTGTGTTTAGTAATCAATGGTCAAGGCCAGCTGAGGTCATCAGATGACTACAGTGCTGTAGATAAGGGAAATTACTGGCTTCCCTCAAATTTCCCTCAGCTCTTGAAAAGAAATACCCTTTGTTTCTTGTCCTTTTAGAAATATTCTTTGTTATTCCCATTTTTTATCAGCGAAGCCTTGACTCATTCTGACACCAGCCATTTGCAACCAGAGTGGTCACATCCCCCCTAAGCAGGGACATTCACACAGTTAAGAGGGAGGTGGTGATTAAAGACACATTTAGCAACGGAGCTAAAGTCACACTCGCTTGAGGGTCATCGGTGGTAAATGATGTAACTCCCACGTGTTGCTTAGTGTCATGGCACTGAGGAACCAGCAGCACGGTGGTGTAGCTGTGTCCGGCTTGGGGACCAGCTCCTGCATTTGAAAATCATTTCAGAGTGGTTGAGATTTTTAGACAGCTTCGAAGCCAGACTTTGATCAGGGGGTGTGAAGATCTAAACGCTTCTTTTCTGACAGCACGTTTCGAGATGACACATTTTAACAGCTCTGAACTGCATGGGTTGCTGCAGACAATGACAGCTGGCAGGGAGCCAGGCCCCAAAAAAAAATTGAAAAAAAAAAAAAAAAAAGAATCAGAAACTCACTTCCACAACACACTAAGCCTCAGGGTATTTTGTTACAAGCAAAATACTCACTGAATTACGAATTCGTGATTTTTAACAGCTTCTAAAAGTTTCCAGCGTGGCCCGCAGGCAACATCCTGCTTTAAGATTTCTAGCTCTGTGATGCTAACCCACACCGCAGCTACTCGTGAAGGAAGTAATCCAGACCACCTCATTCTCTGCCTCTGATCCCTATCTGAGAGATGCAAAATCATCCCTCCGTGTCACATGGCACAGGTACAATCCACGCAGAGCTGGTGGCCCGTGCAGAGCTCACCGTGTGGTGAGCTGTGGGTAGGAGGCTACAGGGGCAGATGGAGGGGAACTATCCCTGCCTCCTTGAGTCACCCCACTGGAAGTGTTGGCTCTTCCCACTTCTGCAAAGCCTTCCCAGCAAGAAGGGACTTGTAGCAAGCCGTGGCCAGAGCTCTCACTTTGGGGTGTTAAAAGCTGATTTTCTTCCCCCCCTGCTGAAGTAGGATCTGTTGGCCTGGTTAAGTTGTTTGGGGTGGCCGAGTGCGATGCTGAGCAGGCTCTGTTTTTATGTGTACAGAGAGGTTTTTCGTTTCTTTCAAGTGCCTTCCCTTATGCTAGCATCCAATTCTGCTTTTTCCAAAAACAGGCTTCATTTTAGTATTCTTTTTCTGTACCTACCACGTACATAGAAGACTCTCCCACAGATGCAAAAGCTTGTACCGTTTTTTTCTAGTTTTTATGGAATGCTCGGAAGTCTCTCCACACACAATTAGGCTGTCAGACCAACCTCTTCACCATCACAAATCATTCAAAGCATTAAACACCAAACGGAGCTATATGAGAGCCCAGAGACTCAAGTGTTTTCAGTAAGTACTAGCAGGTAAAATGTTGCAGTCTCCATGAGTATGTTAAGAGTCAGTGAAACCCCAGGAAGCAAAATTGCAACTAAGAAGGAATAATTTGGTACCTATATTCCTGGGCATGTAAAGGAGGAGAACAACCACAACTTGGACTCAGGAGAGCAGAGTGGAGAAGCAAAGGCATGTAATAAATGCATTAAAACATTTTCTAGCCAACAAAGCCTGAAAACTATGGATATTTTAGGTGGTTTTGTTTAAGGTGTATCTGGCTAATCTTAATTGTAAATCTTAAAATGTAAAATTTGCAGACTGAAAAATAAATCCTTCAATATAATCCCGACATTTAAAGCATCACCAGAAATCAACCTGATGAAATGTTTGGGGTCTGAGGGTTTAAGCAGCACATTTTCTTGTGTAGACACACAGAGCTGCAACACAGCCCTTACTGAGAGAAGGCGCAGAAGTCATGGAGGATGAGGCCACCATCATCACCTGCTGCAGGTGGACTTCAGAGGAAAGGCTCTACAGGGGAAAGACTCCCCCGGAGAAATGCTCTACCAGAAAGAATCTGCAGAGGAATGCAGAGCCAGGCCCCACACAGGACCTGTGTGGGGCTATGGAGCCACTTTTCTGGGAGAGAATTCCTAGACCCTTACCAGAACTGCACCGTGTGACTGAATGGCACAAGAACAGCTCCCCTGTCCCCAGCGACTTGCAACATTTTTTAGGGTCTTATTCTCTAACAGCCATTTTTTCTTGCAGCCATTTAGAAAATCTTGCTTGCATGAACATAGCCCTTCAGAGGGAAACCACAATGCAGAAGAGGGGATTCACTTATGATTCAGCCCCAGAAGCGCTTGCTCTCTATTCCCAAGTTCCCAGCTCCCGATGAAATCCTCTGGTATATGGGGAGATGTGTAGTTGCACATATACACACATGGGTGAGCTGGGCAGGTCCCTCGGGCACAGGTAGCACATGCAGGTGTGTGCCAGGGCCCTTTGCTGGGTGATCACCAGCTGCTCCCTGCCTGCCATGGGACCGTGGGTGGGCAACGCTCTGCGGGTGAATCACTGCCGCGGCGGGAACCCGTCGCTGCCTTTGCTCTGCCCACACCACCTCTAGGCAGCAACAGCCACAAAAACCTAGAGCGCACTCTGACCACCATCAGCTGGGGAGGTTTTCATTAAGGAAGGTTTTTTTGCTAAGGAAGTTTTTCATTTCACAGTCAGCTCCTCCCAAAAGCCACGAGGACGCTGCAGGATCTGGAGGTGGGGAAGTGGAAATGCACAGAGGTTCCGAGTGCTCAAGGCTGGTGCTACAGCTGGTGGCAGCCACCCTTTGAGCAGGAAACAAGGAAGCACTCTGAAAACATATAATCAGGTTTCAAGGTCTCCAGCTATTCACTGGTTCACCGTGACTTCTCTGAGGTTTCCTTTCACACAACAAAGCAGAGAGCACCCCCCTTGCATGCACGCAAGTCCGGGGTGGGTAAGTCAGCGGAGGGTGCTGAGGCATTGAAGTGGGTTGAAAACTGGATGAAAGGCCGGGCCCACAGGGTGGTGATCAGCAGCACAAAGCCTAACTGGAGACCAGTAACTAGTGGTGTACCTCAGAGGTCCATCCTGGGTCCAGTCCTGTGCAACATCTTCATTAATGACCTGGATGATGGGACAGAGTGCCCCCTCAGCAAGTTTGGAGATGATAGAAAACTGGGAAGAGTGGCTGATGTGCCAGAGGGTCATGATGCCATTGAGAGGGACCTTGACAGGCTGGAGAAATGGGCTGGTAGAAACCTCATACGGTTCAACAAGGGGAAGTGTAAAATCCTGCAGCTGGAAAGGAACAACCCCATACACCAGTATGTGCTGGTCCACCCAGCTGGACAGCATCTTGGATGGAAAGGACTTGTGGCTCCTGATGGACCCCAGGTTGAACATGAACCAGCAATGTGACCTTGAGGCCAAGGGGGCTAATGGCATCCTGGGCTGCATTAGGATGTACATTGTCAGCAGGCTGAAGGGGGATGGTCCTTCTATTCAGCACTGGTGATGCCACCCCTGTAGTGCTGTGTCCAGTTCTGTGCTCTCCAGTACAACAGAGACATGGACATACTGGAGAGTCCAGTGAAGGGCCACAGAGATGATGAAACGTGGAGCATCCCTCTTATGAGGAACGTGTGAGAGAGCTGGGACTGTTCAGCCTGGAGAAGAGGAGGCTCAGGAGGATCTCATCAGTGTTTGTATATACCTGCAGGGAGGTGCAAAGAGGTCTTGGGCAACCGGCTCTGCAAGGCCCTGCTTGAACACGGGGGTTGGACCAGGTGACCTCCAGAGTTCCCTTCCAACTTCAACTATATCTGTGAGGCATTGGTGCAGTGTGCTGAGGGCCCCACTGAAATGCTCATGAGGATGCTAAATTTTCCACTTGGCATAGGATTTGCCTGGCATGGGTTAAGTGTGGCTCCAACCTGCTCATAACATGGTCTAAACACTGAATGGGAACAATAAATGGGAATTGAAAAAACCCAAAAGACTAATGAGGCACCAGTGAAGAAGGTGATCTGTCAAAAGAAATTGTTGTACAGATCAGTTAAATCCAGACTGAATTAAGATGCATTTTTTTGCACTTTATCACAAACACATCTTCTACACTGGCTGCTTTTGTTCATGTCACAGCTGCAGGTTACAGCTGTGTGTGCACACATAGCATATGTGTCCCTGGCATAAGAAAAGCCAGATAAAAACAGGACCTCAGTTCTCCAAACTTGCCTTATGATTGTGTTTTTTTTTAAGAAGAGTTTAAATGTTGTTTTTAACCACAGAAATCAGATACCAAGAAAACTTTCATCTTATTCCTGCAAAATCAAAATGGAGCTTCTAAGTCACAGCGCAGCGTGGGAACAAGTGCCTTTCATGCTCGCTGGAGGAAGTTATTTCGTAACGTGAATTTCGTTGGTGTTTCTCCTGCCAAGGTGTCCAGACCTTCATGACTAAGAGTTGCCCCTGTTTGCACACCTACCTGCTCCCTGCAGCCGCGCTCAGTGAAACCACCAGCACATGCTTGACCTACACATGAGGCCTCGTGCCACGTTTCAGGAGTGAAGGTGAGGGGACTTGGAGAGCAGCAGCTCCTGGCATGACCATGTCGTGTCAGGACATTGGAGCAAGGTGTGCCACTCCTCTGATTGTGTCATGACATCGTGTTCTGACAGCATTTCCAGAGCTAGTGCTGCATCTGCAGAATAAACCGGGTCCTGACACACAGAACTGGATTTCAGCCGCTTGTTTATTCAGTATTTCCCACTCAGATTTAGGGTCAGATTAGGTTCCAAGCACACCAAAACCCCAGTACTTGTTTCTTGAGATTTTTGTCACAAATTGACAGGAATCTCAGTACAGTTTTTCGCTTTCTTTGCAATTTCCATCATCTATGCCCTCCCCACATAGCTGCTGTTCTTGAATGGAGGGGTGGATGACAAAATGAGATGTTCTCCTAATTTCTGCTCTGCCACCAGGTGACCTAGTGCTGGCTTGAAACCCAGGAGCTGAGCTGTGGAAAATCCCTGCCTCTTGCACTGAAACTGAAAGCACCTGGATTTGAGACCTTTGTGCCTAAACACAAAGCTTACTGAAAATATTTTGCACCAAAAGACAGAAAAGGTAACCAAAGTCAACAGGGGAAAGGAAAGAGGGAGAGATGATACAATGGAAAGAGGAGGTGCAAACTTCCTGCTGTCTCCCCAAGCAGGGGCTGTTACCTCATCTGTTATGCTGTCCCTGCCTTCAGAAAGTCCAGCTCCAAATCATGTCTCAACTCTGGGAAACCCCACCAGGTATAAACAACAGCTTCAGCATTGCTGAGCGTGGCTTTGCTCTTGAAGACAGAGCCCTGGAGCAGGCCTGGGGGAAGCTGTCTCAGCAGACAGCCCTTGGCAAGCTTTCCTCACCTGTCATACCCACTTGTGCTCATGGCTGGATGGCCTGAGGGACTTGACCCCTCGGGAGCTATGGTCTGGCCCTTCTGCTGGGCTGGAATGAAAGGTCCATGCAAAGGCCTCCAGGAGGGAGAGGGGGCTGCCAGGAGCCTTCACAGGGGGACAGACAGTGATGTCCCCTGTGAGGATGCTGTGAGAGAGAACCGGAGGTGCACGTCTATCCCAAAATACACAACAGCTGGCTCTGGGGAGGGTGGCACAGACCCCCAGGCAAAGAGTGTTTGGTGGCTGCCCGGCAGTCCCCTGTTGTGGCTGACAGCCATGATGCATGTGTCAGGCAAGAGACCTTCCACATCTGCTCAGGATCCACCCCCAGGAGGTGTCCCCTGTGTCTTGGCTGCGACCCTGGCAGCAGGGACACCGCGGCGCGGCAGCTCTTGCTGGCCCTGAGGTGGGTCCTTGGGCTGTGGGACCCTTCCCTTGCTCCCTGCTGGGCCCAAGGACCCAGCTTTGAAGCTGAAGTCACACACCCCAAATCCCACAGCACGTCTCATCCAGCTGCTGGGTTCACTGAAGGCCAACATCTCCTAAATGCGACGGCTGCAAACCGGGGTGGGCAGGGCTTCTCCACCCTGCCTGGATGGGGTCCCTTTTCAGCTATCCCAGTGTTGCAGCAGTAGAGAGCAGGGTCCCACCAGCTGGGAAAGGGGGTGCTCCCAGCCCTGCACCCCCATCCAGAAGGAGCCCTTGCCTGGGGTGCGGCGCCGAGCAGCGCTGCTGGGCTTGGTGGGGCCACCAGGGCCCTGCAACCGGGTGGAGCTGGGTTGCACTCCTGTAGCACAGCACCTGCTGCACGCAGGGCAGGGGCATGTTTTGCACAAAAGAAGAACCCACTTCCTTTCTTCCGCACTGCAAAAAGAAAAATAAAATCAGGCAGTGAGCATTGTTTTCCCTCCTCCTCATTCCCAAGTCCCTGGGTGCGGCTGTCACCTGGACCTTTGGGCTCCTCTGCCTGTTTTTGAGGTTGGTGATGCCACTTGGGGCATCTCCTTCCTCTGGGTCCCCAGGACACGCTCTGTGCCTGCTCCTGGGGAAGGACCTCACGTTCCTCTTAGGGGCTGAGCCCCCCTAGACCCCTCTTTATCCAGTACTCCCTCCAGCATGACAATGCCTTCCCACTCTTACCAGCTCCCAGGACTCACATTTGCGGCAGGGCCGGCACTGCTGGGTTATCCACACGTAATTCCCCCTCTGGGGTCTGAAGCTCTGTTTTTAGCACCAGGGTGAGCGCAGAGCCCAAGGGACAGGAGGGATTGTACGGGGGGTGTTTGACTCTGCTGAGAAAGTCCCGGGTGTGAATTCACACCAAAAACCACCCTGCCCATCATTGCTGGGCACTGGTGACGGCAACTGGCCCGAGGCGCTGCAGACACCGGGTAGGCAGTGGCATTTTGCCTGGCTTCACATCCCAGATTTATTGCCTCGGTGGTGTAAAAGTCTCATGCAAGGGAGAGTAAGAAGGGTGGGCAGGAGCCGTTTGTAGGCAAAGCATCAGCTTTTCCAACATCCATGCTACTTTGACCCTGGACTGCAGGGTGGTCGGTACTTGCTTCAGCCACCGCCGGACTGGGTGCAGTGCATTAGGCAGGTCCTGGATCTGCTCGCTGGTGTGGGCACAGGGCTTCTGTTGGGATAACACTTCTTTAATGTTAAATCCATTGGGTATTTTCATCATCATGTTGATGAACATCTGAGCCTTACGTGTTTGTTAGGCTTTACTCCTGACAGATGTGTACATAGAAATACCCTATCTTACGAAGGAATATCCTTAATGATTTACTGAGCAGTTATTGTCTTATTAGCAGACCTCTCCTTTCATGTGATATAAATCCCCCGAGCCAGAAAATTATCTCCACTAGCTGATGGTTGTTAGAAATTTTTCACTATTACTCTTGCTAGGTACCTCCAACTTGTAATTCATGGCAATATCATTCACTATGTAATTTCTATACAAGTGACTCACCGTACAGGAGTACACAGATTAGTACTGAGTTCAATGCCACTGGGTTGTAGAACACAATGAACATTCTGCAATTAAAGAATTTGTTGAGCTTTACTAGCTTGGAGGGAAACTTAAGTTTAGCTTAACTGTAAACTTAACTTTGGCATTTCTTTGCCTTAGGATTTTTCAATAGCACCCTGGATGTCCCGTAATGGGAATTTCCTAGTTTATTAGGAGTTTTTAGGAGGGGAAAAAAAAATAAAACAAGCAAGCAAGACTGTCACCACCACCACCAAAAAACCCCATAAACCTCTTGGGATTTCAAAACCCCAGTGTTCTCCAGTAAATAGCTGCTGTGGGGAAGGCCGTCCTGCCAGCCACAGGGCAGGCTGCGCTTCTGCAAACATTTTGGGAAGTGCCGGGAGGAAAGCCAAGTCGTCTCCCCCCATGGCAGGTTGCCCACACCCCGCTCCTCATCTCCAGCAGCGCCGTGCCACTGTCAGGGCTGCTGTGCTCGTGGTGGGTTTCTGGCCATGCCAGGGAAGGAATCAGAGCTCTCCACTGCCCAGCTCTCTGCAGGGACAGAACCTGCCCCTAGAGCTCCAGCTGGGACGGGTGGCTTTGCCCCACATCTAGCACCACACCACGTATCATCCTAATAATGAAGATATTTTCCCACTAAGGGCAAATTGCCTCAGTCCACTCGGGTTAGCCTCTGCCTCAAGGAGCTGTGCCTGGTGGTCTCTTCGTGTGTGTATGGAGGGCAAATCTGGGCTTCCCCACAGCCTGGGGAGAGGGCATGCACAGAGTGGCTTGCACAGGGCACAGGCACAATTAGCTCCACGGGAGAGTTTTTTTTTCCAGCTTTTATTAGCAAAGGTGCCACAGGCTGGTGCTGCTGTGGCCATCCATGCCTTTGCCATTGGGGTGAACCCTCCGGGCTGCATGTGGAGCAGAGCTGAGGCTGCCTGCGCTGCTCGGTTGCAGTTTGCATCCTTGTAGAGATTGTCAGAGTAAAACCCAAAGTCGGCTGAGATGTCAGGAGTGATTGCCGCGCAGGTACAGTCATTTTTAACTTCTCCAGCACAGTCACTACTAAGAATGAACCCCGCTGCAGCAAGATGCCTCTCACACACCGAAAAAAAGAAAGAAAATCACCCAGAAAAAAAAAAATAATCACGTGTTTTTACTAACTCTAAGGGAAAAAAAAAAAAAAAAAGGAGAGAAAAAGAAAAAAGATAAATCCAACCCCCCAGACTTCGGGGTGATTTTATAACGTGAGCGAATCGCAAGAGGCGCTCACAAGACCGGGGGGAGCCCGAGACCCGGGAGGCTCCGTGACTG
>NW_009970720.1:293343-299140 GCF_000747805.2 Chaetura pelagica
GGGTCCCGCCGGCCCCTGCCCGGCGGGGCGAGCGGGAGGACGTGCGGGGAGCGGGGGTTTGGTGCCGGGCGGACGCGGGGCACGGGGTTTTGGGGGAAGGTTGGGATTTTGCCTCTCTTGGAATGTCTTCAGTTTTCTTTCCTCGCTGGTCCCGGACAGAGGGATGCGAAGGTTTCCTCCGTGTCACCTCCAGCCCTTACCCCCTCCCCAGCTGCACGAGTCCTCCTTCCCCTCCAACCCCGCCGCTTTCTGGGCATTTTTTCCCCATCCTGCCCGTGGTGATGAATAAATGACATCGCTGTCACCAGATGAGTTTAGGATCCTGTTTGTGTGACAGATGATCTCCCATCTCGGCTCCCCATCTTTTCTGGTATTGATTGGACCTGCAAAAAAAAAAACAAAACACCAAAAAAAATCAACCAAAAACCCAACACCTAAAAAACTGGTAACAAGAAGAGAAAAATGAGTCACAGCCTTTGTTGAGAATCTCACCACCGAAATCACAAGAGATGCATTTTTCCAAATGAGTTGCCTGCTGCCGGGGGGTGGCAGGGAGCAGGGGACAGACCCTTCCCTTCCCGACGAGGACCCGGCCCTGCGGGCGCCGCTCCCGTTACCAACAAGCTGCCAAGTTTCATGTCTGTTCTTCTTGCCAGGGAGAGGGCAGGAGCTCGGGAGGCACCGCAGAAATGGCTGCTGCAGGGACCCCATTCCCGCCCTCCAACCTCACCTCCGGCAACCAGAGCAGCTGCAACGTGCACAACCACTACTTCTCCTCCAAAGTCGCGTTCGCCCTTTTCTACACCGGCCTGCTGGTGTTCGGTGCCTGCGGCAACATCCTGGCTCTCTGCATCACCTTCCAGCGCAGGAAGAAGAAGCTCAACTCCACCGACCTCTACCTGGTGAACCTGGCCCTCTCCGACGCCCTCTTCACCCTGGCGCTGCCCGGCAGGATCGCCTACTACATCCTGGAGTCCGACTGGCCCTTCGGCGACTGGTGCTGCCGAGCCACCGCCTTCATCTTCTACATGAACACCTACGTGAGCATCTACTTCATGACATGCGTGAGCGTGGACCGCTACATCGCGGTGGTGCGCACGGGGCGCGCCGGGCGGGCGCGGAACAGCGGCCGCGCCAGGGCCGTCTGTGCCCTCACCTGGTCCCTGGTGTTCCTCCAGACCGCGCCGCTGCTGCTGCGGCCCATGACGCGCAGGGTGGGGGGCAAGCTGACCTGCATGGAGTACTTCAACTTCGAGGAGGTTCCCAAGCTGCCTTACCTGCTGCTGGGGGCTTGCGTGCTCGGGTTCTTCCTCCCCGTGGGCATCATCTTGGTGTGCTACGTGAGGATCAACCTCAAGCTCTGCCAGACGGCCAAGGAGAACCCGCTGACGGTGAAGAACGGGCACCACCGCCGGGCCTTCACCATCATCCTGGTGGTGCTGCTGGCTGTCCTGCTCTGCTTCAGCCCCTACCACCTCAACATCGTCCAGTTCATGGTCAGGAAGATCCTCTACCAGCCATCCTGCCGCGAGCAGCAAGCCTTCAAGATGTCCCTTCAAGTCACTGTGGCGTTCATGAACCTCAACTGCTGCATAGACCCCTTCATCTACTTCTTTGCCTTCCGGGGCTACAAGCGGAGGCTGCTCCTCATCTTCAGGAACAGTGGCTCAATGACCACTACCTCGAAGACCCCCTCCGAGAGCAACAGCAACAACCAGCCACCCGGCTCCGTCTCTGTCTAGTGGTGCAACCCCCTCCCTTTTGCTCTGGCCTTTGGCTTGTGGACCATTCCCGATGGCAGGAACCGTTTCAATCACAACCTCAGAGGAGGCAGCTCGTGCAACTGCTCCAGCTGGCAAACACAGCTGGAGGTTTCCCAACACAGCACCGTGCCACCCTCCCACGCCTGTCCTGCATCCCCTGCGGGGCTGGTGGCTGCTGGCAACCACCAGGGCTGTCCCTGCCCCTCTGCCCCCTTCCCCTGCACTGCCCTGCAGTGCTGGGCCAGCATCCCTGGAGGGCTCAGGGCAGCCAGCACACAGCACACAGACTCCAGGCATTTC
This sequence comes from Chaetura pelagica, assembly GCF_000747805.2. Classification (NCBI taxonomy): domain Eukaryota; kingdom Metazoa; phylum Chordata; class Aves; order Apodiformes; family Apodidae; genus Chaetura; species Chaetura pelagica. Next base: position 295,407 of record NW_009970720.1, read on the forward strand.
AGGAAAAGGCTGGGGTGTTCCTTCTGCTCAGAAAGCTGCCTACAGCTTTCCCTGTCCCAAAAAATGGTGGCTCTGCTCTCCCTCTGCCCAGCATCCTGCACCCAGGCGCTCCATGGGGTGAGCAGCAAGCATTGGGTGTGTGGGAGCTGACACAAAAGCCCTTCAGGTGAGAGGAGTGAGAATGTGAATTTACAGAGCTGCCAGGAGTGCTGCAGCAGCAGCCCAGGCAACTGCTCCTTGCCTGGGGTGCCCTTCCTCGCAGCTGACTGTGCTGTGGTCACCCCAGGACCCATGGCCAGGAAGGGGATGCTAGGGCTCAGCTGAAAGGCTGCAAATGCATCCTGAAGGCACTTGCACGGGAAACCTTCCCACCCTTCCTTAACTTGAAAGGACTGGAAAAAAGGGCAGAAGGGCATGAGGACTGAGGGTGGCCTTCCAGGACCTTGACTGACCTTTGCTTGAAGCTGGTGCCCTGACAAGTGCGAGAGCCTCGCTGAGGGCAGGTTATATATGACTACTATTGCCAGAGGGAGAGGAGGACCCTGAGACATCAGGTTCCTGTTGATGTTTGGCCCGTGCAACAAGAAAGTCAGGAGGAGCAAAGAACTCCTTAGCTCTTTTCAGAAGTCGCTGGGCTGTGATTAAAAAAACATGTGAAATTTCACAGCTCGTGGGACAGCTGACCTTCTGTTGGAGGCTGGAAGGGACAGGGACAGGGACATGCACAGAGACATGGAGAGTGGAAAATTGCAGCTTTATTTTGCTGAAAAATAAAACTTAAGAAGTTTTGTGAGTGGACACTTTTGACTATTACAAATCATTCTTCAAGGTAATAACATTTCTTCATGGCTAGGAAGTTAGTAATAGTATCATGTGCAGCCCTTAATTGTTTAAATGTGTATGAATGAGCTTTTGCATGGCGTTGGTTTTACTTATGGTACAGGTAGCATCCTGAAGGCTGACTAAGAGGGATGCCTAAAATAATTCAGGTGGGAAAGGGACTCCAGTAGGCAGTTTCAGGAAGTTATCTAAGCCCCCCTCAAAGCAGGTCTAGCCTCAGTGCTGGCCCAAAGAGAGCTTTGTTACAGTGGACAAGGAAGAGCTGATATGCAGCAACATATCAATGGTCTGAACACCCTAAAGGATCCTGACTAGGCTGACAGGTGCTGTACAGTTCTGTTAATTCATCAAAGAAGCGTTGGCTGGAACAGACCTCTGCATCACTTCATCCAACAGCCTGCTCACAAGGAGGATCATGGCTGGCATGATGTCAGGCTGGCCATGGCTTTGTTTAGTCAAGACTTGGAAACTCCAGGCAAGGAGGCTCCTCCCACTCAGGTGGGAGCACCCTCTGGATAAAAACATTTTGCCCACTGTCCTGCCTGAATCTCCCAATCCACAGCTGGTGACTGTCAGTCCTAACATCACTTCCTTGTACTATGAGACATTTGGCTCTGCCATCTTTCTAACTCAGATTCCCGTATGACTTTGGGGGAAGCTGCCAGGAGAACAGCAGCCACCAGTCTCAGCAAGCCCCTACATGAGCACTGGGGTACATGTCTGCAGTGGTGGCCAACCCTTCTTCTCAAGGCCAAGGCCAAGAGATGTTCTGACAGGTTGGAGCCTATGGCAGAGGCAAAGGCAAATCTGGCAAAGCCTTCTCAGGAAAAGGCAGAGCATGAACACAGCCTTGTTTGTTCTTCACTGGGCTCTATTTTTCTCCAAAGTACTTTACTGATGAAGGTCTTCCCACCTTTCATCCACCAGCAAGAACCTCTGGAGAAGGAATTCAGAGAATAGTTGCATGTTAGTGCTGCAAAACGGCAGCAGCACACAGGAGGGCTCCAGCCTCCCTCTCCTGCTCTGAGGCTTTCGGGGCTCTTCGGCTTTGGAAATACCCACCTGGGGATGGCAGGCGATTAGCTGGAGCCAAGGGGACACCCACGGGACAGAGAGGAAAGGAACTTGGGCAAAGGAGCCTATGGAGGCCTCCTGGCTGCTGCCCGGGCGGGGGGCACGGCCGCCGGCAGAAGGGAAGCAACGCCGGTGCCTGACGAAAGAGGGAGCTGAAACCCTTACTCAGGGTTAAAAATACACCCACGAGTCTGAAACAAACAACAAAGATGCGGCTGATGCTCCCCCCACGCGTCTACTGCAGGAATGTGGAGCATCTGAGGAGGACGGCTGGGAAGGGAACGGCGGGCGCAGCCCAGCACATGAGGTTTTCTACGTAGAGAGTTACTGCTGGATCATATGCAGGTGTTTCTGGCTTCACCCTGGACCGCAGCCTGTTCCTGCACTGTCTTTTGAGAAGGGAAAGTTGCGTTTCTATCTAAGGGCAGCGAGGACACTTTCCGTGGTCACACACTGCTGCCGTGCCTGGGTCGTACAGATCATGTCCCTGTGTGGTGCAGAATGAGATTTCCTTAGCAAACTTGGGCTATGACCCTTGTAGCTCAAAATCCCTCGGTGAGCCAAAATGCTCCTAACACAGTGTATTTCAGGTTCCTCCTCAACTTCTTCAAAAGGGCAATTAGCTCATGCAGTTGAATGGAGGCCAGACAGTAGACAGGATCTCTGCTAGCCAGGATCTCTGCAGACGACCTGCTTGTTGGACAAGCTGTATCTTGCTGGCAAAGGAGCAAACACACGGGGCTCAGACAGTGCTGCCTTTTTTCCTCAACAGCGGTCCCAAACTTCACGTCGGGGTACAGCAGCTCCTGGTTGCAGTTACACATCCCTGGGCTGCACCACACACATCTCCAGCCTGTGCTTCATACGGTTCTGAACTGAAGCTACCGCATGTCGCTACCTCCGTCTTTGTAAGCCAGTAAAATATTGTCAAGTAAAAACGCACATATCTACTTAAAATAAAAGCTTCTTGCCACTAAGTAGTAAGCCCCAGTGTGATTGTTCGGGCCTGGTGATGGGGGCAACTGTTGGCTGCTTGGAGGTGCACACGCGCCTCTCCTCCCCACCAGCAAAGCAAATGGTCAGAAGCTCTGAGGGACAAACACAAGCTCCCGACCCACCTCCTTTATGCAGGACACTTGTTTCCCCAGAAAGGTCACGTGCTCTCATGGCACAGAGATTTTACCAGGAATCTTGCATGGGAAGAGGTGTGAGTTCTGCAAGGAGCTGTGTCCTTCCTGGAGCAGGTCTCTCTCTAGTCGGGATGGGGTGCTGGGAGAAGAGCCAGGCTGGCAGGGCTGGCTGTGCTTTGAAGTCCAGAAACACCTGCTTTCTCACACACCGTGGTGACTCCAGGGTTTGCTTCACTGCTGAATTGCTGGGATTACACTGTTTTCTCTCTTGCTTACATGCACCATCTCATGCAAAACAGCCCAGAAAAAAGAGAAGGATTCCCTACCAGACAGCCCTGAAAAAACAGGTGATTCTCAGTACAAGATTAGCCACCATACAGTGCATTTGCATTTTCCACATGGAGTCTTTATGAATTCTTTCAAATGAAAAAACTGAACTAAGTGCAATGTGACATCCTGTCCATCTCCTCTCAGCAGGGATTTTCTTTTTGTCCTCTGCAGTCTGTCTTCTGTTTTGCTCCTTTTCTCTAAACTCTGGCTTTGCTCCATTCCAACTCCCTCAACTTGCTCAAGTCCTCTCCCTTGCTGACATTTATGCTCCTTACTTATCTCCAGTCAAAAGGCCAAATCCTGCTTTTCAGTTCAGTCATGATTGCAGAATTTTTCACACATTTTTCAAGTATATATATT